>NC_085058.1:7073169-7380150 GCF_963662255.1 Cinclus cinclus
TACATTTCTAAAAGCTAGTGTAATCCAGTCACTAGCTGAAACTTAACAAAACTAACCTAGGCATGCAAAGGTATTAAAGCCTTCATAATTTACTCTTTATGTGCTACTGACACATCAAAACAGGACAGCTGTTAACTACTTTTCAAGACCTTTCTCAGAAAAATTCTTAGTTGAACAGAATTTCTTAGCAGCTGATGAGCTGTTGTGAGCTGTATTCCATTCTCAGCTTGATTCCTTATTGAATTAGGCAAAGCGTGACTCCAAACACACAACTGCAAATGCTGGAACTGATATTAACTATATTAAATTAAGCACTTTAGGATTTTCCAAGGTTTTATTTCTCCTCTTTTTATGTTCAATCTCTGAAGAAGGGACTTAAATACCAGTATCCCAGCATGTATCAGGTTACATACTGTTCTTACTGAGGTCTTCCTCAGTTTCTATTCATCTGAAAGTAAATGAAAATAACAGAAACTGTGATATTAACTTAGGCTCTCTGCCACACTCCAGTAAAATGTACAAATAAAATATACTTCTACGTATGTACTTAGCCCTTGAACACTGAAAATTATCAGTGTCATCAATGCATTACATCACTACTGAATACCTGTAGCAAAGACCAGGGTTGATCCCCAGCATTCAACAGCATCCAAAAATCAACATCCAAATATGTTCCTTATACAAAGCAGAACTGTACTTTACAAATGCCAGGTAAAATGAAATGCAATTGAAGCCTTGAAAGCTTCAGAGGTACTTCACTGATGCAGAAACTAAGTCATGGGAAATATGATTATTAAAGACATCATGACAGCGATAATTTTAACCTGTATTTGTTGAATGATTGGTTCAGTTGCTCCTCAGCAGAAAGGCTTCCTTCTTGGTCACTCATCTGACAGGTTTCATGAAGCTCCATATCTGCTACAGCTCTCAGTTTTGTTTGCTCTGATAACCATGGGAAATGCATACGATCTGGATAACAATAAAGAGATTTCTCTAATAGCTGATGCATAATTCAAAATAACATCTACAGTTTGATGTAATTCTGTTAGTGATGTTACATTCGGATAACTGACTGGTTTAGGTAAACACAATCTCTTTTGACCTTCTATACGTAGTTTTTTTCCTATTCATATTTCCAATAGACCTGAGATATACAGATCAGACAATTTATGGAAATTTGGAAATAACAAAAAAAGTCTTAGTCCACAGGAAATTCTGTCTGGCCAATGAAGAACTGACTTTCTATTGTATTGTATGAGCAAGTAGTAACCAACTGTTTCTCCCCATGAAATCACTAGGGGCTTTGTTTTATATTATAGTGAGAATTGTAAGTAAAGGAATCAAGTCACTAATCTTGAGGTATCAGTGGTGCTGTAACACCCCTTAAGTTATACCTCACTTACTGTGAGGGTAATTCTTTGAAATAATGAGGTGAAAGAGTTCAAAGTGGTGTTAAAACAGCTAGGTGCAAGCAACACTACATCCTTTGGTGGCCACATTTCTCTAGCAGAGTTCACAGTTTTTGCAATGAGCTACATTAGTCCAGAGCCTGAGTGACCTCTTGGAGCCACGCCACATTTCCAGCACCTGTCAAATGGTTCTTTCTGTAGGGCATGCAGACAATGGAAACACATTAAAATAACCGTAGCTGCCAACAGGGGCAGGTCCAGAGAACAGAAATTGGCCCCCACTGTACATGCAGCTGATGAATAACAGGAATTGATTCTATTCTCTGTGCTCAGTCAGCCTGCCATAAAGAGTGTCTCTAACAAGTACAGTAGGCAGGATGGCACTGCTCTGGTAGCTGCGTGTTGATGCCACATGGCACAGGCATAGCAGCTTCTTGTCATGCATCTAGACTGCATTCCTTCCTTTTGATTCCTTTGCCCTATCAGTCAGCTTTTAGGGGTGGAGACAAAAATTATTGTAATGGAAATAATGAACAATGGTCTTTTTCGTCATATCTTTCTGTGCACTTTGCAACAAGATTTCTCAAAATTGATCTATAAAAATCCACAATGTCATAACACATAATGCGTTTTTAGTTGAATCTGCAACATATGCATGCACGAATTTAAACAGATTATTTGCATGAATTAATGTGAATATATAGCATGTGTGTTTCTTTGCCTGTTATCTAGTCAATTATTACTAGCAAAAACAGATTCTAGAACTAGCTTTGCACATTTGATATGCACCACTGGGGGAGGGGAAGGAGGAAAGTGTAATAGTGGCTGAGCTGAGGCAGCCTGAGGCATTTTTCTGCCTGCACAAGGCACAGACAGACAGAATGGATTGGGGACGCTGTTCCAACAGTATCCTTTACTCTTTTGGAAATGTGCTGTGTTTGTGTTCTCCTTTTTCTCTGTATCTCCTGTGATGTAGTCAGGAACAGAGTCTTGGACTTGCACCCCACAGCTGAGGCCATCCCCCTTTAGAGCAGTACTACCCCCAAACCCACTGGAAGATTGAAATCTGTCCTGTGACAGGCCCCTGCACAATCTGTTTAGGTGCCATAGAATAAAAATCTCCCTGCACTCTCTCCTCAGTTAATTTAGAGGAAGCCCAAACTTCATCCTAAAGAGTGTATTCCAAGTGACCTGGCTTTATAATGTATTTATAATCAATTGTATTTATAATTTTATGCTTGTCTTTAAAAATGATAGCATAAAGAGGCCCTAGATAGCCTTTTTATAACAGGATTGTCGGTGAAGTACATGTACATTGTACATGTATTAAGTTCCCCAACAACATTTGTGAAATTCCTTTGATTTTCTTGTTACTGCCATAAAACCTTACTGTAAATTGATCATGAAAAGTTACATTAAATGGGCTTCTTTTCATAATTAAATTAGGGTAAAATGTCTGTTGCCTTCTCATGTAATTAGAACTCCAGCTGTCCATTTTAAAATTAATCGGGTTGTCATGAGATGGCACAATGTAGCTATTTTAAAGGTCAAAATGGTTTTATATTCCAATTTTTTGTATTTAGTTTATGAATATTTTACAGGGCTCAGACTTACTTCTTTTATTTATAAATACTTGTAATTTTAAGGTGTTTAAATCTGGAACTGAATAGATCGACAAAAGATGTGACTATTTTAATCACATTCTAAAAGGACATTCTCCATATATAACCTTTGAGCACAACCCTGCAGTCATTGCTGAGAAAAACTCCAGCTGACTTGATAGACTGAAATTTAGAATTTAACAGACACAAAATATAAAAATAGGTCCATAAGATATAATTGTAAGCACTCTATATATTTTTCACATTATCTTTGCTAATATCTTGCAAAATATTGTTCCGCAAATAAGTACAGATAGTGCCTGATGTCTAAATAACCTTTTGATTAACTTCAGGTATATAGTTGGTATTTAGCAATCCTTTTCCACACAGTAGTTTACAGACAGATACAGTAAATAACGGGATTTACAAGAAAAATGTGAAAGGGATCACTTATTCAGGCATTATGCTTACAGAACTTCTCAATCTATTTTTAAATATTTCAGAAAGGGGAAGGAACGTAAACAATCAGTGCCACATTTCTTATCTAAGTGTTATCAGTAATAGTTAGAAATCCTTTCCCTTATCCTGCTTTTTATTTATTTATTAGTAGCAGAAATTTGAGTATTCAGCATTTTATCAATTTAAATATTCTAAGTATAACATTAAAATATATTTAATCCTTTTTCTCCTGATTACTTTCTCTTTTATAACAAAGAGCCATAAATGCAGCAAATACTATCTCTGATTTAGTGCAAGAGAGAAAGTAAACACTAATTATAGCAAATAACTATTAGTGTCAAAGGATTGCAAGACATTACCAATATACACTTAAGCATTTCAGAGCAGACATTGACCTTACCTTCATAGCCAAGAAGAAAGCATGTCAGCAAGTTAGGAGAGACCTCCTCCAAAATGGAACAAAAGGCAGAGAAAGCACCTGGGCCTTTTAAATACAGTTTATCTAGAAAATATTCAGTTTTCTTCTTGTAGCTCTCCTGGGACCAAATGTCTTTGTATTCCTCCAAGGAAAAGACTCTCTTGTAAACCAAATATGACAGCACTTTGTTCACATCCAGCTCTTCCAGTATTTTCTCTCTCTGATTGCTTGGTATTTCAGAAAGCCACTTACTCCTGTTTTCATTTTCTCTCCTGGTAGATTTTGCACAGTTGTAAAACCAAGACTTGGCTGTTCTTCCAAACATTTTGATATTTAAATAGAAAATAGAAAATTCTACTTCTGTGTTTATTGTGCAGTATTCAGTATGCAAAATAAACATAATGTGGATGGCTAGAATGCAAATACATACTGCTGTCTGTGATTATTGTAATTCCAATGGAATAAAGAAGGCCTACATACAAATTATAAAGAAATCTAGCTCAATGCCTGCAGCCTCCTAAGAGGATTACATTACACTAATTAGCCCTTTACAACTGTTAACAGCTTCTCAACCGTAATGATGAGACTGAGAATTGCTTAGTTACTGTTACTTTTTAATTCTGTAACTGATCTTCAAAGATATCTCTTCGGAAAAATAATTCATTCTAGAAGACAGCTGATCAAACTGAAATAATCTGTACAAGCTGGTCCAGGACATAAAAGAAAGCATCCTTTGTACACTTTGATTTTATATTCCTCAGAGGCCATACCCAAACTAGAGTACAAATGCTCTCTATTTCTCATTCTTCCATAAAATATTAGCTTTAATATGCAACGGAATTACACATTTAGAAAGCATGTTTCTGTATATATCTTGTAAACCTACTTGCAAAAGGTGGAAAAAAAAAGTTACAGAATTAAGACCTTTTTTTGTGAAGGTAAATGCATAGCTACTAAGAATATCAACATTTCTGCATGCCTAGATATTTATGCCATTTCCAAGCAAAATAAACCATGTAGCATCTATTTCCTGAGCCAGGTTTAACAGTGGAGATTACTGCAATCCCAGTGGAGGTGTTCTGCCACTGATAATCATTCACTGAGGATCACCCATTACATAACCTCCCTTATGCAAATGCTCCTTAGTACAGGGACTTCTCAGTCTTGTTTTCATACTTTCTGTCAACATAAATTCCCTGTATAGAAAAGCTATAAATACTTCCTGCCTCCTCCTCCTGTTTCTTAGTCTATTTTTAATATTTCTATTGCTTCCAACTGATAATGCATCCATGGCCTTGCTCATGTGTCCTTACCTGCACTTTTCTAAAGGGTAGTTTATCTGTTGTGGAGCAAACAAAATTATTTTGCCAAGCTTTTAGTCCTATGAGTTTTAAAATATTTTCTGTTCTTGTGATCTTAAGTTGCAATCACTGTATCCTCCTGTCAGGCTTCTTCTGTTTCCAAAATTTCAACTATTTATTAGTAAACATTAAAGTTGACCACGGGCCATATCATAATGCAGGAATTTTATTGTGCATTTGAGCATCCAGTTATCCAGCGAGGCTTCACAGAATTGTTTGGCAGCATTGCCTGTCACCTTGTGGTTGTTTGCAGATACAACAAGCCGCTGTGTGACACATCATGTGGAGCAAGGACCACGGGACTGTGCGTTATTTGAAGCAATATTAGTGGTCCCAGTTTGCAATGTTAAGGCTTATCGGCCATAGCAGTGAGATTCTCACGCTCCTGTGATCATCTCAGGTAGAGCTCCCCGTGCTCTGCACGACATCACACACCAGAGAGGACCCCGTGGGGGAGAGAGATGGTACAAAGCATCTGCTATGGTTGGGAGCCATCCTAGCCATGAGCCGGGGAGCACAGCTAAACCAGGCTCATCTGCACAGGGCAGAGAAAGCAGCCAACCTGTCTGGCATTTCTCCTAGGTAGCCTTTGAAAGGAAGGGCTCTTTCATTCTCTAAATTCCCTCTGGCTTTGAATGTACACAGAGGTAGCACAGGTTTTTTTCTCTCTTCAGATTGTTTCTGTCTCAGAAATTCTACTAATTAACACATTATCTCATGAGATAAAAGATCTTGATAGAGGATACTCGTGCTCCACATATGTTAGGCAGCATCCTCTGAATCAGCCTTCTCAGCCTCTACAACTTCAGAGGGGAAGTTTTTCCATTACTTCACTAAATATTAGAGCAAGCCCAAAGTTACCTGTTTTCTGGTTCATAAGGGACTACCCAAAGATAAGACACAGAGGATGTAACCAGAATACATTTCTCAGAGTTTAATTTAAAAACAAACCTGTGTTTATTTTATTGTGCTGATAACACTGCTTGTCATCAGTATCTTAGGCAGAGTAATTAATTCCGTACAGTAGTGAATTTAAAAATTAAAGTAACAGGTAACCTATCAAATTAATAATGAAATTGATTTCTAAAGGAAGCTATAGGTTACGTTTTATTTTCACACCTGCCAGTCCAGACTCAAAGACACAAAAACCTTGATATAGAAGATACAGATACCTTGCTATAGTGAGAGACAGACAGGTGATGTCAAAGTTGCGTCTCTTCAGAAAAGGAAGGAGGAATTGGTGCAAATGAAAAAAGTGCATAAGTTAAGTTTGCTGAGGTATATTAACTTAAAATGTGTGAGTATGCACTATAAGAGTGTCTTGATGCTCTGAATAATTGACTTTTTTCTTCCAAAGGAATACAATTTTCTGAGCCAGAAATGTCCCTTCCCCCCCACCCCCCCTTTTTTTTTGGGTTAAAGAAATATTCCTATAATCTCAAATGTGTTCTTATAAAATTTTAAAAATCACGAAGATTTTAAGATGTATCAAGTTGCAGACAATTACAAAATTCGTCTTTCTGCCTTCTCACATACCATATTGTTATTTCCCATCGTGTAAATATAAGAATTAAATGCTAAAATTCTGATTTGGTAATTGCCAATTCGGTAATAAAAATCCACATCTTTTGAAGTCTGAGTATAGGTTAAAGATGAAAATTTGAGAGTGTGTGTTGAGAAACCGAACTCAGAAAAGTGAATGTGAAGTACAATCAAGGGAGGAAACCAGGTAAACTGAAGATGCCGAGGAAGTGTTTGAGATAATAGGATACATGGAAGTAGAAGGTGGGTATAGAAGATTTGCGATGGAGATCTATTCTTTTCCCAGGGTCAAGGAACTGAGATATTTAACTGCAATGACTTGTAAACGATGCAGCAAGGCTGCTGGGCTATAAGGGTTCTACAATCCTCCCAAACGCAGAGTCCTAACACCTGGCAACTTAAACCTCTTCTAATTAGCACCTTAGTGCTAAATTCTGCAATTTTTGCTAAGATGCTGAATAGTTTAAATCATCCTAATTTCGTAGGAAATTTCGTGTCAGCCAGGAAGCATCCACTACAAATAAGCTCTGGCTGTGTTTATTTGACATCGAAGTCAAATAAGGAAGCAATTAGACCAACACGTTTTAACACTGACATTGTTTCATAAAGCGTTCAAGAAAGATTGGATGTGGCGCACGGTGTCGCGGTCCTGTTGACGCCGTGGTCCTCGGTCATAGGTTGGACTCGATGATCTCAGAGGTCTTTTCACCCTAATTGATTCCGTGGATATCGACACTTCCCAACGACCCGGCCTCGCGTACGCTGATTAATCACCAGCACAGCAGCCAGGGCCCCAAAGAGCCGTCGGCTCGGCCAGGAGAAACAGCGATGCGAGCAGGGACAGGGACACGGACAGGGACAGGGGACAAGGACAGGGACACGGACAGGGGACAGGGACACGGACAGGGACAGGGGACAAGGGACAGGGACACGGACGGGGGACAGGGACAGGGACAGGGGACAAGGGACAGGGGACAAGGGACAGGGACACGGACAGGGACACGGACAGGGACAGGGGACAGGGACACCCACACCCACGCCCACTCCCACTCCCACTCCCACACCCACTCCCACTCCCACACCCACTCCCACTCCCACACCCACTCCCACACCCACTCCCACACCCACTCCCACTCCCACACCCACTCCCACTCCCACTCCCACACCCACTCCCACACCCACTCCCACACCCACACCCACTCCCACACCCACTCCCACTCCCACACCCACACCCACACCCACTCCCACACCCACTCCCACTCCCACACCCACTCCCACTCCCACTCCCACTCCCACACCCACACCCACTCCCACACCCACTCCCACTCCCACTCCCACACCCACACCCACTCCCACACCCACTCCCACACCCACACCCACTCCCACACCCACACCCACTCCCACTCCCACTCCCACACCCACACCCACTCCCACACCCACTCCCACTCCCACACCCACACCCACTCCCACACCCACACCCACTCCCACTCCCACTCCCACACCCACACCCACTCCCACAGCCGCAGCCGCGCCCGGCGGGGCCCAGGGCAGCGGGCGGGGCCGGGGCGGAGCGCGCCGGGGCCAAGATGGCGGCGGCGGCCGCTGAGGCGGCGGAGCTGAGGCTGGCGCGGCAGGAGCGGGAGCTGCGCTGGCTGGCGGCGGAGGTCGGGCGGCTGAAGGAGCCGCAGGACCCGCTCTGCTCCGGCAGCGCCAGCCCCGAGCTGCAGCGGCTGCGGGCCGAGAACGAGAAGCTGCGCTACCGCCTGCTGCACCTGCGCCGCAGCCTGGCGGCCGAGCTGGGCCGGGCGGCGCCGGCGCAGCCCCCGGCCGGCGGAGAGGTTGGGACGGTGACCCCGGGCGGGAAGGGACGGGACGGGACAGGGACAGGGACACCGACAGGCCGGGCCGCCTGTGCCAGCCCCCGGGAGCAGAAACCCGTCGCGGTGTCTGCCCGCAGCGCTGGGCAGCAGTCTCTGCCTTGGCGCCGAGGCGGCGGCTTCGCAGGATCATGGAATGGTTTGGGTTGGGAAGGACCCTGAACATCATCTCGTTCCAGCCCCCTTGCCGTGGGCGGGGACATCTTGCACTAGACCAGACTGATCCAAGCCCCGGCCTGGCCTTGAACGCTGCCAGGGATGGGAATCCGCAGCATCACCGGGAAGCCTGTCGGAGGGTGACCGAAACTTTCGGTCACACGGCTGAAAGTTGCTGTGACTGCTCGCTGCTCCGGTTTGATATCCTACGGCCTCGCTGGGGCAATTTTTCTGGTGATAGTTGTAGTAGTACAGTTTGGGAAATTGTGTTGAGAGGACTTGGTCAGCAACATTGCTGTGTCTGCAGAACATCAAAAGGATGCAGTTTAGAAATGCAGTGAGAAGTCTTTATACTAAGGACACACCTCATTCCCTGTAATTGCCTTTATAACACAGTATTATACTGGTTTGGTTTGTTTTGACGATTGCTGGAAAAAAGGTATAGTAGGGGTATACTTTGTATTATCACTGTTTTCAGAATGTCTCCAATGCAAGTCCAACTGATGCAGTGATTCAAATTAAAGAGGAAAAGACCCAAGAAAATGAAGCTGTGAACCAACACCAGGATGATGTAAGTGATTCTTTAATACCACATAATAATGTAAGTGGTTGTTGGCCAGGTTCAGAAAAGGTGCTCAAATCTGGAATACTTTGCTGTATTTTGTAATCCCAGCTTTTGGGAAGAAGACTTGCTATAGTACAGTAGAGAAAACTCACATTATTCAAGAGCTTCATCTTGCATTAGTAAGTTTACTTAAATTTCTATATTTCATGTAATGAAAGCGTTTGGGTCATTGGAAAATAAAGGTCATGGTTTTGTGGTGCCTAGGGAGAGTGATGGTTCATGAGCAGTTAAACAGCATTCATGATGGCTGAAAGGATGTTGGCAGCACTGCTATAGTACAATAGAACATAATAAATCACCTTAAGCTAGAATATAGGAGCCTTCATGTGAACTGTCTGCCTTGAATCTGATGTAGTGGCTGAAGTGAGGGCTTCTTGGAGTGATCCAAATTTCTCCAGGACGTCTGCCAAATGCAAATTTTGGGTCAGGATTATAAGCTGCTTTCTGAGGTCCAACTCACAGACCCATTTAGGCCTAGATTGATGAAAGTGCATGGAAAATTGGAAAATCGTATAAAATAGTCAGCAAGTTGGATGGAACTATCCTGTATATTTATAAATGCTTTACTGAGTTTTAGTATAAATTCTAGTACAGTTAAATCTGGACAAGTTGGAATCTCTGGGGATACACCAACACTGTAAATCCTTTTATTCTTTTTGTCTCACAAATATGTGTGATCAAATTTATGTGTTACAGCTCCAGTGTGTGCCAAGCTTCATAGAAGACAGACTGAAGCTTTATGAAGTACTGAAAAAAGAACACGATGCTTTGCTGGCTTACAGAGCAGCCAACCAGAGCAAATCTATCAAAATTACCCTGACAGATGGAGAGGTGGTTGAAGGGGAATCTTGGAGAACCACGCCATATCAATTAGCTGTAGGAATTAGGTAACCTGCACATTCAAGGAGTTGTACTTTTGTAGTAATAAAACTTATTATGGTTTGTCTCTTACCTTGTTGTATAAAATGTATGTCACAGTCAATGGGTGAGGGCTCCCTTAAACTGGTTTGATTGGGAAGCATTGACACTTCAGCTTCATGCAGTAGAAACAGCTAGTTTCAGTTCTGAGTGATGCTTGGGGTTCTGTGCTGGGATCATAATGCTTGCCTCCAATTAAATCTGTGACACTGCTAGGAATTAAGAGACGTTGGAAGTTTTGTGAGTTAGCAGATACAGTAGAACCTGTTGTAAGGAGCAGCCTTTCCTCCAGATCCCCAGCACTGAAAGCTGTTGGAATAAAACCTTTCAAGACCTTAAGGTTCTATACCTTAAAAGTAGGCAAGAGTTTAAGAAGACCACAGAAACAAAAGTTTAAGGTGTTCAGGTGCTACAACAAAAGTTTAAGGTGTTCAGGTGCTACAAGATGTGGATGTGGTCTCACGGGTTTTAGAAATCTAAAGTGTTTTACAAATCTGAACCTGAGTATTCTTGTATCTTGTTTTCTCTTCTGTTTCTTTAGCCAAGTGTTGGCTTCAAATGCAGTCATAGCCAAAGTGAATGGTGAACTCTGGGACCTGGACCGTCCACTGGAGGGAGATTGTACTCTAGAGCTGCTCACCTTTGATAATGAAGAAGCCAAAGCTGTGAGTAAACACTTTCTGGTTTCTGCTTGATTAAAGAAACTAGTGACATAAAATTGATTGCAGCATTAAGCTTTTAAAATCTTGAATTAAAAAAAAAATAGCCACAAAACTATTCAAGTAAAGTATTTCCTAGGATTCAACAAAAAGGATTATATACAAAGTACCTGTAGTCTGAGAGTCAGTAAAATCTTTGTGTTCCTTTCATCCTTTTACATAAACAAGTTATTCCTCAAAGGAGTTTGTACAGAAGGCCTTGATTTGTATGCTAACTTGAAACAGTCTATGGTTTGGCTCAGTGCATTTGAAGATCAGACAGTGAAAGCAAAGTAAGGCAGTCTCTACCATTTTCTAAAAACTGTCCAATATTAGACTTGAGTCATAAATAAAATCGACACCTCCTTGTACTGACACTGTTTATTAGACCCTTAAGCAGACGTATCTTAGTCAATTAAGCTATACATGTACTTAGCAACGTGACCAAGATTTTTCTTTAATGGTGTTCAGTCTGAAGCTTCTGTTACCTTTATACGCTAGGATTGGACTTCAGTTTTGTCAAAGAATTCTTCATGTGATGAAGCTTGTTGGAGACATTTCAGGAGCCTGTAAAGGCTTTATCTTGTAGCAGTAGCTCTGAAATAGTCTGAGTTAATAAGAACTCAGAACATTGGATTGGTGTTGATCTACTGTGTTGTTGGCTTTGCTTTTTTGACATTTCAGGTAACGTAGTTTACAGACCCATGAGCAAAAGTACTGATTGTGAACAACGGCAGCTTAATTGGCTAAACTGCTTTAGATGTGATTAGTGGTGTATAGACTCTGATGAAATTAACTTAAAAATGAGTAAGGTACAGTAAGTACTAAGTTGAAGGAATTGTGCAGAGGTATAGTCATCCTCTTTCAGACTTTTTCAGAAGTATGGTGGACCTCTAGTGCTACATCTGCCATTATATTGATCATTTACAGTACTTCAAAATGAAAAGATAAAGTTGTTTTACTTCTCTCAAAATTTGAACAGCATTGGTTCCAGTCTATCTGTGGTTCCATTGTCCTATCTGCAGATATATCTCTAGTTTGTTTTTTTCTTCTTTTTAGTTACACAGTGCCATTGACCTCATGGTTTGCTCACCTGACTTCATTTGCAGGTTTATTGGCATTCAAGTGCTCACATTCTTGGAGAGGCCATGGAAGGATATTTTGGGGGCTGCTTATGCTATGGACCACCAATTGAGAATGGATTTCATTATGACATGTATATTGAAGACAGGTAAAATTACAGTGTCTTAGAACTTTAATACTACATATTAAAGCTCAGTGCTAGAATTATTTTCTTTGTTTCTGCATGTTAAATTATAATTGTGTCTCTAATGTGATTTGAATCATGGTTTTCTATGTATACAGTTCAGTTGAGTCTGTGTATATATTTAAATTCAGAAGCAGTGTTCAGACACCTGCTCTGTAAGAGTTGAAGCTGTTCTATGTTCTGTGGAAAAAATGCAGTGTTTGGGTTGAACTTTCTGAAGTACCTGTGATGCAAAGGGGATGGTTTCCTTGAAGAGTCATGCAAGTTTGGTTCCCAGGGGCCATAGTCACTGTAAATAGTAACTTATCTAGGTGTTTACTACTTTTCTAATCCTTGTACACAGCATTACAATTCTGTTTTTTCCTGGTTTATCTTTCTGTAAGCAGGGAGAATACTGAATCTGCATGAGCTGATAAAGTGGCTCTTGTGGTTGGGTTGGGCCTTTTATCCCCTTCGTTTGTTTTTCTTCTTAAATCATATGTGTACTTTGAGCTATAGGTCTTCTAGATATTTAATCATGTGAAAGACTGTTCCAGGAATGATTGCAATGAGTTTGTTCGGAGTGGTACTATCTGTATTTCTGGGTTTAGTGTCTGAAAATACAGCTGATTGTAAGTAACTAAGAAAAAAAATACTGTGAGAAATCACAACACATTCTGTGTTTTTCAACTTAGACCATTAGAAACTAGTCACTTGAGAAAATGGGAGTGTCAAGATAAGTAATTTATATTTCTTTTACCTGTGTCTTTTTATCTAGAAGTGTATCTAGTACTGAATTTCCACTCCTAGAGAACCGTTGTAAAAATATCATAAAAGAGAAACAAGCTTTTGAAAGGCTGGAAGTCAAAAAGGAGATCCTGTTAGACATGTTTAAGGTAAATCTTCAGAGTAGCTGTGGATCTGGTGCAATGATCCTTTTAAATGTAACTTTTTTGAAAAATTGTCATGTTACTACATTATGGTCGTGGGTTGCAGACAGGCACATGACAAAATACACCAAGGGTCACTGACAAACAGCTCTAGTTCATTGTTGGGCACCCCCTTTTATATGAGGGGTTCCAAATTCTTGTGCTTACACATGCGGTTAGTTGAGATCTCTGCACCACTCAGCTCCCTGGCCAATGATGTGTCTGCGTTCAGGATTGAATGGGATTACCTGGGGTCCTGTTGGACTTTAAATCTCACCTGTCCCTGTCTTAGCTGGGGTCTTGTTGGACTTCAAATCTCACCTGTCCCTGTCTTAGCTGGGGTCCTGTTGGACTTCAAATCTCACCTGTCCCTGTCTTACCTGGGGTCCTGTTGGACTTCAAATCTCACCTGTCCCTGTTTTACCCCAGGACTTGGTCACTTCTGTTCTCTAACAAACTGGGCTGGTTGAATGGATTTACTGTGCAGCTCCAGACCAGCTGTGCTGTGACAGCATGTGACTGACTCATCAGAATAGTACCTGTCTAGTAAAACAAAGAAAAATGTTCTTTTTCCCCTCTCCATATGCCTCTCAAGTGTTCAGGATGTTTTCAAGCACTTATAAACACAATTCTGTATTCCACAAAAACACACCTCAAGCTCAATGAAATAATAAGTAAATGAAAGGCATACATTTCTTCTGGCTCACTTGTGAAGACAGGTCAGAAAAGGCTTTAACTCTAGTTCTGTTTTATTCAGTGAATATCACCAGTCTCACTATGCAGTCCAATTGCTTTTCACAAGTGCTTTGGGGTGCTCAGGTGGTAATCACAATCCTCAACACACCCTCAGGGGAGTTAAGATGCTTCTGTCTCTTTTCCCCTCCACTTTTGCAACTCTTCTGAGAAATACATTTTTTTTGTTTTGGTTTGGTTTTGTTTTTTTAGTTAGGAGTGTCTTTTACTGGTGCACTTGTATTATTAAAATCTAATGTTTAAAGACAATTGTATTATACATTTTATTGACGTTTCTGGCTTTTCATGTTTCCACACACAGTATAACAAGTTTAAGTGTCGTATCCTTAATGAGAAGGTGAAGACACCAACTACCACAGTATACAGGTAAAGAAATATACTTGAAAGGTGTTATAAATTATTTTTATAGCTAATTAATTTAATTTGAGAGAATAATTGGTGGGGGTTTTTTTATTCTAAGTTCTGAATTCTTGTGTGATTGGGACTTAAGTTTGCAATTAATGTTGCTACTTTAAGTAATGTGAGTTGTTTTTTTTTTTCTCTGCTGGGACAGATTAGGTCTCGATTTATGGACAAATGTCAAATTCAGTTTTTATTTTTTCCCTCTGGTTTCAGAAGAGTTGAAATAAGTTGCCATCTCTGACATTAGCTTGCTGCATAATGATAAAGCTAACTAGCTCAATGTGGGGTGAGGCACTTGCTCATTCATTTGCTTGTTAGCTGGTTGGAAAATGGCAAAACTATTTTCTGTTTGATGTGCATAGTTTAAAATTTCGTGGCCAACTTGAACGAGTTCACGTATGGAACTATATGAATTGGCAGATGTTTTATGATGCTCTTCAAAATGGATCAAGTATGCTGAGTGTTTACTGAGTGAATATTCTACTCCAAATAGAAGGCACAGTTACTTTTAAGGGGCACTGAATTTGCTGCGTGCTGCATATTTCTATTTACTGGCATGTTTGAATGCGTCAAATACAAACTTGTGTGCCATTTGTGACTGTACAGAAAAATGTTGGATTGCTTGGAAAACACTCTCTTTGTTTTGGCATATAGATGTGGTCCATTGATTGATCTCTGCAGGGGTCCACATGTGAGACACACTGGAAAAATTAAGGCACTTAAAATAATTAAGGTAAGTTTAAATTAACTGTGCGTTGAAACAGAAATAAATTATCAGTTGATTTATTTATGTATTTATTTTTCCTGAGCTGATTATAGTAGGATTGGTCCTTTTTTATTGTTTTCTCTGCTTACTGTACAACAGTTCTTCATTTGTTTCCCAGCACCTATGGTACAAGTAGAACTACTGACTTTGACCACTTATCTATGTCTGGTATTTACTGATTCTTGACTGAGACAGGAGTACTTCAGTGAAAGTCAACAGTGTGGGTTTTTTATCAGAGTATTAGTGTAGTAACATGCACATTTAGACTGATGAAGAGCACTGCAAAACTAGTCTAGCTGGTGGTGACCAGATGAGCTGTGAAGCCAATTCTGCCATGCACAGGAGACAAGTGCAGTGCCTAAGCTCCTGTGGCAGGACTGTGCCACTATCTCTGACCAGCACTGCACTTCACAGGACAAATGTCCTGGTTAGTCTGTACCAGCTGTCACATCTGAGTGCTGGGGGTGTACATGCTCTGTTCTGCAGTAAGTGAACATCAAGATACTCATTGGGTCAGAAAATAGTATTTTGGCCTTGTCAGATGGTATCTTCCAGGTGCAGAGATAAAGTGGACCTTGGCAGGTCTGCAAGTGCTGCTGTAAAAAAAAAGGCATCGTTTCCAGGAAAGCCAGAGACAGTGTTTGCAGAGGCCTCTGAATTAATGGTGTGGTTTAAGTTGCTCACAGATGCTAATTTTGATAACATTATTAGATTGAGCTCTTTGGAACTTTCATAATTGTGGCTTTTGCTGGCTTCCTAACTGAAGTGTATGGAACTCTTGAGTTCCAGAGCTTAAGTGGGTTAAAGATTAGAGGGTTAAAACTGCTCAGATTTAACTAGGAGAGTTAGGTTTGTTTCACCTTTCTTGTTTCCCTACTGCATTATGTTTTCAATGTAACATGTCCTGCCTTTTTAGAAGCCATAACATAAAATAATAAAATATGCCTTGATGTGAGTTAAAACAGGGTACCTAAACAGAAAAAAATATGATTTGTCCTGCCACTTTTGCTTGTCTTCTGTTAGGATGCTGAGTAGAAGGCACTGCAAGTCTCTTTGTATTACAAACAGATGCTGAAGGGCTGCATATAATTCTTTTCCCAAGGAAAAGTGTAATAATATTTGAATGGGTTAGTGCTTATCCCTCTTCCTGGATATTATGTAGTATTATCTAAAAATATGGGTTTTGTGTATCAGAGTTCCTCTACATATTGGGAAGGAAAATCTGACATGGAAACTCTGCAGAGAATATATGGAATATCCTTTCCTGATAACAAAATGATGAAGGAATGGGAAAAAGACCAGGAAGAAGCCAAAAACCGGGATCATAGGAAAATTGGAAAGGTACACTATTCCACTATCTGCTTCTTTTATACTTCTGTTATGGAATTCCTTCTCTTCCCTTGTATTTTATTAATTTCATTCTCTTACCTTTGTTCCAGTATGATTTTTTTGTTGTTTTTTTTTTTTTTACAGTTTTAAGGGGAGCCAGTTCTATGCACTTCTTGATGTCACTTATATTTTAAAATTTTAATTCTACAAACTCAGCTTGTCACTTGCATATGAATGTTAAACTTATGATGGGAAGAAGTTAGTGGCTTTAGTCCATTAGTTTAGAGATATAAATCTTAAACCTATTAATGTAGGGTCTTTGCAGATCCTAACTAAACCACTCTATTTTTCACAGAAGACAATTTATTTGGAAATTGTGTAAATAACATGGTTTGGTCATTCTTTGTAATAGGTGTCAATTTGGGGAAATTGACATGTGTTTATATGGCCAAAGAATCAAATGGAATTTGGTGTTCTTACAAACAGATCAATTAACTGGTGTTGCTGAGAACTTGTAGATCATAAATCATCTCATTGCCATAATATTCCACCTTTGCAAACAGTGTCTTGATGTGGGTGAGGTAGTTGCATTCTGCAGTTCTCTCTGAATTGTTACTAGAGCATTCTGGTTTTAATTTACCTAGGAGCAAGAACTCTTTTTCTTTCATGATCTGAGTCCCGGGAGCTGCTTTTTCCTCCCTAGAGGTGCCTTTCTTTATAACACACTCATGGATTTCATACGGGTGAGCATATACTGATGTTACTGATGTAAGTCCTAATTATCATTTGTTGATCATTAATGATAGGCCAGTCATAGTGCTGAGCTGTCCACAGAAAGAGAAATGTGTGTAAATATATACAATATTTTCACAAGGATTATACAAATTTCACCTTTTTGAAAATAAGGCAGAGTTGAAGCTATGTTTTTCCAGTTGTGCAAAGTATACATGTGCAGTAGTCCTATCATGTCCCTGTAAATTGCCATCATAATGCCACAGTTAAAAAGAATCAAGCTTTTGCTTGTCAAAAGTTCTCTCACCTTTTATATGGTGGATTTGTTCTATAGGGGGAATATCGCAGGCGTAATTTTACTGAAGTTGTATCTCCGAACGTCTTCAACAGTAAACTCTGGGAAGCTTCAGGACATTGGCAGCACTACAGTGAAAATATGTTCTCTTTTGAGATTGAGAAGGAAACTTTTGCCCTTAAACCCATGAATTGTCCAGGACATTGGTTTGTACTCTCAAATAGAAAATGTCTTACTTTACATCATTTATCCTTTGTGGGGCTGAGGAGAAATAAGAGTATCAATACATGTTGTCATGTATGTTCATGATCCACTGCTAAGCCAGTGTGACCAGAGAGCTTCTCTTGACAGCATCCCAAAGCAGACCTTTGCAGTAAGTCTGCACTGAGCTGGGTTTGTGCATGCTAACACTAGTCTGTACCATTAGTAAATACCAGTTCTGTTGGACAGAGGTAGGCATCAGATGTGGTGTTCCAAGAAGGGTACAGATGAACCAGTCTTGATTTACTCTTGCTCTGTTTTTTCCTCAGTAGTCTTTAACAGTACATTGAGTGGTGTGCTTTTTCTGTTTGCCTGTCTTTCAGAATGTAGACAACCTGAATGCATAAATACTTAAAAATGTGATTACTGTCTGTACTGAGCTTTGTTAATTTCTGTGTTGTCTTAAATCTTCTGTAAGAAGAATAAAAGGAGGGTTTTTCCATGTTCCTTTTAGCTTGATGTTTGCCCATCGTCCCCGGTCCTGGAGGGAATTGCCTCTTAGACTTGCAGATTTTGGAGTTCTTCACAGAAATGAACTCTCAGGCACTTTGAGTGGCTTGACTCGTGTAAGGCGCTTCCAACAAGATGATGCTCACATCTTTTGCACAATGGAACAGGTGAAAAAAAAAAGCACCTCCCACATCCCCACCAATCAGCCTGAAAAACCCCCCCAAAACCCCTTTCTCTCTCCCAGTGCAAGCTAACAGTAAAAAGAAAAAAAATGCCTGAAGTATTTCAAGTCTTGATTCTTCCGTTGTGTGGTGTAATGCTGCTTTTGATGGGGTTTTTTCCTGGGTACTTCCTTTTATTTAAAAAGATGCATTGGGCAACTAAATCCCAGAAAGTAAGATTTGTTGCATTTTCAATCTCTCTCTGCAAAAAAAAAAAAAAAAACCAAAAAAAAAAAACCAAAAAAAACCCCAACCAATCAACCAAAAAACACAAAAAACCACCAAAAAACAAAACAAAAAAAACCAAAACAAAAAAAAGTTAATCCCATTGTTTTCTGTAGTAATGCTGAATAAAAACTTTATTTTGTCAGTAATGCCATAGATTTTAGTGGAATTGCATGTATAAATTGATGTACTTTAGTTCAGGATACAATTTGGTTCCATAACATCATGCTTAACAAAAATACTACTTTTCGTGCCATGCTTTGAAGCTGCAACACCTCAGATCTCTCTTTGCCCATTAAATGGATTTGGGTTTGTTGGATGTAATTTTTGATCTTTAATTCTTTCTTATTTAATGGACTCTTATGCTCTGGTTATGAGGAGTTCAGTAGATGCAATTACATGTTTATGTCAGTAAATTTTAACCTATTTTAATACGTTTTATGTTTAAGATTGAAGAAGAAATTAAGGGCTGTCTTGATTTCTTGAAGTCAGTGTATGCTGTCTTTGGCTTTACTTTTCAACTACATCTTTCTACAAGACCAGAAAATTATCTCGGAGATGCAGAGATCTGGGATCATGCAGAAAAGGTAATTAATTTAAAAGCAAACAAACAAACCCCTTAATATCTGTACTTGCAGAGACAGATATTTAACTGAGTTCTTCTATGCTAAATGGTGAAATTGCTTAAATCAGATGCTAAATACTGGAAATTCTTGTAGGAAAACATCAACTTAAATCTGAAGTTTCTATAGAAAACCTGAACTTTCAGATTCTTATTTAGCCCGTTACCTTGAACTAGATTTCTATTAATCTTTTTCTTTCTGATTAATCATATTTATACAAGGAACTACTATTTCCAGGTTATTTATCATAAATGAGCAAGTGTTTGACAATAGGGGTTGTGCTGCCTTTTAACTCCTTTTGAATTTCAAAGGCAAATGCTTTGACTTCCAGAAATGAGAGGCCCTTCTATACCTTTTTTAATTACTCTCTCCTTATTATGATTAGCAACTTCAAAACAGCTTGAATAACTTTGGAGAGCAATGGAATTTGAATCCAGGAGATGGAGCATTTTATGGTCCTAAGGTCAGTGACTCAGCATTTCAATATAACTTTGGGATGGACAGAAATGCTGATGTACTGCAGGCAAACTATATTTAGTAACTGTGTTATTTTCCTTCACAGATTGATATTAAAATCAAAGATGCAATTGGTAGGTACCATCAATGTGCTACCATCCAGCTTGACTTCCAGCTACCCATTCGGTTTAATCTTACTTATGTTGGGTGAGTGGTTAAGCTAAATATCTTCCTTCTTAAAATGAAATTAAACAATAGCTTTTGTTATCTGTAATTCCCATTATGTACTAATGCTATATTGCTCATTTAACAAATTATTAGCTTGCAAATCAGTCAGCTGGTAGGGAGAGCAAACGCCCCCAGTGAGTAGAGGAGCAAGTCATGAGCTTGAAGATATTTTCTCAGTGTAATGATAGCTCACTTTAATTGTAAATGCAGGAAAATGTTGTTGTCTGTCTTGTCTGCCAGTTTTGAAAACAATTGATCATAAGTTATGCTAAAAACCCCTCAGCTGAGTCAGTTTTCATTTTCAGCCTAGTCATTGTGTCTCCTTGGATGACACGGCACACAAATTCAAATATGCCCAAAGGAGCAAGTACATTGGTGCTAAGTGGTTCTTTATTTTATCAGATTAAATTAGTTAACTTTGAACATAAACCAAGTGCAAACAGCTTTTAGGGAAAATCTGACTGGTTTCCAGCTAGGCCCTCTGAGCAAATTTATCTTAGAGCCATGTTGACTTTAATACTCATTTTCTGGGTTGTATTTCTTGCTGTGTTTGATTTTGCAGATTATGAAGATGGGAAAGATAGAATGAGAATCTTTGGAATTGTTTGGTTCTGCAGTATGCTCTACAGTAGATGTCATAGCTTTTATGATAGGTGATAATATTGTTATAAACTGGCTTTTTTTTTTAAAAGCCATTTTTTTAAAATTTCAGGATTATAATTTAAGTGAAGTAATGAGTAATAAGGACAGGTAAAATCCTGTGCAACAAAATAAAAGCAAGTCCTAGTGAAAAGAGATGCAAGCAAGAGCATAAAACACTAAAATGCACAAAAATGGTGCTGAGTCAGTGAAGTGTCTTCTCAAATTTAGGAGTATGTCTCTGCTGCTAGCTATAGGCATGATTATTTAAAATTAGAATTCCTTTAAAAGCCCAGCTGACTTGACATACATTTTTAATAAAACCAGTAGATTTTTCACATGTATAACTAACTAAATTTTGTCTTTCTGTTAAAAGTAGAATCAAAAATGTTAGTAGGATTACATGCGTGTGAGCTAAGATAACTTTATTTAAAAAAAAACACTTTATTTTTTTTTCAGTAAGGATGGTGATGACAAGAAAAGGCCAGTAATTATTCACAGAGCTATTTTGGGATCTGTGGAGAGAATGATAGCTATTCTAGCAGAAAATCATGGAGGAAAATGGTATGTGGCACAAATGGAACTCTGAGAAGACTTTAACATAGAAACTGCATATCCTTCCTATTGTCTCATATATTATAATGCAAAAACAACACGCCTAAAATTTTCTCAAAATCAGTAAGATAGATTACAAGGAAAGTCCAGTTTTCTGGTCTGAGTTTTATGATATCCATACAATTTCATGAGACTGCAGAAAAAAAGAAAAATAATGCAGAAATAGGAGTTGTAAGTGAATGTGCAAGTCCTGCACTATTCTTGTTCCTTTTTTCTTAAAGATTATGCTTTTATACCAGGAGGATGCCAGATGTATGTAAGGAAATTATTTGTGTGTACACAGGCATTAATTAATCTTATTATGTGAAATACTTTTGTACTTATAAGATTGATCATTTTATCTTGGATAAGATCTGGAAATACTTCTTCATGAATGTATTTAAAGTACTAAGGAAGAGCTAATTCTTATTTTCAGTCCACCTTTCACTGTAAAGTTATAGATAAAAGTGAGAATCATGCAGAAAAAAATTCTGTTTAAAGTTGTGAAGTCAGCTGGGAAGAAGACAGAAGGGCCAACTTCTCCATTTGTCATTTCACTGGAATCAGTCTATTTGCTATTTTATGTGAGCTTGAGAAGAGGGAGATAATAAATGATCCAACATGCTTAGCTAACGTGAATAATTCTAGACAGGTTGAGGAACATGACTATGTGACTGGAAATGTAAAATGCACCTTTATTTCCTGTTTGTCCTATGCTGGCCAGGCCATTCTGGCTGTCTCCACGGCAGGTCATGGTTGTGCCTGTGGGTCCCTCCTCGGAACAATACGCCCAGCAGGTGAGAGGAGAGCTTGCCTCCTTATGGCAGCAGGCAGATTTCATAGATCCATAAGTACTTGTCCTAGGACAGGGAATTAATGCTTAATAACTCTGGAGACATGTTCTGGGGGAGAGGTAAACTTTTCAATAAGAAAAGTTCAGTCCAAAATTTGTATATGTCTGAATGAGGAATATGTAACTTAAAGTATTTTTGGTTCTTTAATTATATACATACTTCTGTAATTATTAAAGGAAGAAGAATCCTGGATTACAAACCTCATATAAGTAATGCTTCATTACAGTACTCTCTGCTCTAAGTAGGCAGAGCCAGTTTTTTCCATTTCCCACCATGTATGTTCTTGACTATCTCACTTTTGAACCATGGTTGGTTTTACCCCTGTCCCATGCTTTCCTTTTCATGGAAGAACAAATGTGCTGGTTTCTTCTCCTCTTTTTCCTTTCCCAGACTGGGGACGTTTTTGACATGGAGCAGCACATGTTTGATATGGATGTTATCTTGTGTTGTCTCCCAGGTTGCTGTGTGTGCAGGTTTCTTCAGATAAAGTTATTGAATTCCTTATCATAATCCACAAGAACAAAATTATGCATATGCATGAATTAATTATTGAGAGAGATCGATAATTGCAGCACTTACAAATGTATGTTGTAAACTATACAGTAATACTGAGAGTGTTTTGGTTTCTTTGGGTTTTTTTTTTAGGTTTGCAACCAATTTTTTGAAGCAGGATTTATGTCAGATGTGGATCTAGATCAAAGCTCCACATTAAACAAGAAAATTAGAAATGCACAGCTGGCTCAATATAATTTCATTTTAGGTAATTGCATCATCTTACATTTCTGAATATCATTTAAGTTTTAATGTTGGACTAAGTTTGTTCTAGGCTCATTTTCTAATGTAGATTTTTGTAATATTTTGTGCTATGTCTTACAGTGGTTGGAGAAAAGGAGAAAGCAAATAATGCTGTCAATGTACGAACAAGAGACAATAAAGTTCATGGAGAGATTTCAGTATCTTCTGCTATCGAAAAACTCAAGAAGTTTAAGATTTCACAAATACCAAATGCAGAAGAAGAATTCTGATGTTGCTGCTAGGAAAAAAAAAAAATATTAGTTGCCTGTGTGAAATGTTTCTTTCTTCCTGCACAGCAGTGATGCTCATCTGAGAGAATTTTTGGTTAATGGATGCACAAAATAAGCAAATGTAGCGCTGTTGGTTCTCCAGGAAAAGCATGAGAGGACAGATGCACCTGCCAACTCCTTTAATAATCACATGGGTTTCCAATCTGCCTGAATCACAGAATGCTTATTTAGGAAGCCCTACACCTGTGATGCGATGGGTTTGCTGTGGAAATAAGTCAGGGCTGTAGGATGGTGAGGATCAGGAGGCTGGGAAGGGCAGGGGATGCTGCTGGGAGTGCTGAGCTCCCTCAGTCACAGAGCAGGCAGCTGACTGTGACCTGGCAGCCAGAGCTTGGCAGTGCATAGGTGCCTCAGGAGCAGTTTGGATTAGGTTGTTTACTAGCTCCCGCTGGGAACAAAAAATGGGAGGGGGGGGGGGGAGGTGTGAACAGCTTGGTTGTTCCTGAATATGCGTTCACAGACCGAATGCACTGGAGTCTTTGCTGGAAGTGTCGGTGTGACAAGGCACTCATGGAGTTGGTGTGATGACTGGAGGCTGTGATGGTGGTTGCCAAGAATGCAGTTTAATTATTGTATTGTAACTGTGAGTGAGGTGTTTTATTTTTTTTCCTGTTTGCTGTTGTTTTGGCTTTTTAGTAAAACAAAAAAAATGAAAAACGTTTCTGTGTCTGTGTGTAATTTATTACTTTATCTGCTGGGAGTAGCTAGAATGGTATGTTGGACTTCAAACTGGCTGTATTTCTGTTTTGTTTATGCAGAGAAATTATTTTAAAGTTGCTGTTGCAGGCAATTGAACTGGATTTTTTTGAGAGATTGTTCTTTGCCCTTTTTTTCACTTTTGATATGCTATTGTTTAGTTAACAGGCTTAGATAGTGTTAAGTGTATTGCTCGGTTATCTAAGATAACACAGCTCTTGTTGTGATTTAAGTATCACAGCCCTGAAGCAGAAACTACAATTTAGTGCATAAATATTAACACAAATATAAAGCTGATGTTTTACTTCTGTCTCACACTCGTATACCATGTTTGATAGGTCTGTGTTTGGTTTCGTAGTCGTGGATTTGTCGATCTGTTTTTATCTCCTGCTTCTGAAAGAAAAGGGAAAAAAACACTGAAGGAGCAAGTGCTGGGAAAGCTTTCTCTTCCACACGACGGAATTAACACGTCGATTTTTATTTCTATTTCAGTATTTTATACATTCATTTGTTTTACGGCCTATGGCTTTCGTGCTCCATATATTCAGCCTGCAGCATTCAGGTTCCGCAGGCTCTTACAGCCACTCGCGGCCCCGCCGTGCCCGCCGCCGCCGTGAGGGACCGACCCCGGCCCCGCCCCGCCGTTCCCGCCGCCGTGAGGGACCGGCCCCGCCCCCGCCGTTCCCGCCGCCCCTCGGCCGGGCGGTCCCGTCCCGCCCCCTCAGGCGGCGGCGGCGGGCGCTCCAAGATGGCGGCGCGGCGGTGGCGGCGCGCCCTGCGCGGGCTCTGTGGGGCCGCTCTGTTCCTGTCGCAGCTCTCCGTCCTCTCGGGCCGCGGTGAGCGCGGAGGCCGGGCGGAGGCAGGGCGGGGGGTTGGGAGAAGGGGCAGGCTGGGGCCTGGGGTGGCGGCGGCTGCCCCCGAGCGCCAGTGGCCTCTCCCCGCGGATCCTGCTGCGGAGGTGGCGGTGACCGCGGTGGGGTGAGGATGCGCCGCCGCTCCCCCGGCTGAGGGCGAAGCGGATGTTTCGGACACGGCCGCGTTTCGTGTGCCGTCTCTACGGGGCTGGGACTCGGGTGCTCCGTGTCCGGGCAAAACACGGGCCGGGCCCCGCTCGCCGGCTCGTGTGCTGCTCTATTACACGGCACCTTTTGTGCCTGCTCTTTGTCGCGAACGGTGTGACTCAAAACGTCCCGGGGCTCCTCGGCGCGGTCAGGGTGGGTGGTGTGGCAAGGCTGCCTCTCCTTCCTCCCCCCGTGCCGGGTGGCTGCCGTGGGGGCTCGGCAGGGGCTGGCACATCGCGGCTCTCCGAGCCCTCACACGGCGATTCCCAGCGCGCTGTGACTCCAGAACCGTTCCGCTATTCCATCTTCCCGTCAAAGAGCTACTTGCATTGCCTCATTAAATGGTGTTGTTCAGTAGAAAACACTGTGTAAAATCTGATTTCTGAGCATCCTTTTTATTCTCAAAATCAAAATATGACAATGAATGGAAATAAATGTAGTTCTTTGTGTTAAAGGAACAATTCCATTCTAATGCTCTTTCCAATATTTAACATAAATATCCCACTATAAATAGAACAGGAAAACAGATTTTCTACTTACATTTTCATACCAGAGTGCTGAAATCAAGACTGTTTCTGAAGATTAATTTTGTTCCAGAAATTTAATTTTCTCCATATTTTTGTCTTGTAGTGGGATCTTTGATGACAACAAAGCTTTCACAGCCACAGTCCACACTAGCAAAAAGCCTAACTTCAACAAGCACAAATGCTCCCTATTTTAAAGTGTTAGGTAAGGTATTATGTTGTTTCTTTTGTTTTTTATCTGTGTATCCCTCTCAGTCTTGAGTCTAAAAGTTCTTGAATTGGATCTTAGAAACTTGTACATGATTTCAGAGAGGTGAGAAGCGTTGCAGTGTAACACATTATGAATTACACTTCAGTGACCATAACAATTACTTTGGGTTGTCTTAATTAGAAAACTGGTCCATATAAGAACTAGAAAATGGCAGGTTAAAGTACCATTGTGGTATATATGGTTTATACCCCTCAGGATGGTGGAAGTTCTTGAAAGACTCCAGCATCCTGCAAGAATTTGTTCCCTATCCAGCAGCAGTACAGCTTTGTAGCTCACTGAGGGTGCATCAGGACTGACAGAAATGCTGCTCTTGCTGGCAGTTTAGGAGGTAATTCTGTACAGAATTTGCTGTACAGCAAATGGCTGAGGTAGCTGTAGCCCTAATTAGAGCCCAGCTCAAAGTAGGTTACCTGTGTCACCCTGCTGCTATTCCTGAACTGATTACTTCTGCTGAGGAGTGCTGGCTGAGGCAGCACTAATCCCCATAAGATCAGTCCTGGTGCTGTGCTGAAGTGTTGGCTGGTGTCCTGTACGGAGCCCTGTGCTTCCTCTGGCTCTCACAGCACAGGCTAGGATTACTGCTCCATGTACAGTGGGGAAAGGCCTTTATACAGCATCAGTGCATGTGTTTGTCTATGTAAATGTATACAAAAATATATATATATATATATATATATATACTTCAGACTATTTAGCTTTTTTACTCAGGTTCTTAATTCACTTATTGCACCTTTCAGAAAGTACAGAAATTCCACCTTACTTGACTAATTGTCCCAGCAACGGGCTTTGCAGTAGATTGCCACCAGACTGCATGACATGTAACACAAACTATTCCTGTATATATGGGAAGACGGCAACTTTTGATTGCAAAGTCAAGCCACATGTTCACTGTGTTGTAAGTAACCCGCTACTCTTAACCCTAGATTTAAGTAATTAGACTGTGGCATCTTGTCTTAAAATGCAGAATATTGATTTCCAGGTTCTGATGTAGGCAGGTTTGCAGTTCTGTGATAAGTTTGATCACTCACCGTGGGCTGTTGAAGAGGCAGGCCTGCCCTTCCCTAGTTTGCCTTTCTTGCCTTGGTTCTTTTGATTACCTGGCCATACCTTTGAATTAAACCACTCCAAACATTTTGAGAGTGGGGAGGCTAAATATCTGTCAGAGCTATGAACTGAGCGTACAGGTGACACTAAATGAGTTTTCCTTTTGGCAGCTGCCTTAGATTGGAGGAATCAGGAATATTAAACGTGACTTTGATGCCTCTTTGGTAGCTTTCTGTTCTGCTCTCTAAGAGGTAGCAAACAGAACAGTTGTTTTTTTGCCCAATATACCTACTCATGAAATCTAATTTGATGCTGCACATTGATTTTTGGTTTTAATACTATTGAGGTGATAGTGCTGTCCTTTTACAGGATGAGAATAACCACGAGCAGGAGAACTTTACAATTAACATGACGTGCCAGTTTTGCTGGCAGCTTGCCACAAGTGATTATGTCTGTACCAATTCCACAAACTGCATGACAGTTTCCTGCCCTCGCCAGCGATACAATGCAACTTGCACAGTCCGGGATCACATTCATTGTCTAGGTAAGGTGGGCAAAGCCACATTTCTCTAAAGAATTTTTCACATGTTTTGTAGTAGGTAGAATACAAAGATTGTTGATGTCCTTTTGCAGTAACAGCCTGCACCTTGATCAGTCTGATTTTTTTTATTGTTACATTTCATTTTTTAGCTTAATAGTGTCATCTAACTGCAAACATTGGCTTATTATACTGTTGTATACTGTCACTCCAGAGAAAGCAGTTCTTTTTATTTTTGTCAGCTTCTGTGAGTTGAACTTACTTAAACTTACTTACTTACAGAATCAATACCAATACCAGTCAATACAAACAGAATCAATATCAAATGTCTCCATAGGCCAATTAAAGAAAATTATGCTGGTTTCACCTAACTAGGCTTAATTTTCCCCCTCTTTGTTCACTGACTTTTCTGATATGGGACCAAGATTGATGGAACAGAGAATTGTAGGGTATAAATGAGCGTTTGTGTTGACAGCTGTTTCTCAGTTAGTTAGTGTCAGCCATTTTATACTCCTTTTGGAAAAATATAGCATCTTCTTCCGTGCCATTTTCTTCCTTATTATATGGTCTTTGTTTATTGCATTGAGGTTTTAATATTTTCCAATGTTTAGGTAATCGTGTCTTTCCTAAGATGCTCTATTGCAACTGGACTGGAGGTTATAAGTGGTCTACTGCCTTGGCTCTAAGGTAAGCAGGAACTGTTGAATAATTTCAAGCTCATATAGATTAGTTTTCTTTAAAATCTTCAGGTTCTGTGGTTTTCTGCTTGGTATTTTCAAAGGTGTGCTGAATAACCAGTATTTCAGATAGTCTAGCTTGAAATGGTGGGCATAGAATGCATGAAGGGTTCACATGCAACAATAGTGGCTGTCTTCAGCAAGCAAAGCTGAAGGAAAAACCCTTGGGTACCCAAGCTCAGTTCCTCTAAAAAGCACAATAATTAATCATATTTTTATTCTTATAGCATCACCCTTGGTGGATTTGGTGCCGATCGTTTCTATTTGGGTCAGTGGCGGGAAGGTCTGGGAAAACTCTTCAGCTTCGGTGGACTTGGAATATGGACACTAATTGATGTGCTGCTAATAGGTGTTGGCTATGTGGGACCTGCAGATGGATCTCTCTACATTTAAATGTGGGTGCAATGTGTTTCAGAGGGGAGGTGTTGCCTGCAGAGGGCTCTAAGTAAATGAGGGTGGAGGTTTGAGCCTTTAAGGTAGAATGAAGAACAACTGTTTGTTCTGTGTGCATATATTTTGATGTACAGTATCTGTACTTGGTTTGCCTTTTTAACTAAGGTCAAATAAAAGAGTAGATCACTGAGTAAGTTGAAATTAATTTCATTTCTTCTATGAACGTGGTATTTTTCTATGAAAAAAAATTGAGCAGCTAACCAAATTCTCCACTTGAGCTTGGATGATCTGTCAGGCCCCCAAAGAACTGCAAACTAACTTGAACATTGAATTGTTTACTTCATATCTCTATGCTTGAATTTAACTCTAAAGCTAACTTCCCTAAATATGTCAGTAATTTTTTTTTGCATTTGTGGGAGAATAATTTATTTGCCTGAGTGGGTACTATGTAAATCACCATGTTTTATGATGTTAATTACATTAACTTGTTGGTTTGCATACCAAGAGCTATTATCTGCTTAGGGACTCGACTTTAAATTATGGGGGGTTTAGCATTCGACTGCAGTAACACTAAAGGCTAAATATGAACTAATGAAATAGATATTTTTGATTGTTCCAGAATGACTTTGTTTTGGTTGGGTTTGACCTTCACATCAGTGAAAGTTACAGTTCCTATTCTTGTACTAGCAAGCTTGACAAATTACTTTAAAATAGGGTTAGCAATATAATCGACGAGTTTATCCACTTAGGACTTTGTGACGCGATAATGTAGCGGACCAGTGCCGTGACAGGACAACACCGTTGTGTACTCGCGGTGAATGCTCGGCCGTGCGTGCGCGCCCCTCGCCCGGGGCCGGAGCGGCCGCTGTTGTAGCACTGCGGTGCCGTCGGGCTGGAAACGCAATCGCTTGAATAAACCGCGCCTTGAAGCTTTCCCGGCGTTCTTACTGACAGTGTCTGTCGTGGCCTCGGCTCGGTCCCCTGCAGCGGGGCGGAGCGGGCGGTGCCGGTGCCGGGGGCGGGCCCGGGGCGGTGCCACCGCCGAGCCCCGGCTCGTCCCGCCCCGCGGGCGCAGGAGCCACCATGGCGGCACAGCGGGACCGGGACCGCGACCGGGACCGCGACCGCGACGGCGAGCGGGAGCTGCGCTTCTACCGACGGCTGCCCAAAGCGGTGAGCGGCGGGGGGCGGCGGGCCCGGGCCCTCCTCCGGCGGCACCGGGCTCGGGCTGCAGACGGACAGACGGACAGACGGACAGCGGCAGGCGCTGCTGCTGTCTGCGAGTTCTTCCCGAACGCGCGTTTACTGAGGGCCTTACCCCTCCGCAAAATGCAGTCGGGTGTTTGCCTGTCCGCTTTGTTTACGGACCTTCCTGCTAATCTAATTGCAATTAAATCGGTTGAGCGCTATGTTCGTTTTCTCTTTTTGTCCTATTTCCCCTCAGTCCAGCCAAGAAGTCTGGCTCAGATAACGCTTTTTCGGCATGTTCCAGGGGCGTGCCGCACTTCTGGCATATCAGCGCAAGCCTTCCGTAGGAGTGCGTGCGGATTTATCGGGGTTCGTGTGCCGCACTCGCCAAAGCCCGAGGGCGCGTACTCCGGCACAGAGCTCGTACGGGCAGTGCGCGGGGGCGCCAGCAAACCCGCTTCAGGCCACGTCACCCTTGCGTTCCAGTGTTCCTCTTTACTAACTTGCTTTTTCGGGGTGTCTGTTTAATGTCGGACAGAATTCTGTGAGGTAATTGTAAGCTTGTGAAAAGTGTAAGGCAGTTATAACACTGTGTACCTGGCTCAGTCACCAGAAGCTGTAAGCAGCCACAGCTCCTGGTGCTCAGTTGGAGTTACGATTTCAACGTGTTTTCCAATGGAAAGCTTGAAGAGAAGAATTACTGAATTTTTCTTTTCCTATTGAGAATGGATGTGTACAGGGAAATAAGAGGTAGGTAACAAAGTAGATGCTTTGTAGATACATTTTGGATGAGTTGGGAGGGCACTAGAGACCTATTCCTGAAGTCAGGAGCCAGGTGATAAGAAGGAATAAAGGTGAAGTAAGGAATGGAGCTGAGGATCACAGGTTTGGAGCCAAAGTCAGGATGTCAATAGGAAGTCAGGCAGAAAGAGGCCTCAGGCAAACGAGTGCAGTTACTGCAGTTACTGTGTCTGGTGTGAGTTTAATCTTCGGAGTATGAACAAAAGGAAGGGGAGTGGCTAGATACCTGTTGCCATTATTTGAATGATGGACATGCAATTTAACCTGCAGTGGATGAAGAGAGTTCTTGAATCCTTACTGCACTTTTTGTATTACTGAGGTGGCTGCTGGCTTCCTCCTCACCTTGGATCACACCACCAAAAGAATTGTCTGGAGAGCTCTTTGCTGAGCCAGCTGTGCTCCCATGGAGGCCAGTGCCAACAGCAGCCACCAAGTTAGAGGAAAGAAATAGGGCAGTTCTCACTTGAACCGGTGCTTGCAAAAACCTAAGGAAGTTATTCTTAGCCAAAATGCAGATAACTGTTATTTTCAAACTCAGAGTGAAACATTGATGTAGGATAAGAGAACAGTAGTACAAACAAGGTGCAGAAGCCATCCTTTTCATAAGTGCATAGGATTTTTATTTCTGTAGGAACTCCATGCTCATTTGAATGGCTGTATCAGTTCTGCTACTATGAAGAAACTCATGGCCCAGAAGCCAAACCTTCAGATCCAGAATGGAATGACTGTGATTGACAAAGGAAAGAAAAGAACCTTAGATGAGTGAGTATATGTGAGTGTGTGATGAACATTTACTAAAGGCTTTTTAGTTAAGTTGAAAACAAAGGTGTGGCCTTACACACTAACTGCAGAATATACGTTTTTAAGTTTTGCAGCATAATCTCATAGATTTTTTTGATACTTGTATCCACAGAGTAATTTCTTAAGTGCTTAAAAGAAGTCTTGTTGGTTAATTCCATCTTTAAAGGATTGAAATTTATCACTTAGCTCATATGCTTTTCAGAGAATATTGAGTCACATAGTTTCCTTTTTTGGAAACTTGATGTTTTCTTTTTCCTTCAGAAAGCTTTGTGGTAGTAACAACTTTTGTTGTGAATGCTTTATTAGTATCTAAAATTAGAAATTGCCATTCAGATGTTTCTTTGTATTTCAAGCTCCAATCTCATTAGTTGACTCCAGTGGATAGGTGGTTTTAAAATGTAGATTTTTTTTCCCTAAATGCTCATTCATCGTCTTTCCAATTAATTTTTTAAATTTTATTTTAGATGTTTTCAGATGTTTCAGATCATCTATCAGGTTACCACAAGGACTGAAGATATTTTACTGGTAAATTAATTAAAAGTTCACTTAAAACAAGCAAGTAATACACACAGTCACAATCAGTTGGATTAAGAGCATTTGGTTCCAAGTTACAATATCAACGATGGTCCCTTTCAATTGAAGGTCAGAATAATTGTTGTAAAACACTCGAACTCTCTTCATTTTCCCTGAAGGAATCAAAGGTAATATTTCCACAGACATGGGAACAACTAAAAGCACATTAGGCCTGAAAATGCTGCAAGTGTTTCACAACAAAAAAATAACAGGGTCTTTTAAAGAAAAATGTAACTAATTATAAGTATGACTTTTATTATGTTGCACACACTTTTACTTAATCAGATAACTAAAGATGTCATTAAAGAATTTGCTGATGATGGTGTCAAGTATCTGGAATTGAGAAGCACTCCAAGAGAAGAAAATTCCACAGGTACAGTCTGTTCTGGTTTTTAATTTGTGATCTTCTTGCACTTTAAAACTTAATTAAATACTATGTTAATAACAAGTAAAATTTAGTTGGCTTAATAAAAAATATACTTTAAATATGAAAGCTAAAATTTAACCATGTAAAAGCATGTCACTTTCCTGTTAGATTTTTGAGGAGAAAAATGTGTTGGTCGTAGCTCAATGGCCCACAAGATTGGGTTATTCACTTGAGTATGTCATCTTAGTCTGCTAATATTTTTAATAGCTGATATATTTTACTTTTGTTATTTTGTTTTTTTTTTCTTCTGGGTGTGGTCTAGTAGAAACACATAATAGAAGTCCTCTTGAGATTCTCTGGTTCACACAAAGTCAATTTAATTTTTCCAAATACTTATGAGGAGGTTTAGTTCAAATGTGTGCTTCACAGTAAAGCTATATTTACAGATAGAATTAGAATTACATGAGTCAGAGGACTATGTGGTCCAAAATCAAAGGTGCAACATGAATCTTAGGAGACTAGAGAGCTGGGTCTGCAGTATGATAAAAATAATTTAAAATATGTTTGTTCCAAACGTGTGCATGTGTTTGTAGGTATGACTAAAAGGATGTATGTTGAAAATGTACTTGAGGGTATAAAGCAGTGTCATGAAGAAGGCTTGGATATAGATGTAAGGTAAGTAAAGCAGGTGGAATACCTCTGATTCAAGGTTTTGTATAGTCTGATGCTTGTTCATGTTTGCAGGGAGGTTTACAAGCCATCAGTATAGGAAAGAAAATCTTTTTTTAAACCAGGTTACATAGAGTGGAAACAGGTAATTCATATGGAAACCTGACTATTTATTTTCTTTTTTACTGCTGAAGAAAAGAACTGGGTAAAACCTGCCATCTCTAAGACTGTCCATTCTTTGCAACATTTTCAGGAAAATAAGTGTTTAAATACTCTCTATACTCAGCCATGAAGGATATGAAGTGCCATTTTTTGTTGGTATCAGATCTGTTGAGTTCCTGATATTACAGCTTGTATATAATTTAATACATTTCTGTCCCAGGCTGTTGATAGCAATAAACAGAAGAGATGGCCCAGAAGTTGCTAAGCAGACTGTTAAACTTGCTGAAGAGTTCCTGCTTTCCAGTGATGGGGTTGTAGTAGGACTTGACCTCAGTGGTGATCCCACTGTAAGTTTTTGGTTTATTTTAGTCTGTTCTTGAAGATAAACTTATAATGTTATGAAATAGCAGGTGGTTCTAACCATAGTTTTTTTCTCATATTTTTTTTGCCTACCTGGAATGGATTGATACTTGGTTAATCCCTGTTGCTGTAAGGGCCAGATACTCTTAACAAAGAATCCTTAGATTAGTATATGACTGAGAAAAGAACCATGGAAAAACAGTGTTTGTCTGGGAAGTGTCTGTACCTGAGTTGTCCCAGTCAGATTAGTTGGGTGGAGGCAAGTTGTTTAAATTTGTTTAACTACACCAAATGCTCAGTTTGTATTAAGAAAGCAAGAATGTTTGAGGACAGCTGTCAAGCTGAAGTGAAATAGCTCTAGGTGTTAGCTGTGTAAAAGGTATCAAAATAAAGAAAATTGGCTTGTAAGTCTTAGGATCATCTGAGCTACTGGTGCTTGATCCATTGGTCTAAACCATATGGCAGAGGGTTGTTTGACTTGCTGCATTCCAAACTGAAGTAATGGGAAAAAATAAACAATTAAATATAACTGTATTTGAATATAGTGTTTGGATATTGTTAGACTTCTTAATTATGGTAATGACAGGGATTTTGTCAAATAAGCTGAAGAATAGTGATGTGTTCCTGTTTTCCAGGCAGGACATGGTCAAGATTTTTTGGAACCGCTCTCAGAAGCAAAAAAAGCAGGTCTAAAGCTGGCACTGCATCTTTCTGAGGTAAAAGGTTTGTTTATTTTGGTGCTTGTCTGTAATTGTCATTTTGTGAAGATCTGGATGAAATTCAAATTACCTTCTGTGCATTTTGAACTTCTTAGGCCAAAGGATTAATGCTTTGGGGCTTTTGACAGGAGACAAGAAAATAAGGAGAAATCTTCAACCTTTTGTTCTAAATCTTAACAGCCAGATTATTGCTTCCTGTACTATATATCTATGGGTTTAGGTGTGAAATTGAAATTAGGAGCTTTCTATGAGATCCACTGCTTTCTTCCTGCTATTAGAAATCAAGTGTAGTGAAATCCACAGTTTCATGAACAGTGCGCCCTGTTAGTTCCACTGGTATCAGTAGAAAGAGTTGGCCTTCTGCTCAAACGGTGGCTGGGATTAACTCCAAGAAGTCCATAAATACTGAAGATAGCTATTATTTTCAGGAAATTAAGCAGGACATAGGATATCATCAGCATATTTATACTTGTTTATATTTCACTAACATCTTCTTTCAGATAAGAGATGCCGTGAAAGTAGAATTGAAAGTCCATTGTAATTGTATAATGTGCTGTTTTATGCTGCCTTGACAGAATGTGAAATATATCCTCTCTAGATTCCAAATCAAGAAGAGGAGACCAAGATTCTACTGGGACTGCCTCCTGACAGAATTGGACATGGAACATTTCTCAATTCTACAGCAGCAGGTTCTGAAGAGATAGTGTCACTGGTTCAGCAGAATCATATACCTATTGGTAAGGAAAATATATTTACCATGACTTGATCTCTGGATATCAGAACAGGATACTGCTGATTTAGTGACACCAGTTTGTCTCTGACCAGAGGTGATTTGGACAAACGTGACAGTGAGACTTGCTCATAAAGGGACACTCATGACACTTGTGGAGTTTTTGGCACTTTTGTGGCAGCAGACAACAGCTGATGTCTCAGAAGGAAGCAAAACCAAGTCATAAGTTATCATTACAAGACTATGTGGTGGTTCTGTATCTGGTTTGCAATCTCCCTTGCAATTTTGTACCCCAAAGAAATTGATTAGCAAACTTTTCTCAAAAGAAATTACCAAAGAAGCATAGAAAATCAAGGAAACAACAGTAGCTGATTCAAATTTTTATTCAGGACCTTTATAAGTCAATTAGCATGTTTCCTGTTTTAATATATGTCCTCTTTTTTTTTTTCCCTTAGAATTTTGCATGACATCAAACATAAAATCTCAGACAGTGCCTTCCTGTGACAAACACCATTTTGGATACTGGTACAACATGGGCCATCCTTCAGTGCTTTGTGTAAGTTTTTGATTTTTAAGCATGTATTTAGGCAAAGGGCTAAACTTATGAAGTTGGAGAAGTCTTTCTCTGTTTATGGATCAGAACTGACTTACAACTTCTGACCTTATAGCAAATCATTTGCTTTTAGGAAATCATAATGTTCTGTTTGAGAAATGCTTTTAATTCAAATGGGAATTGCTAGTATTTATCTTGTATACTACTGTATATTGTATACTACTGTTCTATTGTAAAGCCAGGCCTTTTTTCTGTAGAATAGGGTGATCAGCTATACAAGCATTGAACTTAATAGCTCTTTCCATAATGGCAGATTTCTCTTAAAACCTATGGCTCCAGTGCTTGCATATGCACCTGTGCTTACCTGGGTGTTCATTGTGTTGGGTGAGAGCTCCTGAGTTCTCTTGATAGCTCATTAAGGTCTTTAATCATTGAAGTACTTGTGCTGCTATTGGCAGGGTTTTACTATTATCCTGTTAGTTTAACCCCCATAATTCATAGCAGGGTCCAAGTGTGTGTATGTATATATATATATATATATATATATATATATACACATACATAGATACACACACATATATATGTATATATTTTATACATATAAACATGTGCTTATCTGGGGAAAGAGGAAGGAGGAATAAGACCTGCATATACTGACATACCTTGAATATATGTATTTGCTAGGCATCTTTCTAGCAATTTTAATAGGAAATCCTATTTTCTTGATAAATCATGCTATCATTTTAAGAAGTTTTCTTATATGGTTGAATAACTTATTCATTTTTAGTGAAAATAGGGCAAATAGAGAATGAAATAACTATGCACAGATGAAAGAACAGTGGAAAAAATGTGAGACAGCAAGATAAAACTGGTTTGTATGTATAGAAAAAAAACATTTTTGAAACAGAGGAACTAATTAAAACTTTATTTCTTTCCTTTCAATTTAACTCCAGACTGATGATAAAGGCGTCTTTGCAACTGATCTATCGCAAGAATATGAGCTGGTTGCAAAAACATTTAATCTGACTCAATCACAGATGTGGGATCTTTCCTACGAATCAATCAACTATATTTTTGCTTCAAATGCAGTAAAATCCAAGCTAAGAGAACAGTGGTGTAAGCTAAAGCCAGCTCTGTTTGATTAATCAAAGTGTTGTCCTAAATCCGTTGTATTAGCTGAGTTAGTAAGATTTTTTAAATTAAATCCCTGGCTTTTTTCAGACCTCAGGGTTTTAAATCCAGCTATAAACTGCCTGTGCAAAATTAAGGCAACTGGAATGCATTCCTTCTTACTGGGGACAGAAGTATATGTTCTTTTGGTGGTTGGGAAGGGCTCTCAACATGTGATGTAATGACTAAATGTGTTGTCACCTTATCTCTCTTGAGCTGATACGACATTTTAAAAAACACTTAGTTGAAATATGTCATCATAATATAAACATTTGAGAGCTGGAACAAAATTAAGGCAGAGCTATTGGTGTTTAAAACATTTCTGTTGTTAGCAGTCTGCCAAACAGTTTGAATGTGTGGTGTGTATTCTTGGGGTTTATTTTGGGGTTTTGGTATTATTTTCATGTTTTGAGCTGTTGATTGAATCTGAAGACAAAAACAAACTCAGGGAAAACAAAATATTTATCCCAAGGAATTAATATTGTATCTGGCTTTATTGTTGTACATATATGACTGAAGCTGTGTGGATTGAGTAGCACGTGGAGATCTCTGCTAGTGCTCTGGGCACTGGTGGTGTGTAGGCACTTAAATCTCAAATGCCTTCAGTAACTGAGCTACTTGGCAAAGTGGTCTCATTCTTAAAATGCTTTTCAGAATTGCTGTTTGTTGTGTTAAAAAAGCAATAAAAAACAGCTCCATGTTTTTGAAACTACTACTTCAAGGTGTGCATGTGTGTGTTTGAGCTCTACAGAAGAGAAGCAGGATTCTGTGGGGTGAGTCCCTCAAGCAACCATGCTGCCTGCAAGCCTGTCCCCTGCTGCTCTGGCAGCCCCTGTCTCTTCCTGCTCTGGGCAGCCACAGGATTCACTCTGCCCTCTCCAAGCACCTGCCTGTGTGTTCTGGTGCTGAGAGCTCACAAAGTCTGTGGATGTGCACATGCTGCAGTTTGTGTAGTGGGAATCAGGAGGTCACCTGGAGGATTCCATTTGGGTGCAGTAAAAGAACCAGGAATGCACGTGGGTGGCTGAAGAGCAACACACAGAACTGGGATTTCTGTATGCAGGAATCAACTGTGTGTTGCTGCAGTTATTTACACAGCAGAAATGTTACACTTAAGAAGCTGGACAGGATGTGGACTTTGGGAATGAAGAATCACCATCTGATGAGACCTTTGTTGTGCACAGTTCCCAAGGTGACCATTGCAACTTGAAACGATCTTACAGTCCCTGGGCTAGTTTTCCAGAATTTAACTTCTGTATGTAAAACTGCAGTTTCCTTCTTTGACTTCATGTAACATTATAGTTAATTTTAACTTAAGCATTTCTTGCTGGGCCTGCTTGTCAAATTCTGAGTTAGCAGTGACATAACCACTCTTTAGTTTATAATATTGTATAGAAATGACTGTGACACACAGAATGAAGCATGACCACATAATTAACCATCTGTAATGGGGCAGAAGTTTTTTTCCCTGAATGCAATGGAAATTTTGAGTAACTGCTACTAGAATTTCATGTGGTATAAGATGGTGTTTAAGTTATTTATTCATGTGTAACTCAACTTATTTTTAAAGTAAACAGAATAGATTTATAGTTAATATTTTTATTTCCATCTTATTATACAAGAGAACATTTACAGAGCAATCTCCAGTGCTCCCTCTTTACTCATGAAAATGCACACTCGTCCTATTGAACAATACTGCTTTGGTGATGTATGTGAGAGCAACTGCTCACTGTGGCATTGGTTTCTCAGTTCCTTCTGAGGCAAACACAGGAAGTCTTCAAAACCTCAGCTCCTTATGGTGAGACTGGTAACATTCCATAGCTTTTCATAATATAACCACTAAACCGTAAGTGCACAATGTTCCTCAGGATCCTAGCTTGGCAAATAATGTACTTACATCAATGATTTATATGCCTGCTTGAATATTTAGATGTTTCAAAAATAATACTTTAAAAAGAAAGGATGCAGGTAAGGTCCCTGCATTAGCTAAGTGATTCAGCAGATTAAAAGGCTGGCACGTCCCTCCTGTGAGGCCTAGAGAGCAGGCACTGGTTAGATTGGAGGGGAGAGGGCTCTGGGGAAGGATCTCATCAAGATTTTTAAATACCTGATGAAAAGAAGTAAAGAAGATGGAGCCAGGCACTTCTCAGTGATACCCAGTAACAGGAAAAGGGGCAGAGACTGGCTCTGTGTGGGTGGTTGAACATGGGAACACAACACCCACACAGGCTGGGGAGTCTGTCCTTGCAGATACTCAAACCTATCAGTGACTTGCAGCTTCAGCAAAGGAGGTGGACTGGGCAATCTCCAGAGATGCCTTCCAACCTCATCTGTTCTGTGAAGAAAATATACAAATATACAAATGATAAAGTCTCTATATAAATACAAAAGCTTTTAAAATTAAATACCGACTTAACTGAGTCACTCAAACAATAGTTTTTCACCAGGCTTGGTCACCAGCAGTTGGCTGATTTGTGAAACTGCTTTTAAAGAATAGTCTATTCACCCTTCACAGCCTTCCTTCTTTCACAGCCATTGTGGAATCCTTTGGTGCCATCAGGACCTTTAGGCAGCCTCAGCACCCCTACAGGGAGACCATCTGCATTTTGTATTTTCTGAGCCAACATGGGACTGCTGACAGGACTCTTCTCTTGTGTCAGAGTTTGGGCTTTTCTTCTCTGCACCCAGGGGCTCCCAGAAGGAGTGATGCTGCTATCTGAGGAATAATCAATGTATTTCCTTGGAATTTCAGGGCTAGTGCTTGGGTTAAGCTTGCTGTCTTCAGCCAGTGGAGATTTTTTGGTTCCTTTTCTTAGTGAAGAAGGACTGTTCCAAGGACTTGATCTGGGTGACATATTAGGACTCAAATGGTTGGTTGGGTGTATGACAGGGCTCAAATTCCTCGTAGTATTTGTTGTGGTACGTTTGCGTCCTGACAGCGGTGATGTAGGATTGCTCTCTGGGTCAGAAGAGCTGTTTGCTGAAGATTCATCACCAGCAAACTGAAGTTCCTCAACTCTCTTGTTAAGGGATCGAGTCTTCTTAAGGCTCTTGCTGGTATCTTCATCACGGTTCTTGTCTTTGGGAGCTTTTTTCTTTGGTGGTTTCATGCCTATTAGGACAACTTTCATGCTGGTCTCTCTGTTTTCAGCACACATGAAATCATGAGCACGTACGGCAGCTTCTACTTCTTCAAATTCTATAATTGCACATTCCTGGGTTCCCAGCTGAGTGTACCGATTGCTGACCCTCCTGATATCAGGTGGGAGATCCCTGCCAGGCTTAAGAATACGAACTGATGAAATGACACCAAAAGTTACAAAGGCTTTGAGAAGATGCTCCATTATCCTTTCTTGCATGCATCCGTTTTCTTCTTTGTTAAGGGCCTGCAGCTCAGAAATCAAGTGGATATCATATACCAGTAGCATCCTGGTGGGAACATTTTCACTTGGAAACACTGGAACTGGAGTATTTCTTCGAACCTTTTTGTTATCATCATTGAGCTCCAGAGTGTTCGAGTACTTCAGTGCATAGGCTGTGGTTCTCCAGTCACGGGTAAGGTGTTTCACCTTTGGGACAGACACAGGTTAAGCACCACAACTGAGCAAAACCAGTCAAACTAATCACTGAATTTTAAGGCAGGTGCAGGCTTCAGTCTACAAACAGAAGCCTGGATTTAAGTTTCATGTAGCAGACTTAGTGAAAAAAATAAAGTTTTCATGCTATAATGGGCATCAGTGAGCTCCTGTAAAGTTCATGTCCTGTTGAATTTAATGAGAACAGGAACTGGTGCTAAATCTCAAACTTGAAATCATTACTACATCTGAAAGCCTGTTCAAGTAGTGCTTGGTCATTCCACATTTAGGCTTGAACCATGATCAAAATGTGTGTTCTAGGGAGGTTATGTTTGCCAAACAAGAAACTTTGTTAAGTCTGAGTCTTCATTGTATTGAACTGATCTTTCCTCTGTCAAAAATCTTGGTCTAAAAAACACCCCAAACTTTTCAATTTTCATAATATAGAGTTTATCTGTTACCAAAATAATCTGTTTAAAGTAGTCTGAAGAAATTGAGAGTGCCTTAACTTCTAGACTGAATAACTCTGCAAAATGATGAAACTTAGAATCTTGACAAAGTGTTTCTAGTGTAATTCTAGAAGTCAGTTACATATAGATTTACATAGGTCTTTCTAATGCAAGGAGAAAAAAAAAGAAAAAATAATAAAGCTCACTTCAGCTTTAAAGGGACTTCGGTTACCATATACTTTATATTCCATTTAATTTTTTGGTTCTCCATCCAAAAGTCAGATTCACCATCCCTTCTCAGAGACAGGAACACAACTGTACCAGGACTACCCAGCTATGAGTAGTTGCCATGGAAATTAATTTTATCTAATGCCCTCCTGTCTCCAAGAATGATAATTTAAAAGCATACAGGCTTCTAAGCCAATGATTTCCCTAGCCAATCATCAACGAGTTCAGCAGTTAAAGTTCTGGATGAGTACAAACCTAACCATCACAGAAAAACCAGGCAGTTAAAGACTATAAAGTTGCCTGTATAAAATGTTTCTTTAATCTCTTCTACTGGTTTTAGATTCATCAGGCTTGCATGAGACCCTTCAAGTCTCAAAAAGTTAACTTACCTTCTTAAATGAAGTGAGGAGTTTAACACTGACATAACCCATCTTATTTCTTCTCACATGCTTCAGAAGGAAAGCATCTTTCTCAAGGTTCTCATCTGAGAAGTAATATTCAATCTGTGCTATTAATTTCTGGATCAGGTCATTTTCTGGTGGTTTCCAGTTCTGGTCAGAGTCATCATCATTTTCCCCACCACTGGAAAACAGTTAAATCATTTTATCAACAGGTCTTCATCTTCTATTCGTGGATTCAAATAGCCTTTCAAAATGAAAAGCCATAACCATTATGCTGGTTCCAACTGACTTTAGGTGTGGGCACTGGACAGGTATCACCCACCAGCTGAGCCAGCAGGCTAGCTCAGAGAATGAAGCTTTCCAGTCTGCATAAGGAGTCAGGTTCCTGAGCTCATTCCAAAAGCTGATCTCAGTGCAGAACAATGAGACATCTACACTAAGCTTGAAAGCACTGCCAACTCAAATCCTCCACCAAAACATGTAATGAAGATGCACGGACGCTCGATACTATACAAAGTTCCTCCAGTGACAGTGTTATATTTTTCAGTATGATGCTATTAAACATAGACCTGGCCTTTATATGCTTCGTGAGTAGTCACATACCAGAGAATGAATATTCCAACTTAATGCAGTCATGATTTCTTAAGCCTCTTCACTGCATGAATGCAGGAGCTGATAACCAGGAGTAAGAAGGACTGACAAGACTGTTTCAGAATAATACATGCATGTTTTATAGGTCACTTCAAAAGTGACAGAATAACATAACCAGCAGTTTACTACAGGGGCTAAACCTGCCAGCTCATGTACCTCAGGAACAGGTTTATGTGCACATATGCAGGTTCCTAAGAAGTCATTCTCATTTCTTCTCTTTACCTCCCATCATAATGTCTGGGTACCCAAGCAAAATGGAGCACTATCGAGCTTCTATTCCTCAAAAAATACTGCAGCCATGGATTCAAGATAAATGACTTGCCACGTGCAGTTACAGCAACATGTTTGTTGCTGAAATAGAAATTTCCATTTACAGGTGACTAAAATAGAAAAGTCTTATGTCAGAGTAATTTTTTCAAGCTGATAGTGGTCTAGTTTTGTTATATAAAAATCATGGAAGTGTCATCGTGAAAGTTTGTTAAAAAAAAAATCATCCGCTAAGTGCCCCATAAATAATGTATTAGTTTGGTCTCCCAGGTATGTTAGCAATGAAAAGAAGGAGCCATGCATTTCCCCAAAATTGTCTTCAGTGGCTTTTGCAGGCTTTGAAATCCTTAGGAAAAGGAGCAGGCATCACACACTGGAGTGGTGTGATCTGTCCAGGGCTGATGGAGGCAGTGGCTGCAGTACTGCAGCTGTGCTGCTCTCTGGAGAGTGGTAAGGTCAGTGGGCTCTGCACAGGAACTGAGCCTGCTGCTGCGACGAGTTGCACTAGTTCTCTGGGACCTGGCTTTAGTTGTTATGGTTCTGGTGATGGGACAACACATCCTGTGTTGTATATACTGTCCACAGTATATGTGGGCGCTCACTTGCACAATCCTAGAAGTCTCCTTGTTAAAAATCTCCCTATCCTTTAATAAGGTATTGTTCAAAGGAATGACAAGAATGAGAGCAAGACAAAGAGTTCATGTTATTTGGCAAAGCCAGAAGTGGAGGATAATACATGAAGCTGTATTATTACATGATTCAGATGGCAAAAAATATCTAATGCCCAGTTGTGGGTTCAAAAGGAAGCAAAAATCAATGGTGTTTATTTTTCACTCATGGTAGTCCCTTCCTACTACTTCATTTACTACCAATTCAGAATTAGTCTGGATACAAGAAGCTTGGAGTGTTTCATCCTTTTTACAAGTCCACACTCTGCTAGGAAAAGCTTGCCTTTAGTTCAGATTGGGCTTACTTTCATTGTTTTAGGGATTTATTAGCACAGATATTTGCGGGTGCTTGTTTAGAGACAAAAAGGGGTGTTATGCTTTGGAAAACAAAAAAAATTAATGGCATTTTTTCAGAGATCAGCACCATCCCTACCTAGAGCATTAACACACTGAATCAGGGTGAAGCAGGCCTCATTTCACCTCTCAAATATTGGTCACAGTCCGACCTATACGCTATTTCTATGTTTTACAGACAAGTCAGCTTTTACAAAATCTCATGGGCTCTTTCTTACAACAGCCCTCACTAAAGGCTGTATGAAAATAGCACCTACAACAAATGCAGAAATTTGTAACTAGCTCCATATTAATTTGTGATAATGATCAACTGGTAGCACTTCTAGGGTATCAACTGTACCACAGAAGTAGTTGATAAATAATTTCAGTTGACACTGACAAAGAACCAAACCCTAGTAATTATTCACAACTTTATTTTTATATTCAGAGCTTTGTTATGATGTGCTTATAAAACATAATGAAAAACAATCTTTTAACATGGTGACTCATCTGGCCATTAGTCACACAAGAAACTAAACATAACTACAGAAAGAGTAGATTTGGAATTTTAAATATCAGGACTCACAAATAATATATTAATTTTTTTTGATAGCATCTAACCTGAAAATTTTTAGCTGAGTCTTCAGATGAATGAAGCATTAAGTATTAATGAGCATTATGTGGCAATCTTATTTAAAACTTCACTCAAAGGCAGTCCACGTTTGTCAACAAAAACATGAATATAGTACTGGGTGCCTAATGATGGCAAGTTGTCTGCAAGCTTTAGCTGGAGAGTGAGATGGCTCTTTCCCAGCAGTTTCAGATAATCCCTAATAATTTTCCAAATGTTTGTAAATAATTTCCTATCAGATGCTGCATTCCCAAAAAGGAAATCCTTAGGTAAGGTTATATGTATATGTATATGTATATGTATATGTATATGTATATGTATATGTATATGTATATGTATATGTATATGTATATGTACAAGATATATGTATATGTACAAGATATATGTAAATGGGAAGTGTCAACTCCATTCACCTACTTCTGTTGCAGTCTTTAGAGTTCTCTCTATACCCCTGGCCTTTCCTGGATCAGGAAGAGGCCATTTATAAAAAGGCAACCTCCACAAGGACTGAATATACATTAACACTGCCAGCAAACATCTCTGAAGACATCACCTACTGCAGAAGATTAAATAAGTGACACTTAAGAGTAGCTATTGTCTTTCAAAGATTTAAAAAATAACCATTTCTTCCTTAGTCTCGGCCAGGGCTAGAAGCTCTTCACAAGTAATACTATAGTAGATAAATGTAAACAATATCCCGATTTTAAGAAATCAGTAATTGGAATGCAATAATGTAGGCTGTTGTACTTATTTATAAAAATACAGCAGTCACATATGATTGTGGAATAACTAAGCTGACTCAGTTTAAAAACCTTAACTGTGCCTAGCTGTCTTCAACTCCTGTTTCTGTAATCCACAGTTGACAATTTTGGCAGCTACAGAAAATTTCTCACTCCCCTACTACCCCACTGTAATTTAAAATAATACACTGCAGTTCATTCTGAGTCAATACTTGGTATGAAGTTAGAAAATCAATTAGAAACAATAAACGTTCAAACGGGATACTGGATTTCTTGCTACTGTACCTAAGTCTTTATGTGACAATTTATTTCTCCATCTGCAGCTTTGGTACAAACCACAGGATGAACTACAACTAGTAGGGCTTTGTCTCTCTGCAGTTTGCTGGCACAAAAAATCCTGGATGATCGTTTTACAACTAAGTGATTCTGGTAAGCATCAAAACTATTTCAGGCCACCAAGCCAAAACGGGCAAACAGAGGAGAAAAAAAAAACAAAAAACCCCCAAAACATCAAACCCCAAAACAAAACTACAAAGCACAGCTACAATTAACCCCCAAAATCCTTCTGTAAAACGCAGTGAACAGAAAATGTCGGGGGCATCCCAGCCCGGCGCCTGTCGCTGTGGGGGAGCCCCGGCAGCTCTGGGGCGCTGCTCGGGCGGAGCTATCGGTGCTGCGGGCAGCTCCCTCCCGGCCCGGTGTCCCCGCTGGAGGCTCTCCCGTGTCTCCCACCCGCCCCTCGGCGTTGCATCAGCCGGGCCCGCTCCGTTCCGGGGCTGTCGGCGGCGGCCCCGCCGCTCGCCCCGCACAGCCCCTGCCCGGGGGCTCACCTGGAGCGCCCGCACCGCCCCGAGTCCTCCTCGCTGCAGCTGGGGCACGGCTCTCCGCCGGCCCCCTCCCCCTCGTCGTCCTCCTCGGCGGCCGCCTGGACGGCCACTCGGATCTGCACGGGGCCGCTCCCCGCCGGCGGCTCCGGCCCGGCGTTCCCGGCCCCGGGCTCGGCGGGCTGCGGCTGGGCCATGGCGCTCCCCGGCCGGGCTCGGCCCGCCGCCGCTCCAGCGGTGCCCCGGGCTGCGACAGCCGCCCGGCCGCCTCCCCTGCTGCCCCCCCGTCCCCTCCCGCTGGGGCGGCGCTCCCAGCTCCACTCCCCCGGGAGGCTCCGACCGTCCTCCAGCCATGCCGCCCCCGGACAGCTGCCGAGTGCTTGTCCTTGACGGCTGAGCGGGGACCGCTTCGGTTTCGTCAGGAAACAACGCGCTCGTCACCGGGAAGCAGCGTCTCAGCTTCTCTTGGTGCAGCCTTGGGGCTCCGCCGCTGCTCCCTGACCAGGGCGTTGCGTTTTCTGAAACTCAGAAAGGTTTCGTCGGGGTAAGCGTGGTTTAAATGCCGAGGGTGAAATTTGGAAATAAGATACACGAGTCAACAAGGACGTGATTAGATACGTTTTGGTTTTGCGGAGGAATCTCCTCTAGTTCTGCATGGCGCTTACACAGAATAAAAACATTCCCCCTCCAGAACTAATTAAAATAGAGGCCCTTTTTCTGAAACACTTAGGTGGTGTTTATTTTGAACTTCAGACTATTGCACTATATTTCAGTGGACCGTTTCAGCTACTAAAGTTAAATTAACATTCATGTGCTAAATACTAGAATCAAAAGCTTTTCATTTTATCATGTAAATACTTATTCTTCACTCAAGGAGGATATGTTTTCAATACTGTCTGTACCCAAACTGCTAAACGAACTTTAAGTTGCAACTTCATTTTGTGGCATCCTTGTTTATGTCTGCCTTGCTTCAATATTTCTTCTGAAAAATTTGGATGAACAGAAAGTGAGACTGCCCTCAGGGCCTGTTCTTCCCGTCAGTGTGGCAAACTGTCCTCATGAGTCAGGTTTGTTGGCATAGACACATTCTGATACTGCCTTGCTTTGGCAGATTTTTAAATATGCCTTAAGCCATAAAGTATTTTGTTTATGAAATATGATTACAAGCATCACTAACCAAATCTCTAGTTCTCTGCTAATGGAACATTCTGTTATACGTCTTGCGTAAGGCATCGCTTTGCTATTTATTTCAGTGGAGGCAGAACTACAAACACAAATTACACATTCTAGGCAAGAATATGGACGGGGACTGTGGGTCAGATTTTATATGATTTCATGGAAGTTGTTTGCCTCCCTGGGCACAAACAAGGAGTATGAACAAAGAACTGTTTTATGCTACAGCTAACTCAAATTATGTTTGAGAGAGACCTTCCAGTTTATCTGGTATATCTTTCTGTCAGGGTTAAGGGAACTTAAAACTTGATTTTATAGCAAAGGACACTAGATGTATTTATTTGTTCTGCCAGTGCTTGCAGGACATTATTGGTCTTCGGCCAGATGAAGACTGATGTAATTTCAAACACTGTGTTGATTACATCTCCATCAAAATTATCAGACTAATGTTTTTGGGTTTGTTTGGTTTGTTTTATTTTCCTGTTAATATAACAGTGCTTACTTCCAGGAGAGATAAAGCAGTATTTGTAAACATAGCAGATCTGGAAACTAAATGTATTAATGTAGACAAGTCCCTTAGAGGGAAACCCATGGCTCACTGGTACCCAGTTAACATCATAAACCCATGAACCTGAACTGCATGACTAAAATCTGGACAGATTTCTTATGGTGCGTTTATTGTTGGTGCAGCATTGTCTACATACCATAAAAAAAATTAAAAACAAAATGAAACAGAAAAAAAGATTACCAAAACAAAAACCAAATACAAAAGCCCAGAAAACAAACCAAGCTAACAAAAGCACCAAAAAACCCAACCACATATTTTGCATTTCTCACAAAATATGCCATAATTACATTATTCTTCTGTCAGCCTTTCAGCTGATGGAAACTAAACTGGCCATACAAGAAGCTAAACCTGGAATATTTATTTGTTTGTGTGGCCAGGAATTGGAATAGGTTGCTTGGGGAGGTGTTTAAGAGCATCTGGATCTGCCCTGGATCATGCAGTTTGTGGTTTAGGGGCTACAGTTGCAATTCTGGGTTGGCATTTGGACTTGGTGATCTTAAAGGTCTCTTCCGACCTCGAAGATTCCATGATTCTAACTGGGGAAGACACCATGAGGCAATTCAGAGCCCTTCCACAGACTGACAACCGCACTGGTGCTTCTCTAAGCACTCATTTCTTGATGTATTTAATAGAATCCACTAGACATCAGTCATGGCTTTTCACACACAGCCTCTTGCTTGTAGAATTCAGAAAAATGCAATCATAATAGCAGCTTTTTACTGTGGGGCAGCAGGCTGGGGGTGACATCAGGCACAGCAGGACGACTACAGAGTGCCACATCCATCCCTCCGTCCGTCCATCCCTCTGTCCGTCCATCCATCCGTCCATCTGTCCATCCATCCGTCCGTCCGTCCATCTGTCTGTCCTTTCATCCATCTGTCCATCTGTCTGTCCTGCCATCCGTCCGTCCATCCATTCATCCGTCCATCCGTCCATCTGTCTGTCCTTGCATGCATGCATCCATCATCCGTCCATCCGTCCCTCCGTCCGTCCGTCCACCCATCCATATACCCATTTGTCCATCCATCTGTCTGTCCTTGCATGCATGCATGCATGCATGCATCCATCATCCGTCCGTCCGTCCGTCCGTCCGTCCGTCCGTCCGTCATCCCTCCGTCCGTCCGTCCATATATCCATCCGTCCATCCATCCATCCATCCGTCCGTCCGTCCATCATCCCTCCGTCCGTCCGTCCATATATCCATCCGTCCATCCATCCATCCATCCGTCCGTCCGTCCGTCCGTCCGTCCGTCCCCTCACGGTTTCCCGCCCTTGGCACCGCCCAGACGGGCGGGGCGGAAGCGGCGGTCGCCGCGGTAACGGCGGAGCCATTTCCGACAGGGCGGCGGCGATGCGGGGCTGAGGGGTTGTCTGGGGCTGCGGAGCTCCGAGAGGGCGCTTGGGGCCGAGCGGGGCCGAGCGGGGCCGGGCGGGGCCGGGCGGGGCCGGGCGGGGCCATGGTGCCCAGCAGAGGCCGCCCGGGCCGGGCCCCGCGGGCCGCGCCCGCAGCGGTAGGTGCTGCCGGGGCCGGGGCGCCGAGCGGGGGGCGGCTGTCCCGGCACCGTTTGTGCGGTGCTGCGAGGGGCGTGGGGGAGACGTTTCGGGTTTGTCGCGTAAATCCATCTCAAAGACCAGCATGCCTTGCCTTTTGAAAAGGCAAGGCGTGTTTAAATGCAAGCACTTGTTTTCTTCATACTGGGAGTTCATAGTGATTTTTTTGTAAACCAAAAATTTAGTGGTACTTAGAGCTGTGATCTGTTCTTCATATGATTTTGTGAAACTGTTCCTTTCTTGGCAGACTTTGTTATTGAAAATAGCTTTATTCCTTCAAAAGCGGTTGTATGGATAAGCAATATCAATGTTGCAATCAACGATTGTATTGATATTTCTGAGAAATGTAGCATTTAATTTTCTCTCCTTACAATTTGCAGGTTAATAATTGTGGTTTCCAGCTGGTCATCCAGACCTCATCAATACCAGAAAAAAACAAACCAGTAATTATTACCTTTTCTTGGATAGTTATATTAACTAATGTTGTATGATACAGACAAATTTGCATGCTGTCAAATAGGAATTACCTTTTCAGTACTCATCTGTTGTTCTGCTGACTTACAATATCTAATGTATCAAGTAGTATTTTGTTAATTTATTTAATCCTATTCAAACATATAATAGAAAAACATGGGGTTGTACTATAGCCTGCCACAAGCTTAATATATATGTAGACACACACACACACACACACATATATATATATATATGTTTTCTTGATCTATCTGTACCTCTCCTGTAATTGCAGTATTCTTCACAGAGTGAGGTTTGTTTTTTATTTATTCAGTCAACTGCATATAAATGTACTGGTAACTTCCATATTTTCATTTTGGTTTCCAACAGTGAAGCTTTTTAGTTTAGTGTCTTAAAAGAATGAATACGCCTTTTACTGGAAAAATTATTTCTTCTCTTTTTCAAAGCATTTATAGAAATTCCTGAGAACTGCCGTTAGTACTAAGGTTGAGTTTGTCTGTGTAAAGACATTATTTGCATTTGAAAACTCTAACATTTGTCTGTAATATTGTGTGACAGTTTGAATTCAGGATAAATAAAGAACAGTCCTCTTTCCACAATAGACTTCCGCAGCATGATCTGGAAAAAAACTACTCAGGAAGGCAAGGTAATATTCAATAGGGTTTGGTTTGTTTGTCTTTTTTATCTGCTTATTTTTTCTAAAAGTAAAGCAAGATTGTGTCATGATAAGAAAATCTAAGTGTGACTGTCAGTTGGCTACAATAATTCAATGTAATTACTGTTGCATCCTGTCCCAAACTCACTTTGCTACTGCCTGGCTTTTTTCATCAATTTTTTTCCCCCCTCAGGGAGGAGCATTTTTTCTTCTACCTGCAAAGCCATAACCTATGGAGTGCCCTACTGTACATTCCCTCAGTAGCCACACAATTGTCTAAAGTAACATTTTAGTAGATGTTTAACGTTTCAATACAATCAGGCAAAATTAGTTTCTAATTTAGAACCACGATATTAAGAGATAGTTTTTCTGTTGTGCTTACCTGCTCTTGGCTTTGCAAAGCAAAATATTGGTGATCTCACTGCTGACTGTGGTGAGGACTGGAAGAGACTTGAAACAACTCTTCTTGCCATGTTGCTGCTGCTTGGCTGTGATTGGTGTGAGTAGAAAACCAATTTAGTTATCATGGCAACACTTTATTCATTCTGGTAAAAAATGAAGACCAGTAGCCATTCAGAGTGTGTAGACTTTTAGGGATACTATACAATTTATGGAGTAAATGTAAGTCTGCAGTTTGGTTTTATTCCCTGTGCAGGAGACCAAAGAGTATTATGTCCTTTAGTTAGTAACAAGCAGCTCTATTTCCCAGCACCATCCAGTCTGACAGAATTTTCTGGTTTGCCATTGAAGCAGAGTACAGGTTCTTTATCAGGACTTGGGGAGACTTCTGTTCACACCCCTACAAAATCCCAATAAGAGCCCAATAAAACAGCCACATTTTTAGTTCACATGCTTCAGGGGAAGTGGAAACTTCTCATGAGTCTCTCTGTCTTTTATTGGACGCCTTGGCAAAGGTGTTTCCTAGTGCTCCCTTTGGGTGTTAAACAGGTCAGTAGATCATTTGTCAGGAAACCACAAGAAATCTTTTTTACATGTCTTTAGGAGGATGACAGTAGGAAAAAAAGTCACTTTACTGCCATCCTGTCATGTTTCAGACTGATAATTTTAAGTTTCTGGTCTTATACTTATTGGCTTCAAAACCTGTGACACAATTGAAGGAGGATTTTTGCAACAATGTTAATTGATTTTAATATTTTTTGGTGTTTTTTTTCTAACAGTTTTTATTTTGAAGGATGTGTAGAGGGTGTTGTTAAAGTAGCTAATGATAAAATTCAAAAGTAGCACAAAAAAGATTCTGAGTTGACTAACAAATTGTTTTAGTCAAGCAGATGCCTAATAGTACATTTCAGACACCAGTGGACTCATTGCTGTAGTAGTAAAACCAGTTGTCTTGTTTGTTAAACAATTGATGTTTTTCCTGGTAACATATTTATTTGAAGGAAGAAGAAAAAAGAGGGCAGTCACACAGAAGTCAAGCCTATGTTTTGTGGTAGAGTGCATGCACAATGATCTATTTTTGACCAGTATTTTTCAGTGGATCATTTTCCAAATAAGCCAAAGCTCACAGAACACATTTGTTGTTTAATGTTGCAGGTATTTTTAGACATCCTCCCTTTTTTTCTCTTATATTAATGAAATGCATAAGGATAAATAGGTTTATAAATATGTTTTTCAAGGGCTGCCTATTTCTTGGTAATGGAGTGAAATACCAATGGTCACTAGGTACTGTGTGCTCTTACCTTTGAAAGACTTTGCACTTATTTGTGGCTCAGTGGGATTGTTTCAATATTTTGGTGCTTTATTTTCTAGTTCTGTCAGCATCTATTTGATCTATGTCTTTATCTTAAGTTGGGTAATACCTTCTTTAAGTTCAGATACTGAAACTGTAAAACAATTTACCATCTTACGTTAAAATATCACCGGGTAATTCTAATGAAAATAAAGGCATTTACAAAATATCTGCTTATAACAAATTGTTGAAAAAAGTCTCAAAGTAAAGAAATGGATGTACTTTGGAAAGAAGATGTAGAGGGATATAGTCATAAACAAATGATACCAGTAAATTGATAAATTATAGTACTGAATGGAGGCAAAAAGCACGTTCATGCTTCATTTTTTTGTAAGAAAGAAAATTTTGCTTTTATTGCCTGTAGTTCATTACATGCATCTACAGAGAAGTAGTTCATCTATTTGTATGATTTTCCAATAGATAACATGAATTTTGGGAGCAGTTCATCAATAACATTTCCTGTATTGCAACGTACTGCTGAAGAAAAGATACTGAACTCAGATAGACTTACCCTGGAAAGGTGAGAGGGTGATGGAACACGTGCACCACAGCCTCAGGGCCCTGGTCTGAAGTGACCAGAGCCCCACTGATGGCTGCAGTCAGTGCTGGGCTTGGCCTGTTGGGTTTTGTGTGTGTGTGTTTTTGAGAGAAGAACTGTGTCCCATGGGGAAATTCTCTGTCAGTGTCTCGTGATATATCCATACAGCAGTCATCTACGACAGGCAGATTTCTGCTCTGAGCAGGCTGTTCATGTGATAGCTGAAGAAAAACAGATTGTGAGGCTGCATCTGTTGGAATTTTAGTGTGGTCACAACACTAAAATTCCATGTAATTTCCATGTAACAAGCAAATCTCTGAGAGGAGAGGTGTTTAGAAAATTTTGGAAATACTTCTGCTATATTTTCAGGCTAATTTTTTAATAGGTAGGAGTTTCTGCTTTATCTACAGAATTGAATTAGCAAGCCTAATTAATGCTAGCTTAATGAAGATGATATACTTTTCTCTCTTCAGTCAGAGTGGGTGAGCAGAAGGTGGATTACTTATGTGTTGTTTTTTCTTTTTTCTTCCAGGCAAAAACTGACAGTGTGTCCAATTATTGATGGGGAAGATCACCTTCGTCTTTTGAATTTCCAGCATAACTTTATAACTCGTATCCAAAATATTTCTAATCTTCACCATCTTGTTTTCTTAGATTTATATGATAATCAGATTGAAGAAATAAGTGGGGTTTCAACTTTGAGATCCCTGAGAGTGCTTCTTTTGGGAAAGAACAGGTAAAAATAATAAAACCTAACTAAGGCACTCTAACTCTAGGGTGTAACAACTGTGATTTCCCATTGTTTCTGTTACAGTTTTCAGTTTGTGATGTTGCTGTCATACCTGTGAGACCACCCCTAAGATTAGCTAAGTGTCAGGGATCCCACTGAGGAAGCACACAGATTTTGTGTGTCATGTTCTTCAAAGCTTCCTTCCTTAGTAAATTTAAGCAACATTTTCAAAGTACTTCACATGTTTCCATCTAATCTTCTGTTTTGATTGATTATTAAATATGGGTTGTTAGATTTCTGTGGCGTGTTGTGGAATGTCTTTTAAGATCAAATGTAGTATTGATTATTTATAACCTATAAAAAGTATTTCTGCCTGGTATATTTAGCTGGAAAAATTACCAGACAGATGAGTCATGAATTTTAATGCTTATTTATTGCTTCTAGTCTTGTGGCCTTTAATTTTAATAATTTAATACATGTATCTGTGGAATTGCTCACACATCTAAAGGTTGTGCTCTGACTTTTAAAATTTTCCTCATTTTCTTATATTCAGTAAAGTGAGAACTGGTGACCAGTTCTCAGTTATGTGCAGATTATAAAGAATATGCCTCCTAATTTAGCCTCTATTCAAAACTGACAAGTTTCAATAGTCCAGTATGTTACTAGAACTAAAAAATCTCACCTGTAGAAATCAATATTGTTTATAGTAAAATGCTGGGGTGTGGGCACTACTATTTTAAAGTGCTTTGAGGAATTATTTTCCTTATCATAACCACCCTGAGTGCAGTTTACCTTAAAAGTGTGGTGTTGAGGTAGTCAGGACTGGGTCTGCTCATGAGTGAGTGGTTACACATCACACAGAGTTGTTACCACCTTGTTATTGGCTAGCTCTGTGTGTGATCTTTGATTACTCTTGGAGCAAATGTTTAATATATGTGCTTAATGTCATCAGCCAGTAGATGATGCTGTTGGCTGTATAATAGCCTAGGTTTGGAATCTGACAAAATATGACAGGACAGAGAAATTTTAAGGCAATGAAGTTGCTGACTTTGGTTTCTCGTGGAGCAAGTATTCCATCCTTTTCTTCTTTCTAGAAGAGCCACATAAATTGTGCAGCTATTGAATTATTGACAGTCAGAAAAGGTAATAGTCTTAAAGTCATACTCATCTATGAATTCTTTTTTTCAGGGTTCAAAATTTTGTTATTTTTCTGTTACTCTTGTTAGTCACGTAAAAGACTTGATTTTGTATTGGGTGGAAAATGAAAGATACTTTTAATCTAATATTAAAAATAATTGTCCTAATTGAAATCTTGCAGAATAAAGAAGATCTCAAATCTGGAGAACCTAAAAAACCTTGATGTTTTAGATCTTCATGGAAATCAGGTACAGTACAGTAACTTGATTGCTTATATTTGTTGTGTAGACATCATGTATTTGCTGTGTCTTTTACCAAAAGGTACATTGTTTCATGAAAGGGACCTGGTGGCAAGTTTTGCAGCTCTTGAGGTCACAGAAATGAGTAAGTTAAAAGGTGTCATGTTTATTTTTGAATCTTTTTACCAATGTCTTTCACTTTCAGTGTTGTACTTCAGGAAGGTTATAGTGATTAAAATGCTGTGTTAGCTGAGTATAATGGCACTCACCTGCACAACAGTAACCTACCACAAGCACTTGTGGTGTAGTTAAACTTGTGGTATAGTTACAGTCTTAGAACTGCTATAAAATTTGTAGTTATGATTGATTACTGTTTCTACTGTTGGTGGTCTGACAAAACCAGATTCCCTACTTACATGTGAAAGAGAAGAAAAAGAAGTTAGCACTGCAGGGACTTAACTGTTGTAAGTGATGAAATAAATTTATGGCTGCTTTGAATTCCATTAGTTGAACAATGCTCACATTGTGCAGTGGCAGAGGCAGCCTAGGACCAGGTGATGGCATTGCCCTTGGGGTCTTGGCCATCTCCAAACATTCATTCACAAGTGTTTGTTTGAACAACACAGTCCTTTTTGTATTGCTGCTGGAAATGTGATGGGGGGGTAATGCTTTTGATAAAAATACTTGCAGACTAATGATGCAGCTGTGGCAATCAGCACACTTTCCCAGCACAAATGAAGAAAGCACTAATGAAAACAATCACATCTTGCACAAGTGATTGTGATATAGATTTGACCTTTTTTTGTCTCCAAGTAGCAATATAACTTTCTTTACATTAACTGCACTTTTGCTTGGAGTTTTGGGCTGGTTGTTGCTGGATCACCTTCATAATGGTAGGCTTACTTTGATCCAGAGAATGTAACAAATTACCCTATGTCAGGAACTAACATTAAATCTTGAAGTTCAGTAAGCTATTTCAGTTTTCAAAACGTTTTTGTCATAAATGTAGATGTGAAAGACACAAATGTTTGGAAATGGAGTTAATTATTTCCTTTTTTGGTAGGTTTAGTATATTTCTCCTGTAAAGACCAAATAAAGACCATGAACTTATCTTCCATAAATAAATCACCTTTCTCTTCCTTTCCAGCTCAAACATAAACAAGTTTTCCTGTTTAAGTTTTTTTTTCCCCGTGTTTGAGGAATTCAAAATTTAAAACTCCAATCCTGCCATCCACAGTATTAGTTATTTTTGAATGCTTAATGAAAAAATGAAGGGAAGAAGGGCTGTGTTTGGGATACATCTTAGTGGATTAATGCCTTGTCTTGAAGGCTGGGTTTTCTTGTTGTTTGCTTATATAACACTGTATAAGGGAGCTCCTTTAACTGTTTAAATTTGTGGGATTTTTATTTCTGGCAGCCTTCTAGTCTATCTTTAAAGTATTTCTTCTGCATTGTCGATTTCTGAAGAGCAGACTTCAGCAACATAATTGGCTTTGAGAACTTCAAAATACAGTTTCTCATGTTCAAGAATGTAGCAATTTAAGCAACAGATCAGAGAACTAGAGCCAGACATATCTCAGTGGTGTTCAGCAAAAGGACAGTAATCATTGAGCATTGTTAATTATGTGCAGTATCTCTTATATGTTACCAGTGATCCCAGGTGAATGGTGAGCAATTAACTCCTGTGTACAAGTTATAGACAAGGTATTGGAAGGACACTAGATTAACTGTTAACACAGTAGTAGAGACACATAGAATTGGATAATTCAGGGACTCCAGACATGAATTTTATGATAGAGTGTTTTAAATATGAAATGGCATTGGAGTAATTTCCTGTGTTCTGTTTAATTCTGTGAATAATTTTTCTTTCCAGCAGTTCAAGACTTAAGTAAAATTATACAACCTGGTATTTTTCTCATACATGAACTTCTTTTAATTCATCACAGATTATTTTTAAAGATGGAACTTTCATTTGTGCAATTTAATTACTGATGGGTGATTATTTGGTGCATAACAACCTTTTTCTGAGTTCTATTTCATAGTGAGGTATTCAAAGATGCAAGCAAATGAGAAAATAAACAGTGGTTTTGTTCACTGTTTGCAAGTAGACTTTGACTTGTGTACTAATTTCTTTTTGGTATTTTATAAGTATTATTTGAAACATCCAAAAAAAAGTGATAATAGCTTTTATTATTTCTTACCTTACAGTCCATATGAAAAGCTTGTGTACCTTCATGTGTGTATGCAAAATTGAATTCAGTAGAGCTAATCTTAAAGCTTAGCAAAGTGGTAAAGAGTATCTCTACATGTTGCTGATGAAATCATGAAATCTTTGCAATAGCAGTGAAATGCCAGGATTAATATTCTGGGCTGTGGCATTCTAGACTTTAATTCTAGCTGGGCAGGCATCAACAGAGGTCTGTGCTCTTCATGCCAACTGTCTGCTCTTGGCATTGCTTTTAGAAGTCTCTCAGTATAAATATGCTTTTACACAGTGGTATTTTCTGGTTTTCTTGCTGTAATATTTTTGTATAAAATACACATAAATGGATAGTTTAATTAGCAGTTGAATCAAAAATTTAAGCACCTCAAATCAAAAGGTTAAGGTGTTATTTAATGTTGGTCTTGCTATCTACTTTTGTATGCTTTTTAATTGAGAAATTGCTGAAGTATTTCTAATAGCAGCATATTCCAGCCACAGACTTACATGTACACATATATGTGTATGGATACATGGAAATTGCCAACCAAATTGGGTGTTCTCAGACTGTTAAATAATATCTACCTTACCTCTTCTGTTCCAGGAGCTGCTAGACACTTCTGCAAACTGGCATGGCCACACTTACACTGATGTAAAGCAGCAGGGGCTTCCATGTCTGTGACACCAGGCACTTTCACTGGTCTGCACCTTGGCACTGTTGGCCTCTTGGATGAGGAATGGTGTGCCTGGGCACTGGGTGCCAGAGGGGCTTACGGTGGTGCAGAAATGCTAATTCTGGCTGACAGGGAGTGATACCTGTTGGTAGCTCTTAGCACTGCCAGAACCTTGTGGCTGCTGAAGTGTTTTCCACAGGAAACCCTGCTGTCTTCTTTCTGCCACCCAGCATGGGTTTCACTGAGAGTACCATAGGCATGTCCCTTGTGCAGTGGCTGTCCTTCTTCTCCCTGTGTGCAAGTCAGGCATGAATTCTGCATAGGAGCTGGAGGACAGATCCCACACTGCCATGAGAAATAATTATCTGGATAGAGAGCCTTGTGTGGATCACTGCGAAATATTAACAGCTGGAAACTAACCCATACTGAATTATCAGAGCAATAAACAATGTCTCTGTAAAATACAATGATATTTCTAGAAATAAAAACTGAAATTAAGGATCAGTAGCTATTATTGCTGTTTTTATGCCTTTTCCCTTTTGCTTTGCCATTATCACCCGAGTATTTAAAATAGGATATTAAGTATAAAAACAAGGATCTGCCAGCTGCCTGTTTACTGTAGTTCAGTCTTTGTTAGATTCCTCTCCTTTCTAATCCCAGGAGGATAATTATCTTTGCAGACAAATTAAGCCTCATCCATGCATAAAATTTCTCCATTTTGGCATACCATGATACCATCAGTGTTGTCTTGGTTTTATGTCTTTGAGGTTGCTGCTACAGAGCAGCACAGCTGAAGTAACCTGATTTCTAATGGGATAAAAAGAAATGTTGACTGAGTTTTACTGCAGGATGATGAAAAATGTGGATACTTGTTCTGGATCTCTGAGTCATGGTTTAGAGAAACACAGGCAGACTATTGTATGAAGCTGATAGTTCATGTATACTTCCAGAAAACTTGTGTAAAAAAACAAGAAAACTTTAAAACTTGTAAAAACAAGAAAACTTGTATAATATATATATATTATATCCATATAAAACAAAGTGTGCATGTTTATTGTATCTCTGACAGATTGCTAAAATAGAAAACATCAGTCATTTAAGTGAACTGAGAGTGTTAAACCTTGCCAGAAACCTCCTAACTGTTGTAGAAAACCTGAATGGACTGGATTCACTCACAGAGCTCAACCTCCGTCATAATCAAGTCTCTGCTATAGTAAGGAGCAAAACTCTTGTCCTCTTTTTCCTTTTTCCTTTCCTTTTCTTTGTTTTTGACAAAATGCATAGTAACTGTAACTTGTTTAAGCCATATGTGTTTCAGATTTTTGACATCTTGTGTTTCCTCATATTGTGTTGCTTACGATGTTCTGCTGCAATACTTAATGCTACAACATAAAGGTGAAACAAACACATTCACTTTTGGTGTTATTTTCTTTAAATGTGATTGGGGAGACTGGACTTAGATGACCTTAAAAGGTCATCTCCCAGCCCCAACTGTGCTGTAATTCTATGATGACTTGTAGTGTTTCAAATCTTGAAAGCTCATGAAGTTCCTTGGAGAGGGGGGGAAGAGATTTTGTAAAAGCTTTGTGCTTCTAACCTGCAAATTTAGATACTCTTCCATACAAGTTCATGTTCTAGAAACAAATCATCTTGATTTCTGAAGGTTAGCCAAGCCATAAGACCATCCTTAATTTTAACTTAAGAATCTTGCTGGGCTAAACGCAGAGAAAACAGGTATTGTTTGTAAGGGCACAGTTTTCTAATTGAAGCTTTAACCCAGTATTTTAAGTCTTCATATTCTAAAAATTAAGGTTTTCACTTTACAATTTGAATCGTAGTTCAGGAATGGCAAGTGGATTATTCAAACAAGAGCTTTTTAAAATAAAACAGTTTACTTAGCTACCTTTTTCTGGCCCGCATAATTCTTTTAGTTCCTGGTCCCCTGTTTGCTGAGCCTTTCTTTTCTTCAGTTTCTGCTATTTGCCAAATAGGAATTGTTCTTACATCTCAAAAATAAGAAATTTCTGCTCATTGCTGGTTCTGTCACTGTACCTTCCCCTGTGTCAGTGATGCTACCCAGAATTCTCTTCACTTGTAGCTTCTGCCTTTTCAGTCCTCTCAGGTGCAGCTTGTACTTTCTGCTGTCACAAATGGAGAGTCAGTGAGAAATTTGAATTAGTGACTTTCAGACTTGGGATCTGTGCTGTATCTCAATGTTTTAGTGTTTCCTGGCAGAGACAGTGTTTCAGAAGATGATATTCTCTTCAGGGAAATACTTATTTTTGCTTGTTGGCCTGTGGGGTTTTTTTAACTCTTCTTGTTGTTGGTATAATTTTGGGTTTTTACTCTGATTAAATTCTAATGAAACACAGTTTTGTGAGTGTGGATTGTTTTGTTTCTCATTGAATGGTAATTTTAGCAAGTATGGAACTAACACTGTGTTTTAAGTTTTGGACACATTATACTGTCTAAAACTCTAAGTAAATATGGTTCCTAAAGTAATATGTTTTTTCTTATGTTCATGATAAGTCTTGTCTTTTTCTGTGTGTGCAATCATGTGCATGTGTTTCTTTACTTGTATTTGTTTTATTTTTTTGAAATGAAAGCTACATTCCTTTTGTATGGAAATTCAGATACTGCTGCAATAGGAAATTAGTAAAAATGCAGAAATATAGAAAGAAATATATCATTGTATGGAAAGAATATCCAAGATAGTTTATTTCTGGAGCACCTGAGTAGCTGAGGGAGGGGAGCCATATTTCTTTAAGATGAAATTTAAGTTCATGTGGTTGGCTGTGCAGGTGGAGGAGATATTTGAATCTTGGTAGTGTTATAATGTAGCACTTAGCTGCAAAATATTCACTCCTAGGTTCATAAAAAGAATTTGGTTACTGTGCTTCAGTTACCCAGTTACTGTGACAATTATGAATCAGGGTCATTATGAATCAAGCTTTTTAAACATGATTATTCCTTCAAACGAAAGAATCTAAACTCAAATTTAAAAATAAATTGCTGATCTTAAGTAATTTTTAAAATTAATCTGATTTAAATAACTTTGCATTTTTTTTTGGTGAATCTTCCTTATTTTCCACATACCTCTTTTTGACCTGCCCTAAGTGTATTATTTTTTGTGTAGGAAAGATGGTGGTCTCATTTGTCAGTTCCACAGTGAACTCTCTGCCCACTGCAGTTTACTGTATTGAATAACTGAAGTTTTCCAGCTGGGTTGTAGTTGGTTTGAGGAATTAAATCTGCAGTCATCCTTTACAATCCATTGGCCTTGGACTACCAGTTTAGGGACTGTTTTTTGTCTTTCAGCTTTTCACTACAGACTGAAAATCCTTGAATCATAAATAGTTATTTTTGTAGGAATGAACTGTAGTTGATTCAAAGCTGTAGGATTTACAGAGGCAGTCCTGAGGCTTGGTTTATGGCAGAAGCATCTTAGAGGATTGAAGTGTGTTCAGAGAATCTGACTTCAGGAGAATAGCAAACAGAATAAATGATTACAAAGAGTCTTGTATGCCATCAAAAGCACAGATCTATACATACCATGAGTTATGAAATATCTACTTATTTTCCATCCAGTTGTGAGTTAGGGCCTCTGTTAGGAAGATTATCTATATTTTTCTTTAAAAGACTGACCTTCTTGATTGCTTTGAGGTATTAAAAATTTAGCATTTTGGGTTTTGTCATCTGCAGCTTGATCTTAGACTTGAAGGAGGACTGGTCAAGATGCTCACTATTTTTTCAGGAAAGAACTCCTGCCCTCTGTCCACCTCACTATAGGACTTTGTATCAAAATTGAAGTAGCTGGAGATTTTGTTTTTTTTTTTTTTTTAAACAATCCTGGCTAGTGTTTCCTGCCACACCTGGGACTTGCTACATGTTTTGCAAGACATCAACACATTATGCTTCGAAATGTGTCTTGAGAGGTAATTACTTTGTGTTCCCCAGTTATCAGTTGAAATCACTGGTGCTTAAGCATTACTGTGCAGAGCCCTGTAATGCCTGTCTTCACGTGTGTATCCACCTGTATCACCTGCCCACCCTTTTAGGCATCAACACCAAGCAGCCTTAGGGACAGAGAGGATACCCAGATGTACCTCTGTTGTGAACTCAGTCTTTCCATGGTCCCATCTGGGAGGACTCAGGACAGCTCTGAACCAGGAGCTTTTCAACTGCAGACTTGATCACATCAGCCCTGCTCATCATATCCAGCAGTGACTCTCAGCAGCTTTGTTAGCTTAGATTTAGTGCTTCATTAATAGGAGCTACAGGGTTGGTTTGAGCTGCCTTTGTTTACCTGTTTGGAATGAATTGTTCTGGACTGCTATGCAGACATGTCAGAAGTCTGGTGAAAGGAGGAAGAGTTGTAGGCTAAAATCAAGACACTGAACTCTGATGCTCCTTTCCCAGGTTTGTGTCCTCTGGTTTGAAGTTGGAGTATGACCATTGTTAGGGTAAGGAGATGCAGAGTTAGAACTGAGGGGTTAGGTGTGAATGGCTTGTGAATCCCTGCAGACTGTGCTGTCTGATATAGATTTATATTTCATAAATGAAGTTTGATCTTACTTGCTATGTTTCATCTTACTAATATTTGAGCTATATGCTATTTAGAGACTTCCCACAAAGGCATTTAGTGGCAATATTAAATTTAGAGTTTCTTATTCTGTAAGCTCATACCTTCTTCTAAATACTGATTGTAAAGGTGACAGAGTCCTTCAGATCATTCTCTGACTGGAGAGTCACTGCTGTTTGGCAGTGCTAATTGCACTGCTGTATTGCACTTTGAAAACCTTATTTCAGTAAGCTTTTTTTTTTTTCTTAAAGCATGTTTATCCTGCAGCTTAAATGCTGAGACAGCACCTTGGCTTACTTCCCAACAGCCTGTTCAGAGAGCAGCAGCAGCCATATCCTCCTTTTCTTTAACATCATTTGCTTTGCAAGTGATGCAGCGTGTTCTGCAGAGTGGGATCTGCACTGGAACACTCCCTTGCAGTCTGCATTAGGGAGAGATGGAGCTGCACATTCAACAGAAATTAATGTTGCAGCAAGGTTGCAGCATTTAGAAATGAAAGCATCTTGTCAGGCCAAGTAAAGAGGCTCAAAAGGCACTTTCAGCTGCTGAATTTATGTCTCTTTTCTTTCTAGAAAGATGTGGATACTTTGCCCTGTCTCCAGCGTCTCTTCCTCAGCTTCAACAATATATCTAGGTAAGGGGAATAGTAGTTTGCTTCCTATCACTAATTTGAAGTATCCTACTGGAAAATTTGAATTCAAACACTGTGAGTACAGATCCTTTTTTTCTTCCCTTACATGTCAGGGAAAAGCACAATCAAACCATTGTGTATTTTCTACTTTAAGTATAAAAATTCTTGAAACCCTTTGCCTTTGAATGTAGTTGTACTATGAGTATTCTACCAAAAAACATATTTTTAATTTATTATCATACTGTTTATAGTGGACAAAATTAAAAGTGGATTTGTAAGTATCTTGTTTTGCTGTTAAGCTAGCTGTCTGTTAAAGCTGCATTATGCAAGGTGCAAATTATATTTAACATTCCATCACTGTATTTCTGGAGTTATGCAAACTGCTGAGTCAGATTCTGCTTGCTATTGGTAAATTATTATGTGCTTGTATTTTACTTGTGCATGTATTAATAAAGTCTGAAAGGTATATTCATGGTTCCCTTTCAGACCAGATGGCAGAAGCAAAATAACTCACAAAGCTGGGCTTCTATAGTTTCAAGTGACTAAGAGCATTTTGTTATAAATAGAAATGTTTCTCCTCTGTTCCGTTTCATATTAATGCATTTTTGAACTCTGCCTTTATACTCGTGCCAGTATTTGAAAAAAAAAAGCCAAGTGCCTGCATTATCTTCAGTTTGGTATGTCCTTTTTTTAATCCCTTGATCACCAGCAGCTTTCTTTGTTTAGAATCAAATAATTAAATGTGGGCTAGGGGAAGATGCTTCATGTTCTAATTAGTGGAAGTGCCATGCTGTTCTTGTGGTATCTGCTTTCTCTGTAAAATGTACTTAGTGGGGGCTTTTATTGTAGTAGCTACTCAAACGTTTTGTATCGACCTGCATTATGTTTTTTGCAGACAGCTCCAACTGACTTGTCTGTGTTCCTTAGGTTCTTAAAGTGCAAATGCAGTACATCTTAAACATACTCTTGGCTGTTAAACATTTAAAAACAATTCCAAGATGAGCTGCAGGAGTCTTTCTTGTGCTCTTCCTTTAGTTAATGTGCTACTCTTCTTATATTATATTTTTAATTGACATAATGAACAGAGAGGGTCAGCATTTTGCTTCCTTTGAATCATTTCCAGAATTGAAACTTGCCTTTGTTTCTGGCTTTCTAAAAACAGTCTCAGGTTAGCAGGAGCAAGGAGGGGACTGCAGCAGCTTGGCTCCCTTGCTGTCAGGGAGCATCACTGCAGTCAGGGAAATTGCCGTGTCTTTTTATGGACCTGGTGTATTTTGTGTTGTTTTTCTGACTGCTCTCTCATATTGTTTTATGCAAATTCATGTTATTTTTACAGTGTTCAGTGAAGGAAAAAATGTTTGGAATTTTCTGTGAGGTTTTGATAGATTTCTCAAAGTTTGTGATCACTAGGTTGCTTCTTGGTACTATATCAAAATTTTTGTCTTTTATTCATGGGGGCTTTAGTTGGACTATTGCTTCATCTAGTCTCAAGTTTCATGTAAGCTGCAAATACTTAACTAGAACATATATGGGAATATATTATTTAGTTTGAGTTTGCAGTTGGCATAGATATTAAAAAATCTTAATGTTAAACAAAAGCTATTGCTCTTCTATAAATGTTGTATATGCATATGGGTAGATAGGCTGATGGATAACTTTAACTCTGTTTATTTTCAATATTTTTTAAAATTTTATTTTAAAACACACAAATGAAAAATTTTATCTTAATCATATTCAGCTTGGATTTTTTAAAAATAATTAGCTTTACTCCACATAGCGGTTCTGAAGGCTGAACTCCCTGTAATTCCTTATTTGGAGTTATGTAGTAGATATGGAAATGATTACATATTACAAGTATATTCTCGACCATCAGTGTTCTGGTGCTTGGCTTAATACTCTTTGAACTGACTGAGGAAGTTGTATGCAACCATATCACCAGTGAACTGCTGTGCTCTGACCACTCCTACACCCTTTTAAATGTTTTTGTATGCCTTTGAGTCACCCCATTTACTCTGGGCCATAGGGTAATTTGAAAAATTATTTTTCCTAAAAACAGCTCTGTCTGTACAGCTGAATTTTGTTTGACAAGCAAATTGGTGCACAAATGCTCTAATTAATTTATCCATAGGTGCATAAAGAAAACCCCTGCAAATGAAAACAAATGACACAATGTCCAGAACTTGAATATATTTGTTACAATTTCATTGCAATATTTTATTAATGTTCATTTTTAAAAATAGCATTTTTGAGGCAGTGCTTTCATGGAAAGATTTTCTTGTTTCTGTTTTTGTGTCAGTGAAAATCCTTGGGTCTTAAATTGACACATCCTGACATGTTGAATTAGTTTTTCAGTAGAAGACTCAGGAATTCCATTAAATATTGTCACTATTTTTGGGCATGAGGATCTACCATGGGTGTAATCACGATGTTCTTTTTACCTCATACTTCAGAGAAGGGCTCAGAATCCTGCTGCTTCTCTGCAGAACTTTTAGTAGAAAAGGATATATTGACAAGATAATGTAAGCTAAAACTGAACTTGATGCTGATAGGAAACAAAGGAAGTCCTGTTTCTGGCTTCAGCCCAGAAATAGCAGTTACACACTGAAGGCATTTATACCTGATGGCTGAAGGCAATATCTCTATATAGAACTGGTTATAAAGAAATGGGAGAAATCCCATTTTTAATTTGTCATGTGGCACAGGGAAGAGATTGCAGTAACAGTTGCAGGAAAGATTTGCCACAGAGATTCAGAAAGAAAGTTATTGCTCATATTTGATAATGTGAAACCAGGGAAGACCATTTTTTAGTCTTGGAAACAAAATGCATATTTTCAGTGTTACTCTGCTGTCCAGGTTAGTGCTGTGTTGGCTTTTTCATTTAGTCTAGACATATGGAATAAGTTGGATAGAAGCTCATGCAATTCTTGTTCTTCATTTAGTTGCTGAATTGAAAATCTGAGAGAGGCAATGTTCTTAGCCTAATAAAAACAAGAAAGTACCTTTTTACTCAGCAAGATGAAAATTTATAAATGCATTGTTAAATGCTTGAACAAAAGCAGGTAAAGGGGAATGAAAGGTTGGTGGTAATTACATCTGTGTTCATAGGTAGTTTAGTAGTTAGAAACATGGAAAACCACAAGTTTTCTTCTTTAAGTATTTCTGAACATACAGTTCCCTCTCAGGTGTTCTTTCAGACTATAGCATGTTGCCTTCCTTCTCTATTCCAGAGCTTTTCCCCTTTGTGCAACATGCTTTTAAAAATGGATGCAAATGCGTAGTGAAGGAACAATTGTCTCCCTAAACAAGCAGGCTAGAACAGAAGTTAAATATTCCTGTGTCCTGTGAATGTGCATCACTGGAGCAGGTTGAGCTCCACAGTGCCATGCTCTTTTAAGTAATTGCTGCATTTTGATGTGAGGCAGGAGAAGTGGATTTGTGTTCCTTTGGCAGAGCAGAGGACTGGATGCAGGACTTGGAGCCATGTACAGAGGATGGAGAACTGATCTATTCTGAGAAGATTTTCAAATTTCTTATTATCAGAAGATTTCTGATAATTTAACCCAAATTTTTTACTTTATTTCTGTGTTTCTGAAATGTCAATTTTAGCAAAAATAATTTATGTAAGAAGAACAGGAACGAGAGGTGGTTGTCTCCTGCAGGAGAAGGTCTTTTGGAAAGAAAATCAGACATTCCACTCGACAAGATTGACTGAGGCAGTCTGACACAGCACCATCCAGAGCTGCTTTGTATTTCCTGAGCAGGTTAAAGGCTCCTTTGTGGTGAACAGAGGCTGGAGAAAGAGAGCCTTGAGACGTGGCCTGATTCCTGTCCAGTGGTCACCACGGAGCTCTGTCCCAGCAGTCTGCATGCTGGGAAGCTGACAGAAGCTTGATTGTAAACTCTGCAATCTGTTTGGGAATGTAGCACATTAAAGCTTTGCTTAGTTTAGGGTTGGGATACCAGTGTGACAAGTAGAGTATATAAACTTTTCTACATGGGATTTCTAAAACTCTGGCTTTTTATATGTGTATACAAAGATGTGAAAACTGTTTTTTTGCACTACTGTTTATTTCTGAAATTGAGCTGCTAGTAGGGCAGCTAAAAGCAGGATAAAGCAAGCACATCTGTTTTTAGGTCCAGAGTGAATGTTCTGGTGTGCTGAAGCAATGAGAATTTCAAAGCACAGCAGTATGTGTGAGTGGAAGGTCTTGAAAACACACTAGCAAGCTTTCAACTTTTCTGTAATTTCCTGAAGAAATCGTTTTTATTAAGAATCTGTAACCATATGTAATGAAAGTAGTACTGTTTGATTAAATGTTTAGTGGCAAGTACTTGGAATAAATATATTTAATGCTTTTAAATATACTTGCACTAAAAAATAATTTTGAAGACCAAAGATTTTCATATTTTTCAGGCAACATATGTTCTAGCTCACTGAAAATTCGTACTCTGGGGTTTTTTGTTCTAACATGTTTGAGTTTGCCTTACTAACTTCTGTGTCATTTGGGAAGATTATCTTTTCTCTTTAGGACATATTGAGTATGTATTTTAAGTAATATGTCAGCCTGATCTTCAAAAAATGTACAAATAAGCTGTTTTCTGAAAGGAAACAGGATCATAAAAAGCAGCAGAAAATAGTAATCAAGCTTTAACTGCCTGTATGAAACAACTAATTCTTCAGATATCCCAAGAACTTCCACTGTCTTTGTCACAATCTACCCATAATTCATTTTCCATTGGTTTTTAGGTTGTTTTCATGCACTAAGCACAAGAGCAGTAATATCTTCCACTTTGCTGTCACTTTTCTGCTGTGCCCTTTTGAGTGTACAGTGCAGGAGTTACTTGCATGCTGCACCAATTGCATGAAAATAGCTATTGCAGCTTTATTCAATGGCAGACTTTGAAATGAGCATCTGTGCTGCATACAGTTTCTGACCCCTAAGTTCAGGGCATACTTAAGGTTTGACTTAAGGCAGACTTGACTTTTGGAGGCCAAAGGACATAAGGATGGGTACAGTGTCACACATACTTCACAAACATATTAGGGAGTTTTATTTATCACTGTAACTGTTCAGCTTTTTTTATTAAAATTGAGTCAAATAGTTCTTTGTTGTTCAAAATAATAAGTATCTGGGCTGATTTTTTTTTCACATTTCATTTTCAATGCAGGGAACACTATAGAGGTTATACATCTCTAAATGCATTTTACACAAGTCATTTATTTTTTTGGCAAGTAACCAAATCTGCTGTGTTCTAAGAATCCAGCAGGTTAGAGTTTGTAGACTGAACTCAAAGTAATGGAGTAATCTGTTTTGAAGATTGTGATGCTTCTGTAGTTGCTTTGCTTCTAATATTAATGATGATGCAAACATGTAGGGTCATTCTGTGATATTTGTGGTTGGCTTTCTTGTACTTTCCAGGTTTTTTGTGCTGCTTTTGATTGTAAATGCACTTACTGTATTTCTGAATATGAATTTATATGTCTCATATTTTGGCAGGGGATTTTATTTAAATACTCCCATAATTCTCCTTTTTCTGCATCTCTTTTTACCTGTATGTGAAGGGACTAAAACGTTTACCACCAGCAGTGCTGGTATTTCAGAATACTTGTATTTATCATATGTAGTATTGATGGTTGGAAGTGTTTCAGTACAGTTAAATATTTATGTTCTGTCATTAAGAAAATAAATCTTCCATCTCAAAATTATTCGTCTTCCATGACATTAAAACTTTAAACTCTTTTGGTTACAGTTTTGAGGATATTCTGTGCCTTGCTGATTCCTCATCCTTGTCAGATATCACCCTTGATGGCAATCCAATAGCTCAGGAGACATGGTACAAACACACTGTTCTCCATCATATGATGCAGCTCCGACAGCTAGATATGAAGAGAATCACAGTAAGAAATTTCTGTTTTCATCAAATTTAATAGATACTTAAAATCAGAATTAAAATGCAGGGGTTTCTGTGTCTGTGTCTATATTAAATATACAAACTTTTTTCCTTAATTTAGTATGGAATTGAATGGTGAATAAGCATTACAATATTTAAAACTTTAACCCTTTTCTGTAGTTCAGTATAAAGTAAGGGTTTGCAGTTTTACTTCATTTATTATGTTTATTTTGAAGTGCTGAAACTCTTCAGCAGTAAATGCTGTATGTTCAGCTGCCATGTGACATGGGAGAGCCTTGCAAAGATTTTGGTTAGAATTTTCCTAAGTCTTTGCTGATTTGTTGTATAGCTGAGAAGGAGCAGCACCTTTCTTCCAAAGGAGTGGTCTGTTTGCCCTAAAACTGCTGTAATTGGTATCTTTTATTTAAGAATTTAATTGGTTTCTTTAATTAGCCTCCCTAGGGAGATCACACAGTTTGGATGTCTGTCTGTGTTTCTCACTTCCTAACCTACTCTCCCTGATAATTTCTGTTTCTGCTGCTCAAATTCAAGTAACATTCATAAGGGACAGAGGACTTCCACACAACTCAGTCTCCTACAGGCTTCTTGAAAATCCACTCCAGAGGATGAAGGACAATCTCCAGGGTCTTACCATAATGCCACCTATTTTGTCTTTTAATATAGCAATAATCTTGCTAATTCTTCTGTGTCTACTCAAAAGTGATGTGTAAGTGTGATTTCTTACCAGAGGAATCTCTCCAGCAGAAAGAAACACTGTTACAGTGGTAACTTTCTGGACCAGGTGCTGATACATCACCTTTTTTCAAATGCTCATTTGCTTTGTACAAAGGCTGTACTTCATTGTAAATTGCAGCTGATGCTTTTTCATGGAACCAAGTTAGGCTGAAGAATACAGCATGTATGTGGAAAACTTTAATTTCAAAAAGAAAGTGCTTTGGGACGTGAGAGTTATGCTCCCATCACTGAAAATACTAAATACTTGTTTGTTCACAGTATTCTAAGCTTCAGGGGGTTTTATATTTTATGATTTTGTACTGACTTAATTGCTAATTACTTTGCTTTTAAAAACTTTTTCTTTCAGTATTATTTCAGAAACTTGAGTTGCATAAAGAAAATATCTCTCCATCTCCCCACTTTTACCCTTATCAAGAGGGGATGGATCCTGGTAGAAGTATCAGTGTTGGGAAAAACTGTACAAAGAGCTCAAACTCCTTTTTAGACTCTAAAACTCTTTTCAAATGAGATCTGTATGGGAGAAAAGTTGTCAGAAATGCACAGCCATGGGAAGACCTTAATCTAGGTTTACACCTTGTGAAACCTCAGAGAATCAACCACAAAGAATAAAAGCCATAGAAAACCAGGCTTCACCAGTTGTGCTACTCATAAGCCTACTTGTAAAAAGAATGTGTTTTACACTCTTTATTTGCCTTCTGGTTTTTGAGCCTTTTGACATTTTTCTCACATAGAGGGTGCTGTATCTTCTCTCCGAGAAAAACTGCTGCCCAGATAATCGTATGACTTAAGAAAAAATAACAAGTATCATGGGATTTGTGGTGAAATGAAAGAGCTGGCAGTCCCAAATGCAGCTACACTGCCTGGCACTACAACATGCTGGTTGCCATCAGCTGTAAGGGTAGATCTAACCTGGTGGGGGAAGGGACTTGCAGGGTTGAGTATGTGATTTGGGCTCTTCATTAGTGTAACAAACTAAACTGAACTCTAATTACACTTCTAGAATCTTTTCTTCATCAGCCTGAAGAACATTTAGACATTTTGAACTTTGGCATTGCTTTGTCATGTAACAAACTGAGAGTTGGATGACTGTTGGGTTTTTTTCTGACTAGGAATCCTTTACTAACTTGTTTAGAAGATTTTCTGCTCAAGAACTGAATTTTACACAATTGTTTGTTCGGTTTTTAACTTTTCTTTTACTGAAGGATATTTTCAACAGTTTGTATGAGACTTGGAAGTTTCATTCATGTTTGGTTTCAAGAAGATGCACACTCCTTGGTGCCAGGCTTCTTCCATAAGGTTCCCTGGAGAAAGGAGCCCTGGTACAAAAATTGACTGACAACTGTCTCTGCCTTAGGGCACTATTCAGAAACATGGAGCTGCCATGAAAGCCAAAGACACTGTACTTGAAGAAAACATTTGTGCACTGTAATTGTTCTAATACTGTTGAGGCTGGGGTAGATTTGCCTTTAGGCAAGGGACTGCACTGCATTATGACAACTCTTAAACCCTGACCTATGTGGAAGCTGATGTTTTCTTAGGCCACCTTATTCCTAAGCCATTTTTGAATGTAAGATTCAAGTTCTTGAACCACTGAAGCATAGACCCAGTTGTGGTGAAATCAGTGGAGGTTAAGCACCTGTAACCTTTTTCACTTTTTCATTGTCCACACAAGATGATTTTCAGCTGAAAACCCAGCCACTTGGTGTTGTGCATCTAAAACATCAGCTCAATGGAAATCTTTTGCTCTCTCGGCGTTTGGTAACTCAGTCTAAAGGCTTAAATCTGGGCAGGAGGCTGAATTACTGTGGCTGGGTGGACTCCTGTGTTCACTCGTGTTCCTGTCAGTAACTCACAGTAACTCACCTTTACCTCAGCTTAGCTGCAGGGCGATGGGGCTGCATGAATGGATCCATGGCATGGGCTTGTGCAGAGCCTTACAGCCAGAGCAGGCTCACTTTGTATTTGTGATTATTTACCTTGGTTAACTTAGCATGATGGTTATTCTTCTGGGCACTGAAGCTTTTTCACCCAGTTTAGTAGTTTGAACGTTTTCAGAAGTGGGCCTGCCCAAAGGTGCTTACAGTTTGACTGGGACCTGTTTCTTGTCTTCCACTCTTTTGTAATAGTAAGCAGGTATTGTCTGCAGATATGTAATAAAATATTTAAAACTATTGAAATGTATACATATTCCTTATAGAGGAGTTACATAACCAGGAACATTTGCTATCCATCACTTCAGACTTCCTCAAGAGAATTTGCTGTGTATGTATTCCTGTGTAAATATGTGTAAATATGATATGTAATGATTTTATTTTAAACGTTGCCAGATTGAAAGACAAGCTGTGTGTCTTTTTATAAGTAAAGCTTTGCATTTTTCATTGAGGTTTTATATGTTTTAGAAGCTTAAAGCAAGAGAGCTGTGTTTGGTTTTGATTATTTGCTTAGACCTTTCATTGCTGTTCAGGGACTAAGTTCTACTGCTTTATCCAGAATATAATTCATTACTGTATTCCATCACTACCATAAAGAGTTCTGAGGGTTTTTTTTTTTTAAAGGGAGGGATCCGCATATTTTTTTTTCTTTCCACTGGGAAATAAGATACTTATGTGTGTCGTGAGCAGTGTGATTTGTTGTGAGGAACTTGGGAGAGCAGCGGGGCAGGGCGGCAGTGAGGAGGGGCGCGCGTCCCGTCCCGTCCCGCCTTGTCCCGTCCCGTCCTGTCCCCTCCCGTCCCGTCCCGCCTTGTCCCGTCCCCTCCCGTCTTGTCCCGTCCCTTCCCGCCTTGTCCCCTCCCGTCCCGTCCCGCCTTGTCCCGTCCCCTCCCGTCTTGTCCCGTCCCTTCCCTTCCCGTCCCTTCCCGTCCCGTCCCGTCCCGTCCCGTCCCGTCCCGCCTTTTCCCGGCCCCTCCGGCTCCGAGGCCTCCCCCGGGCAGAGCGGCGCCGCCGCCAGGGGGCGCCCTGCGCTCGGGACAGCCCTCACGGAGCCCGGCGGGAAAAGCGCCCGGACAAAAAACCGCAGCGCAGAGCCGGGAAACGGTGGCACGGCGCCGGGGCTCCGGCTCTTCCCAAATCCTTTCGAAAGAGAAGGGCTGATAGCGAAAATGAGCTGTGGCACGGTTCTGTAGGGGTTTGTTCCCTAACTTTTGTGGGTTCCTGGGGAATGTGTTTCCTAGGCTTGCTTCCATGGGTTGTGCAAGATTAATCAAGAAATGTGTATGTAGCTGTGACTCTTGATCTCTAGTCAGATATTTTCTCTATCGCTCTGCCTTTATGAATACTGAGTTAAGATAAGGATGTGTTTTATTTTTTGGCTGAGCTAATTTCTTTTAGGAAAGGTTTAGTGATTAAGTGTCTGTAATTAGGATAATCTCTTGATCAAGGAAAGTCTTACTCAGTTAATGCTCTTTACGTGTGAGTGTAGTTTGCGTTGGTGGGCTCTGGTGTTTGTGGGGAGGCTGCGTTGGGAGGGAAGGTGCAGGACTGACATCAGGGCAGCAGAGCCTCCTGCATGGATGAGTGTCATAAAGCACACCTGGACGGGATCAAGGGAACGCTTTGAGAAGGAGACAGTGAGGAGAGACTTCTGAGAGAAAACTGATTTAGGGAACTTTATGGATGCTTGCCTTAAAGCTTGGGAAAAAACTACAGCAAGTTGTTTGGAAACAAATAAAATTAATGAAGGCTAATTTTCTATTAATGCGATTTTGTTATCTGTTTCTCACCTCCCCCAGTGTGAAACACAACACCAGCTCAGTTAGTTTGAAACTGAGTCTCTGATGAATGGCCAGATGTTTTCTGCCAAATAGAATGGGTAGTTTCTGCTTCCTCTTCCTTGGTGGTAAAACTAGCTTACATTTCTCTTCTTTCTACATACCAATTTAATGTAATCAAACTCCTAGGGAAGGAGAAAAATCCCTTAATTTAAGACTTCTAAACATACTTTGTTACTTGATATGTTCAGTGTGTTGAAAAGTCATTAGAGAAGATGAAAACAAAAAATTGTAAAAAGCTTGCTTCTTTAGTAGTTTACAATCGTAGATATACAATCAAATGAAGTGATTTAATTAAGAAATAAAAATTTCCTCAAACAAATCTAACCTGCTCTCTGAAGAAAGATACCACTAATTTAGTTTGCTAGTGTTTATATTTTATTTTAAGACTTGTGGTTTTTTTACACAGAACACTAACAGACTAATGTAATACATAATTGGGATAAACAGCTAAAATGCAAATAATATTTGCAGTTCTTGAAATTCTGAATCATATTCGAGGAGTACAGTTTTATTTTGCGTTATTAATGATGCATTCGTATTTGTGATATATTACCTGCATGGGGTTTATTTCATGATTTTCACTAGGCTGCCCCAGAACTCTCCAATTCATGTGTTGGATTTCATTGTGTGATATTTTGTTGCAGTGGCATTTAGAAGGCCTTCTGTATCCATGCGTGCTTTTATTTTGTTTTTCAGTTACTAGCTTTAACATGCACTAGTGACCTACAGAAGTCCTTCCAACCTGGATTGTGCTGTAATTCCATGACACTAGCCCCTTGGAAATACCCTGCTTAGGAATAGCTTTAAAGCCCAGTAGCAGAGGAACCTGCCAACAGAACTTCATCAGTGAAAGTCAAGTTGCTTTGAGAATAAATAAATTTAAAGAAAAAAAAAAAAAACAACAGGGGCTTTCCAGTTAGTACTCCAAGGGAATTCTTGCATACAGTTGTGTTAGAGAAGCTTACTCTGTCCAAAGCCTCATGCCTTACTGTGCATTGAGGTACTCCTTGTTTAATGTATGATATTAGGATAAAGTAATGGAGGAACAGTTTGAAAATCTGTTTTTTAACCCCTTTTCAGACTGCTGCCAAAAACCATGGTGTGTCAGTGGATTTGAGGGAGTCTGTACACAAATCAGAGTAAGTGCTACATGCACTGGACTTCTTATGCTTTGGAAATTTTTTTCTTAAAAATGTAGTGGCCATGCTAAGTGTGAAGTTCCTGTTTTATTTTATCTTCCAGTAAGCACTCACCCATGTGCTTAGGGCTTCTTACAATGCTCTAAACATACCATGTTTTATTTATGTAGCAATTTTGACATGTCAGTATGTCTTACTGGTTGATGGTGCTTTCTGTTCATTTTTGTTTGTTAGTTTTGTTAACATATAACTTCTCCAGAAAATGAGAAGGTTTGGACAGGAGCTTTCTATTCTGAGGAAATGAAAACACTTTTCATACATTCTGGGAGGACACTTCAATAGAAATGCCCAAATGGCATGTGAAGTAAATCAAAATAAGTTAAAGTATGCTTCCCAAATATTTGTGTTGGAAGGACTCTGCACTTTTTGCTTCATAGTGAACATTTCTTTTGTTACTTTGAAAATATATGTTCTAAAAATACTGTGCTGTGAGAATGTTTAGACTTCTGTAAACAAGGGGCATCCAACCTAATATGGGTGTATTGCAGTATCAAATTGTTGTACCAGGAAAATGAAGCAGCTTCACTTTCATTGTTTAGAAATCAATGGCTTTCTTCTTGAGGCTTCGTGATTAGGCAATAATATTAATGAGACATAATGGTCATGAAGTAGCTAACTTCAAAAATGTTCTGTTCTTCTCAAGTTCTGTTGCTGATTGAGAAAAGCCAGGCCCTGGAAACAGATTGTAATGATGAAAATTAAACCTGGATTATGATTCAAGCATTAATAGAATGCAGCCTTTTTGCGCTGTGTGGTTTTTTTTACCAAAAAAAACCCCCAAAAACCAAAAACCTGCTAATTGCAAAAACTACTAGAAAGAAATGAAGATGTATTGCACTGTCATATTTAAAAATATTTTTATGGTCACAATATGCTTTTTTCAAAGACTCTTACCACTTTTATATGACTTTTAATATTACTTTTAACTAGCTTTATCTTCAGCACTTCTGAGTAGTTATTATGTTTTTCTTATTCATAATTAACAATTTTATTTGTTTTAATAGTATTTAAAACCATTAATATGATAAAAATCCTAAAATACTCTAAGAATGAAAATTTACATTTCAAATACCAACACAAGAACATAATTTGTCAGTAGTACTTTTCAGAACTGGTTTAGTTCATCCCTTTAGGAATTTGTTTTTCTCTTTTTCATCCAGGAAGAAGAAAGACGGATGGCATCTATTGCAGCAAGGAAAGAGGAAGAAAGGAAGCGTGAAAGCCATAGACAGACCTTGCTTAAGGTATTGTCTCTGGTTGTTCCAAGGTTACTGTAACCCAGTTTACAGCAATAAATTATATCCATTTTTTACTGCAGATGTATTATATATCCCCATATGCCTCTGTCTATTTCTACAGCTTCAACAGTGCACTCCATGACTGAAACTCTGTTCAGTCAAATGCGCAAGGTACACTTCAGCAGAAAGCCCACATTGAACACGGGTCATACGTGTCTGTGGGATAGCAGATTTCATTTTCATAAATCCAGGCTAAGGTAAAGGACTTCTCCAGTGATTTCACATTCCTTGATCTCCTCTTTTCAGGTGAATACTCTGACTGCAGCCATGCAGGGTGTTCTGAAGTAGTTTCTCCTTCATTTTTTCCTGTTGAAATTGTTCTTTCTGCGGATAGAATGAAGGGGCGCTGAGGCCAGAGCCAGACTCCAGCTGTGTCTCTGTCAGCAGAACTGTGATGTAGCTTATCTCCCAGCCCAGCTGGCCTGCTTGGTGCTGACACACACCAGCCACGAGTGCCCCACCTGGGGAGACCCAGGTGCCCTCCAGAACGCTCTCCAGGGGGCTGCTGACTACTTGAGCTGTGCTCCTAGTAGGAGACCAAAGTTCAAGAATGTAAGAGTATCTTATATTCATATACATTCCATTTACTGTGTGACTATCACCATTTGTCTCCAAATCCTTTTTCTTGGAGGAAAAAAGTGCCTATATTTTTTTGTCAGCCAGTAATGCCTCTTTCAATTTGAAAGTCAAATAAACAAAAAAAAAATGTTCATGTCCATACTAAGTTTCCTAGGTAAAATCATATTTCATGAAGGGGATTAGACAGGATTAATTGCAGGAAGCTGTAAGAAGTGTAGCAAATATGTATAACTGAAAAATAAAAGGACACAAACAGAATGTTTATAGTATGTTAAAAGATGGTTTAAGTATATCAAAGCCCCCCCAAGAGCCTAAACATCTGAATGGGAGAAAAATTCATGTCCAGTGACTAAGAATATGTTTTGATTTCCTGTATATTTATCCTTGTATATTTCTATTTTATATTTTTAAAAATTGATCCAGTAAAAAAAAAATACTTATATACAGCTTGGGGGGTATTTTGGGGGTTTTCTTTCAGGCAGTGTTGTTGTTTGGTTTTGGTATTTCTTCTTTCCCTGCAAGACATTGATGGATTTAAAGTATCTTCAGGTTTGAAGTGTTGGTGCCAGATCTTAGTAGCATAAAGAAATGGAAAAATAGTAAATAATTTTCACACGTGGTGTTGCCTCATGCTGGTGGAAATGTCTCTCTGACTAGGAAAAAAAAGTAGGTATTTATTTGTAGTTCATGTTCTTAACCATTGATGTAATGTTTCCTTGTAGCAGAGGGTTAGTTTGTCTTGGTGGCCTAGATTTTGAGGTGCTTTTTGCTAGTGGAAAATTCCCTTAGAAGGAAAAATGTTTTTAACGCCTAGTGCTGTTATTACTCAATTTCAACATTACATTTTAGACTTTTAATTTAATCAAAGTATATTTCCTATCTTCAAATAGTTATGTGGCATGACAATCAAATAGAAATATTTTTTAATATGATTTGATGATTTTGTAGATATTTCCTTTGTAAATGAGTTCTTATAACTCAGGCTTTTTTTTTGTTCCACGCATTTTAATTGAAGTAGCAAATATGCTTATGGATACAATGTCCAGCAAAAAAAGTTGTCAACTATAGGTTTCTTCAGAGTTAAATCTGAAAAAAATATTTAGAGAACTGTGTTCTGCAATTTTCTTTCACCATCACATTCCTCCCAACACTTCTTACACTATATGAAGTGTAAATGAAATTATAGGCACTTGTTGAATAGCAAACAGTTGCTGTTTTCCTGCATGCACTGCACTGAAAATGGTTATTTCAGCAACATCATCTCTTCTTTTCCCCTTGCTGATACTTGTCTGCCCAAACAGCAGAATTTCTTAATCTCTTTTTCCAGACTTCTTTCTTATTGCTTCCAACCCACTCTTCTGGGAAAGTTTGAGATGTACTTTAAAATGTATAGAGAATGTAATTCCTTTCCAACAGTGGTTGAACTTAATATTTACTGGAACAAGAGAAAGTTATAAGTGTGAAGATTCTGCTAGCAGTAAAATTTGCTTTTTGTAAAAGAATTCATGGAAGTTTTTGAAGTTCTATAGGAATCCAGCAGCCCACATCTGAGGGCTAACAAAGCACTAGAGCTGTACAGTAATTGAGGTTGACACCATCACCCTTAAGAACAAACAAAATTTTCTAAAGATTGTTCTGGTAAAAAACACTGATGATTCCAACTGACCCCCTTTTTGTGATATGGAGTTCAATCATTAAGTCTGTGAGTGTTGAGCAACTTGTGCTCTCTAACCAGAGCGCAACAAAACTCCCTGGGCAAGTGGAATATGAACTGGAGTTTTGAACTCTTTAAAATGGAAAAACTTGAAGGAGTAGCAGTTTCCATGTCCTAAGTAGCTTAACTTCATGCTTTCATAAGTTGCAGACTTACGATGTTACTTTTCTTGTTTCTTTATTGCAAATTTTGTGACATTATTTGCTGGCACCTATGCAAAATAGCACTAGAATGATGCATTGATTTTAGTGCATAACCACCAACCACTAGTAGAGTTTCTTCAATTTAAAATGTGTGGCTTAAGCAGCATATTTCAGAACAAACAAGTTGATCCTGCCCTGTCACACCTTATGATGACTTGTGTATCTTGTTTCAGGAAAAGAAGCGCTTAACACTTGGTAACATTGCTCGGCAATGGGAGATCCAGCAGAACAGAATTGCTCTGGAGGCTTCTTTAAACAAAGATAAAGAAAATGAGCCCTGCCAGATCAATGGCAGTGCTGCATATGTATTTTCTGAAGAAAGCAGGTATTTTGTTGGGTGAAACTTTTACTGGTTCACGTCTTAGCTTCCAGGTTACTACTTCTCACCTCTAGATCTCGCTGTATTTCTTTTTCAAAAGTACTATATGTGCAAATCAACCCTGAAAAGATGGTTTACTTTGCTTTTGACCATTAGTAATAAGTAATATGTTTCAAAAGCAATAGAACAGCAACTCATTGCCTAAAGAAGTGCAAGCTAAATTATTATGTGATTTTGCTAAATAAAGGACAACTTCATGTTTACAAGAAATGTTAAATGTGAATTCCTGAGCCTTCTTGAGGCTGTTCATTTCCTTAACAGCTTAGATTGTTGCCTTCAGTTTAAATTAGCCAAATGAAGATGTATGAGCATTATGAAGATTTGTAATCTCTTTGTGTATCAAGAGGTTTCATAGTTGTATTCAGGCTCTTAGTTTGAACTGCAGCATCATTTATTGGATTGCTTTCACACCCATGCTATTTTAACAGTAGTAGTTACCAGACTTAGTTTTATTCTCAGGATAATTTTATTAGTCTTGGTCTAAATCTTATTTTTTTTTTTGCTTATTCGCATCTAAAAAGGTGGCCATGTGGCCACAACCCACTGCAGAACTTAATGAACAGTGTATGCCTTGGACTGGCTAAAACCAAAGTAGCACTTCAATCTTGGTTAGCTCAGACAAATGCCTGAAAAAATAGTCTGCAAATACAAATTCAATAGCAAGTACAGCTTTCTGCTGTCCCTGGTCAATGCTGGAAATGTCAGGGATGCTCAGGAAGTCTTTGTCTCTCACAAGTATAATCCAACTGAGTTTCAGTCAATTATGGCTAGAACTGGTTCTTATCTCCAGTCAAGTGCTATATCTTTTGAAATACTTTTTCCATAGCATTTTTAAATTGCCATCATATTTTCTATTCTTGTGCTTCCAAAGCTTTTCTCTGAATGCATTCACCCACTGCTTTCTTGCTTTCTTTGTTTCTTTGCCATTTAATTCAGTGTTGGTGATCCTTCCCCCATGACCAAGTCAGTGTAACTGTGGTAGTTTGACTGTTGTTCTATTAATGAACAAATTCCAATTGCTTAAGAAATGATGCTGTTTTGGTGTATGTTCTATCATAGTGAAGAATTTCAAGGTGAGCAATAAAAGTGCTGGTGAAATTCAGCTTAGATAAGTAATTAGAGCTTCACATATGAAGTTGTGGGCTCTCAACATTTTCAGTTGAGTGAAATTTTAGAGTTCTGATTGTTATTGTCAAGAGAACATCAGTCAAATGATTGCTACTAGTCAAAATACGTTAAAAAGATTAAGAATGTAGTAAAGAATAAAAATAATAACAATTATTACATAACTTTCTAAACCTGTAATTTGTATTTCTCTTGAGTTCTCTGTAAGCTTTAGGTCCAGCCAGCTGAGTGTATCATGTTGAAAGTAGGACAAAAAGAGGAGTCAGGAATACCTGGATTTGCTGCTTAATTTTAAAATTGTTCTTGTGAATTGAGAAGGTTGCATTATTTGAAAGAAATGCTTGAGTTGTTGTTTATGTACACTCTTACATTTCATATAGCAAACGGAATGTGAGGTGGACATTCCTTAAGTAAATACATTGTTTGAAGTTTTGTTTAGATATTTAAAGCAACATAAACCATACTAGGTTAGCATTCTGAGCTAAAACTTTAAAGCTGATTATTAAATATGAATGGACTCTTTATTTTAATTTGACGCCACCACCAACTCAAATATACCCAGAGCCTTTCTGCTGAAGAAGTAGAACAAATACAGTGTTACTTGATGGAGGAAGGGTTTTCCAGCCCTTTGTGTATTTGAACCAGATGGGGTACTGCAAATGAATGAATGCTGAGAAATGCCATTGTATTTGACAGTTGGGTTTTGGTAAAAGAAAGGGCTGTTATTCAGTAGAGTGATGAAATTATTTCAAAATCATCTAATTTATATCACTGTATTTTTATTTCCTCTGCAGATCTCTTGATACAATCCTGAGCAGTGCAGTACAAGGCTTGTCTGTTCTAGAGTCTCATTTAGTGGAAGTGGAAGGAGACACTCTTGGCTTGTATGGTGCTGGAGCACTGGAGTGCCTGGATCGAAACTGGAGTGTTCAAACAGCTGGCATTATTGCCACAGTCTCCTTTATGTTCATAGAATTTGATGAAATTGTTCAAGTGTTAGCAAAAGTGAAGACAAAATTTCCAAATTGTGTGGTGAGCATGCCTCATGTTTCAGCTATGGAGTATGGATTGTCCAATAGAACCTTACTTTGGCATAGCCCCCCAATAAGTGCTTTCATGTAAATAGATACAGTTAAGATTTGCATATTTCCTTTTGTTATAATGCTAACCTTGACTCTTAAAAATCAGTAACTTAAATTTAGATTTCTTTTCTGTCTGCTTTTTATTTCTTTTAATTCCTTTGACCTATCTAATTATTTTTAAATTTCAAAACGTGTGTGTAAATACAGTATTGTTGTTCAGTACTATTGTTATGGATCCATTGTATCAGGAAGACTTCATTTGTGTGAGTTCAAAGAGCAAATTGCTGATAGGATAAAAAGATGAAGATTAGAAGGAATAGCTAACTAAATCAGCACAGTTCATGAAATTCCTCAGTTCTTGATGAAGAAAAGCAACATGAATGAGAAGTGTCTTCAGTATGTCTTTTTTTTTTCTTAGTCATTCAAATTAGTTATTTTGATGCAAATGTTAAAATAGAGACAACAAGCATAAGCAACTTGTAGCTCAGATTGATTGGTTCTGGAGCTCCCTGCTGCTTCTCAATATTTTGATTATAACAAAACTCAGTGGTTTAATTGAGACTGATAAATTCGTGGGGTGCTTAAGACAAATTTATCTGTCTTAATGAAACAGTTGTTTAACTGTGGGCGGGGGGAAAATTTGTGGGTGATAGCAGAATCATAACTAAATTTTTATCTTCACCATAATTATTTCCTCCTTCTTCCCACAATAATGCTACTGTGTAGCATACACCATGCTCATAGGAACATTAGTGTAGGGCAGGATATGAATTAGGCAAACACCCTGTGCCCAAAAATGGTAGAATATTTTAAAAGCATGTATTGTACTTACTTTTATGTGTAGATATTGCAGGTGCTTTACTTGCGGAATTAGACATTTTGTTAAGCTTATCATTGCTTTATGTAACATTGAAAATATTCCTGCTTTAAGTAAAGAATTTGCAAATTGCTTGGGGCTTGTACCTTGGCATCCTTCAGTATATGTAATAGAGAGCTTGGTTGATACGTTGACGTGTTTTACTACAGAGACCTCAAATGAAACGAGCTCAGTTGCTCCATCACACACATGACTGTTACAGTTCCAAAATTGAATGGCACAGAACAGGAATCACTGTGTTCCCTCTTTATTGTTTCCTTATCTAATTTATTTGGGTTTGACTTTTTTTAGCACCTGAAGTTTAAGGAGACAAATCTTGTGGCGCTGCAGCAGTTCAATGCATTGGCTGAGATGCATCGCATGGAACAGTTGACAGTTGATCCTCAGGGAAATCCAGTTGTCAGCTTCACATTGTGGAAGTACTATGTTCTGTTCAGACTGAACCATTTTAATTTACAGAAGATAAATGGAGTGAAGGTAGGTTGGTGTTGCTCTTATAATTGGTCTTACAGGATAAATTAGTATTGTTTTTCAAAGAGAAGATGAATTCTAAATGAAATGAGCACAGCCCTGTCAGTGTCTTCTCAGTACTAAGGAAGAAAAATATTTAAGTAGACTTCACCATGTGATTTCTTGTGCAATTAATATTAAAACTAATATTAGTTAATAACATTATGCAAAATTATTATTAAAGAGCTGCGCAATTTTACTTGATTTTAAGAAGCACTTTTTTTATTGTTTTTGAAAAAATCACATCACTGACGTTAAATACTTACACAAAAATGTGTTTGACAGATTCCTTAGTAGTTTACTGTATATGATTATTCACAATTGCCAGTGTTACAAAATACCATAGAATCATATTTTCTGCTTTAAGCCTGTCACAGGAAAAGCCTGTCAAATGTATTTTTTTATTATTTTTTTCTACTTACTATGTAGAAGATCTTTAGGGTGTTATGTGGTTGTTGTTTTTTTTGTTTATTATTTGTTGTGCATTTTATGTTTAAATAAGTAGAAAGGACACTAATATTGCTGTTCTTTGTACTTTGTATTCCCCATTACATCAATTGAAAGTAAATTTATTCAAGCATATAAAACAGCTATTTTATACTTGGGCTTTGATCATAAAGGGGTTGAAAATAGTTACAATGCAACACAATGTTTGAATGCACATTCAATTTTAAATGCTAAATAAGTTTAAGAGATGTTATGGAAGTTAATTAGAGCAAAAATAATACACAGCTTTAGCATTTAGATCTGGTATTTTAATTTGGTCATCATCATATGTTTTGGATTAGATATACTTGTTATCTGATCCAGCCAAAGCTGGATGTTGCGGTTTACTTGGTTTTAGTTGTATAAAACATGTATTAACTGCTCAGAAGAGTAAGAGTGGGCAAAGAGCTTAAATGCATTAACTAGCAAGGAAAGGAAGGATGGAAATAGGACTCACTGCAACAGCACAGTATCTTGAAAAGGAAAAAAATATAGGGATAGTCAGTAATCCTATGAAAAATACAGAATAGCTTCAAATTTAACACACTGCTGAAAAAAATGCTCTATGAATTTGATTTTAAATATATAGCTTTTCCTTTTTTTACTGCATCATGTTTTCAAAATTGACACTAGTGATTCAGATGAAAAGCAAACAGAAGATAAATCTTGCCTGTTTGGTCTTCAGAGAAAGAAAATAACACAACTGTTTAAATTGACTTTTTGTTACAACCTCAAGGTCAACAAGTTCAGTCTCTGAGGGAAAACTTTGTATTTAATGGTTATTTGGATTAATTTAGTAAATGGAGCACATACAGCACAGCATGATTTTGTGTAGTACATATGTAAGACCTTCAATATGTGTGACAAGAACATTTTTGTCCTCAACAAACTTTTTCAGCCAGACCACACTACATGAAGATGTGCATACAGAATTCCTTTTTTATTGCCATTAATAATTTGAGAGGTGTCTTAGCCAAGCAGAAGAAAGAGATGAGCTCTGCTTGCCATTTTTCATTACCCTGCAGCTGAAGTCATGATATCCAGCTTTGCAGATGTGTATTACCTGTTGGATTAACATGAGTAATAGAGAATTCTATTTCAATGTAAAGAACACAACCCCTAAAGTGATTCTCAGACTTTAGATCAGCCCTAAATAACAGTTCCAGACAACAGAAGGGGAAATGTGCATATTCTGCTGTTCTGATTACCATTTTTGTGCAATGTTTGTGGAGACTATTGTCCTGTCAGCTCTGAGGTATGCGCAGTTGCAAAGTAAAAGCAATATATACTGACTGATTTGCTAAATAAATAAATACTAAATAAATTGCATCACTCCAGCACTTTTAAACTGTAAAAAAACCTCTTTAAGAAACCTTCGATTTTCTCCCCAGCCTTCCCCTGCCATTCTAGTTAATATTCCAGGCTAGAAGCTGAGTGTTGGTCTCCTAAAAATGATTCTGTGCCCTCGTCCAATTGTTACATTTACTAACTGTGAAGAAGCAATTTGTGTTTATTGAGATACAACTTGAAGTTTTTCCCAGTGACAGTAATCTCAGATTAATTCCAAATTGTCAAGGTTTGAAGTCACAAAGTGCTGCAGACTGCTGTCCACCCAGTGGTATGGAATAGAGCATGACAGATGCAGCCCTTTCCCTGAGCAGGGCCTGCTGGCACAGTTGGTGCCTGTTCTGTGCCCTTGGCAAGGAGCAGGCAGAAAGCCTTACATTTATGTGATACTACCGTTACCATCTTTTTGTGATTAATGGAGCAAACAATGCATTGCACTAAGATAGAGAGCATGAGTTTATGTGAGCTGGAGAGTGTATTCAGAGTTGCTGTCTCTGTTGACCTGGTCCTTATGCTTCTCTTAACATAAATAAATACATTAAAACCACTTACTTCTTCACCAGGCATTTCTGCCTGTGCTGGGCTTTGTTTCCCTAGCTGCCTTCTGTGTTCTTTGTTTTAAACCTTGCCTCTGTTACCAACTGTTCAGGAAGGTCATGTACTCCTCGGCTACTAAGTAAGGCTTACATAATTTTAAGTGGAAATGAAGAATTCCGCTGTAAAAATGGAATTGATTTTAAATTCCTAATTTCCTGATCTGTGATTTCACTGAATTTACCCCTGCATTATGCTGTTGCCGTATACTTTAGGCAAGTGTAGATTGTATAGTCTCTAAACATTACACAAGAATACAATAAAAATCTGTTAATGTGGATCAAAATTCCATTTTACTCACACATTTCAATAACATGGAACACAGAGTTGGTCTGGAAGTGCTTAGTAAATATTATGAGTATTGAAGTGTATTTAATAGTGGGTTGCTTTCCCAAAATGTTACAGGATGAATGTAAATTAAATTTTGTCCAGAAGTTAAGAAGTCAATGTGTAAATTTCATTGTCCAGTGTTACCCAGGTCAGATTTAGTGATCATAACGATTGCTTCTACACTCAGTAAAAAGCCAGGAGTCCAGAAACTGCCAACAAACTTTTGGCAGTTGAAGTCAGTTCACAGTCTGGCCATCAGGGTAGGAGAAACACAGGCCATGGTCTCCAGAGATTACAAGCCAAGACAAACTGAAAATAATAACCACCACCACAAAACAATGAATCTCTTCCACTTTCTTTACACTTTTCACTTTTGCGTAAAATGAGTCCTGAAAATAGTTCAACCATTTGAAAGTTAAAGAGACAACTGGAACTTAATATTGAAACAACAGTATGGTAGACATTTAGAAAAATATAATGAGTGAACATTTATTTTCAGGAGCTGAAAAATGCAGAGAAAAATTTTTCCCTCTAAAGCCTCTTTTATAAAAAACCGTTTCCATGATGCTGCCAAAATAAGAGAGTCTGTAAGCTATCTTTTCACATGTGCATGCCCAGAATCTTTCTGTTTCTCCAGCATAACTTAATCAGAAATTTTCCAGTAGATCTTTTGTAAGTGCATGCAGTATGGAGCAGAATTAATATGTCTGGCCTTCAGAAAATGAATGTAAGAAACCTTTGTAAAATTCCTCATTTCACGAGTACTATCATGAAGTGCAGGGCAGCATGTATATGCATTAAAATATCCAGAATGACAGGAAATAAAACGAGCACCAGGACTTCATTTGGGTTTTTTTAAATACAGTTAAAGTGCCAGTAAAAGCAAGTCTCTATTTTGAAGATGTGCCTGTAACAGATCTACGTGCATTGTGCTGCATAACAAATTTCAGTTAATTCTCAATGTATACATGTAAAGAAATATGAATGTGCTAATTTTGAAATGTAATTTTTTTTTTCTTTTGTCTTCCCTTCCCACTCTCTCACAGGTTACTGAAAATGATGTTGTAAAGGCAGAAAGGCTCTTTGGCATTCTGGCATACGTGGCATCTTCGGAGCTGCCACATTATCGCATGCTTTCATTATTTGGAGAATCCAGGTAAAATGCAAGGAACAGAACTGGAGTTTGTCCAGAACATGTTGTTTGACTCTTCTGCACACTGTTATGATAAATTATTTTTAGATAAAAATTTCACAAATATAATCTTCTAGAAGAAAGGCTCTCTGCGTAGTGCACAGGTGTTACCATCTCCTGGTCCATGGAGCCAGAGCTTTTCTCAGAACTTGTGTGAAATCTACTGAGGAGATGAAAAGGAACATGCACACAAATGAGCTGTATGTTCAATTCTCCATTTGTACTGGGCTTGCTGAAGACTTGTGGACCTTCATGATGAGAACTGATTATTTTTAGTGGGTATTTTATAGTGGGTAATTAACGGTTAACAGATTTAAGAGTTGTACTGTAAAAAAGGGTGCCAAACTCCTCTTTTTAGTCTTCTATAGACAAATACTTAATATAAATTAAAGCTGAAAGACTTCCTATTTAGGAGATGCTATGTGATAGATGTCAAAGTCAGTTGTTTAGAGGCAAATTAATGAAGGGACATCTAGAGTCATGCGTATTTTGCGTAACTCGAGGATGCAATATACTTCAAAGCTCAAAAGTGTATGTTCAAAAGGAGAACCCCCCTTACAATAGCTAGAAACATCTGCACTTAAAAGTTTTTGCTAATTAGGATTGTAAATCTAATTTCACAGGAGGAAGCAATTCCATTTTCTGCTGGAGGGAAAGGGAAAGAAAGCTGGAGTAGGGAGTGAAGAAAGTAGTGAAAACAGAAGAAGCGGAGGGGAAAGCACAGCTCGAGCAACGTTGAATTACATGACAAAGGATTTTCATATGGAAAAGCTTGAGGTAAAACATATCATTAAAAATATTTACATTTTCTGTTAGATAACCATAGTCTACTACTCATTGAATTTATCTGTACATCAAGTTTCAGTTGTGCTATTGAGAATGGTGGTTTTAGAAGATCACTGCATAACATATTTACATTTCTGATCATACATTTTATCTAACTGATCTTTTTCTCAGAATACTGGAAAATGCTCTCTTTCTGTCTTTGGTGAAGTGATTCTTGAAAAGTGCTGTTGTCTCAGAAATACATTTTCACCTACAAGCCATGGAGGTTGCACAGTTTTTTAGGAAGAAAGATGTATACTGCATGTGTTAGATTTTCCCTGAATGAATTGGTGAAGAACACCTTCAGACAACATGTGAGATAGTGCAGGTTGTAGTAATAAAAAGCTGCTTCCTAGGTTTTAAGTGAGCTACAGGAAAATAAATATATAGGCAATGTATTAGGTTTAATTATCAATAAATAAAATTGCAAGCTGGCTTGTTTCAGACAAGGGCATCAGTCACGCTTGTTTTAGTTTATGTTTCTGATCTGCTAACTCTTTTGCTTGGGCAGAGGGAAATTGTTCCCAGGGAGAATATGATTTTTTCAGCCACAGACTCCTTTCTGAGTAATTGTCACGAATTCTAACTGTAGGCACTCTGCTTCCCACATTTGTCCCATTGTTTGCTTTTCGATTATGTGAAAATATATAAATCCTCTAGTGCAAGAAATTAAATCAAGCTCAGTAATCACTGAATTCTGTTATTCATTGTGGTTTTGCTATCTCAGATCCACAGCATGGAAAAGGAGACAGTGACTGAATGTGTGGAGAGATTAAATTAAGAAAACATTTAGTCTCAAAGGCTGTGATAGTAGCTCTTAAATCTTTGAATGGTATGGAGTAAGACAGTGAAATACTCCTATTGTCCTTTACCATGGAACCAGCCCTATTATAAATAAAATAAAATAAGCTTAGTATTTGTGCAGTCAATTAAATAAATGTGTTGTTTTCTCTTCCCAGTGCAGTAATTCCCACCTTGTCCTTTGCTGTAGCATTGTGCATGTGGCAGCAGGTACTGCAGGGTGTCAAAGGAGTACATCCTGGCAAAAAGGACTCCTTCTAGTTCCCCAGCAGCAGTAAACTAACACCATAAATGTGACTGAAGATTGTATTGCTAAAGATGATAGTCTTGGGTCTTTAATTAATAATTCAGGGTTTTAGCTGAAACTGCTGGAAAGCATTTTCTCACCTTTATTAATCACTGAAGACTTTTGTTTTGGTGGCCTGAAGCATGATCTAACATTTTTAACAATGCCACCATCTAAACTAGTTAGATATTTAGCTCCAATATAACCTACTGTTCAAAGCTTAAGGCAACTTATGGAAACTTTGCAGAAGCAGGGATTAATACAGTTTGAGTTGCTAACGTGCAGAGTTAATAGTTGCACAAAGCAACTATTGTGCACTACTGTGCACAAAGCACAGTATCTTTTTATTATTTTTAAAGGTTCAGCTTACTTCAGTATCTAATGTAACACACATCAGGAACTAGCACTTGCCAGAGTGCCTGTGGAGAAGGATGGGTACTGACATGTTTTTCTGTGACAGTGTTCCTGTTAGGACAGGTAGAGAAACACATACTTTTCAATTGTTATACTATAAAGATGAAATTCTGGGAAGGGAGAGAAAGAAAAGTAGTTTAGTGTTTAATAATTTCTGTAAATTTTCACTGTTATGCCAGAAAGCAACTCAAATTGTACTGCTGTTAACAGATATTCATATAATTACTTGAAAGTTAATTTCAGATAAATTAATGACTTAATATGGTATGAATATTATGAATGCATTAAGGTTCTGTGGACACACTCATAAAAGCTGGACATAGATCACAGGCCATGCAACTTAAAACCAAGGGGAGACACAATGGCATCTGCCTGCTAATTGCTATGTTCTTTAATTAATTCAATTATTGAGAGGTGTTTTTTTTTAATTTGCTCTTGTTTAACCTTTTTTCCTTTTTCTTATACATTGTGTAATTTTTCTCTCATGCAGGAAATCAAAGAAAGAAAAACATTTTGCCAGACATACGTTGAGAACTTAGTGAAAGAAGCAGCTGACATCAATATGAAAAATGAGTCGTTGCAGAAGCTCTGGCCTCAGCTGTTCATTGAACTTGTCCGAGATGCGGTGATAGAAATCCGCAATAAAAACTCCTACATGAGGCTCTGCCTCCAGCGGGTCACTGATCAGAAGCAGTAGAGTCGAGGCGTGTTGTCTTGCAGGCTTTTGGTTCACTATTCTCTCATGTTTTACAGACATAAACCAATAGAATAGAAAATTCTCATCACTATTCATTCATTCCCTTCCTCCCCCAAAGGGTTGCCTTTAAATCTTAATTAACTCTTAATAGACTTGAAATAAAAGTTTACTTTCATACTGCTTTACCAATGCTTCCTTGGCTAACTAAAGTGATAGCATAGAAATGACTTGGTGATTGTTTTACTAAGTTCTTGTTTATTTTTTTCTGCTACCCTTGATTCTGTAGTGATACAGCATTGATTTTTAAAGAACAAATTTTCAAAACTTGCCTTTATTGAACACTTTTCAATTGTCATTTTTTTGACTGCTGCTGTTTTAAAAATCCAAGAATAGTTGCTAATTCTTTTATGGCCAAAAGTTGGTAAATTATTTTTACACCCTGAACTCAACAAAGACTTATTATTGTTGTTTAATTTGTGGGATTATAGAACACATTTTCTCATGAGTGTTCAGAGTATTTGCATTTAATCAGCCTAATTCTCAACTGAGCAAATTGCCCATATTTAATTTCAAATGTTTTTCATTAATTTTACTAGTAAAGTTGTGTGAATTGTTATAGGTAAAATATTATTCCAAGGTATACTCACTTGAGCTTTATTTTTATTTTGTTAAAATATGTTAATATAATTTATTTTGTATCTTAATTACTAACTTATTAACTTCGGAGGTTTGCCAAGATCAAATGAGCTAAAATGCATGCATTACATTTGGTAGGGAACTGATAACTACTATTCAGTTGTAATTCATTTCTGTGACTGTGTGAAAATTTCATATTAACAATAAAAATAAATTCTTCACTTTTACCTTTCACAGATACTGTAAAGAAGTATTGTGTGCAAAGAAAACCCTTCTTCTTAATGCTGCATGAAGAGATGAGACACAGCTTACCCCAAAATCAACTGAGTGGGTAGAAAAAACCCCATTCCATAATACAGGAGTTACCACTATAAACAGCTTGCCAGCTTTTGTCCAGAAATTGAGTTTAGGAAGCATTAGCCAAGTCCAGCTAATTGCCTTGGATAGCATTCAGATACAGGTAGAAAGCTGTGCCATTTGAATTTAATTTTTTAGTTCCATTGTATCGTAACTAAACCAATTGAAAACCTTTGCACATTTTTTTTTAGTTAATTAAAATTGTTCTTATTTTACTTAGACTCATTTATAAAAAATGAACTAAAGAAAACTTCCTGCCAGGGTTTCTACGACTCAAAATAAATTCATTTTTAAACTCTATCTAGAAGATATTTTCTGTCAAAGCAGAGGTGCACATACAGTTTGATGAGTTTTTATGCCCAGAAAATCATGGAATCATGGAAGGTTTGTGTTGGAATGGACTTTAAAGACTATCTAGTTCCAATGCTCTGCCAGGGGCAGGGATATTTTCCACTAGACCAGGTTGCCCAAAGCCATATCCAGCCTGGCCTTGAACACTTCCACGCATGGGTCAACCACAGGTTCTCTGGGTAACCTGTGCCGGGGCCTCGCCACCCTCACACAGAGAATTTCTTCCATATATCCAATCTAAATCTTCCCTTTTTCATTTAAAGTCATTCCCCCTTGTCCTGTCACCACATGCCCCTGTTCAAATGCTCTCTCCAGCTCTCTTGGAGCCCTCCTAGGCACTGGAAGGTGCTTTAGGGTCTCCTGTCACTCTTGTCCAGGCAGAACGGACCAAGCTCCCTGAGCTTTGAATGAGTAGCAGGAATTAAGTGGTCACAGGTATTTTGGACAGTACAGTCTGCTTGCATTCAGGTCAAGCTGGTGCATCCATATTGGCTGAGAGAATCCTGTTTCAGAGCATGTGACAGGTTAACAGTGATGTGGGTACTGTTAAAAGCAGTTTTCCATTTGGTTCATGTTATACTTGCAGGTAGTTGCTTTTCAGTCTTCAGAATGTAGTGGAGGTTAAGTCACTTAAATTCTAAGGAAGTGTTAGAATTCCTGAAGAAACTGCCCCAGGAGTTGATAGAATTTAATATAAAGAATCACCTCTCTGGGCTTTTTGAACTGCTTCATGGAATTTATAAGAAGATATGTTTATTTGATGGGATTTTTGTTTTCTTTCCATTGGAAAGTTGCACTCTCAAGTTTTATGGTGCATTTTATTAAAGGAACAAATTACACCCCTGCAAAATGTGAGAAAATGAGAGTTTACATTAGAGAAACAGCCAGTATAGAAATGATCATGCAATAGTTTTTTGGATCTATCATTTACTTTACATCATTTCTGTGCTAAGGGGGTGGGTGGAGCAATTCCAGCTTCTGCATGGGGGTAGAAACCTCGGCAGCTGTGTGAAAGTACAGAACTCTCCTGATGATGTAGCTGGAACAGATGGGCCCCTTTTGAATCAGATTCAGCAGCAGTAAAAGAGTGGAAAAAAATGTTTTAAGAAGGTTGTATTGATCTAGAGGAGCAGGAAGTCCTCCATGGGAAAATCAAGAGAAAACCCAGACTTGCTGATACTGAGACTTTAGAAGCATAATCCTGATATGAGGCTTTAAGGTACAGTCCTGAAAAAATGAACCAGAGGGTGTTGATGGGGAGTTGTAGTAACATCTTAAAATGCTCTGTATTCCCTGTGGTCTGTGAATGCTACCAGTTTGGACTTTTTTTCACTAATAGCAGCTGTTTCATAACGGGATTGCTAAATGGCTGAAGTGAGGGTAGGTAGGCAGCTATTAAAATGAAGAAAAGATTAATGTTGGGCTCATATGTACTTTTCACATAAACCCAGAAGGAAGAAAAAAGGAACTTACATTTCCACTACTTCTTTTTAGTAAACAAGTGATGGATTAAAGTGGTGTTATACCTAAAAATGCATAGAATTTTCAGCAGATGGAGGATTTAAAAATTATTAGCATGCTATATGTTGTTTTTGTGATTACCCAAATTCTTTCTTAATTCATACAGACTCATGAGATACATTCCTGTAGTTTTTTATTATGGAGTTTCATACCTAAAAATTTGAAGGTCACATAAGCAGCAAATTCTCAGATGTTATGAAACTTAAATGCCACATATATGAACTTCCTATGGCTACAGGTGTAAATTGATGAGTTAAAATAGCAATTGATATTGAAGATGAGGACCTTTTAATAAAACCTTCCAGTCTAAAAGCAGTTATTTTTTTCTTGTTCAAAAACCTTTAAATGCTGCATAAAAATGAAATTTGATGTTGTTAATATTTCACTGATATCCCATCCTAAGTAGACTGATCCTCTCATGTAGCCTGACTTCTGCACAAGACAGGAACTATTACTGTAAAATATCTGTATGTTAACTAGAAATCACCTTGAGAGTTAAAAGGATACTGTTGTAAGTATTTTGAAGACTTTTTTGATTGATTTTTGGATTATTTATGCAATTTGCTTATTTCCTGAAACAGATTTCTTCTATGTCCAGACAAAAGCAGATAATGATGTATGATATTTTTTTCAGTTTCACTTTAGCTGTCTCATGCATGAAGGTCCCATTATGTCATGCAGAGTCACTGTTTGTTATACAACTGAAATTTGATCTTCAGTAAGGAGACTTATGAGGAGCTGTATTTCATACATTCCTTTTAATACAGGATCTGAAAAAGCAATAGAGCTGCATATTTGCTGCCACAGTGGAGCAGGGAGAACGAATTTATTTGATGCAAACCAAAAGCTGATGCTGTCAATTATGAGGAAGAAAAAGGTACTGGGAAAAGTTTTTTAACTGAGCATTGAAGTAACACTGTTTTCCATTATAGGAAAGTGAATGATCTTGTTCCACTGCTACAAATGTATTTTTGTCATGTAAACTACTTAAAACAATGACAATAATAAAAAGGCTAACCTATTAAAACAGATCTGCACATTAAGTGAAGCTATTGTGAAAACAGTAGTGACTCCACAATCTATGTATACATTTCATAATTTCAGGACAAGTGGTTGCTTTTTTTTTAAACCAGAGCTATGGGCTGTAAAATGACAATGATACTTCCAGTTTCTACTTTTTATCATAGCGACACATCAGGATGAATTGGGTTTTACTAGCTAGTTTATTTAAAGAAGCTAAGGCAAAAATTTGCTGTTTCTTCTTATTGAGTAGTAGTCATAAATATGTGATTTAAATTGGGAGGTCAAAATCACAATAGCAGCTATTTGGTTTGATTGGAAAAACAGAGTCCTTGGATGTTTTTCTGTTTCCACATCACACAAACTCTGCGACATCTTGAAGCCCAGTTCCAGTGAAATTATTTTTCTTTTTAAGTTGGAGGCATCAGATTTTTGGAGATTTGTTAAGTCTTGGTGGTTTGCTACATAAGTATAGAAGAAGGAGTGGGAAAGAGAATGGCTATCACTTCATTTGACTGTCTGATAAGGTGGCTTTACTCCAAAGTGAATATAAAGTGATTTATTTTTTGCATACAAAAAAGGAGTTAGTGTGGGCTACTCTGACTTGAGACAATCTTACAGAAAGCTGCGAGGTATCTGCTTACACACATCACCTCAGACCTGGATTTTCTTGAGCATGAGCTAAAAAATTGAATCTAAGGGACTGTTTATTCAACCCAAGTATTTGCTTTGTTGGCAAGCTTTGCTAGGCTTCTGCTCTCAGAGGAAGAAGGAAAAGTTCATCTGGAGGAAATCTTGTCTCTGTTTGCTTGGTGAAAACAGCATTTCTTTACAGGCTGTGTGTTGAGCTTTGTATGCCGTACTTCTGTACAGATGGAGTGGGCAGACACTTCTGCTTGTTGTATCAAACATCAGGAAACACTGGTGAAGAACTGAGAAGCATTAATGGGGGAAAAAAGTGATTCTCCTCAAATTTTACGTTGCGTGGTTTTAGTGGGGTGTTTTTCAGTTATAGATAGATGTGTTACGAGCAGAAATTAATTTGACTGATGTAAGTACACTGAGTGTATGAAAAAGTAGAAAATGGAAAGTTAGAATATTTATATCAAATCTAGCATTAGCAGCATCCAGCATGCCCAGGAAATGTGTTTGCATAAGGTAACCCCATGGTCCTTACTACTGATACACTGGCCTGAGGAGGCTCTTATGAGTAGTAGTTTTACCCAACTTTTTGGAAAATCCAGACTGATGGCTCCCTGATTGCTGTGGACTTTGGTTGATTGGTACACTATAAAATAATGTAATCAAGACAGCAGAATCATATTTCTTGGAGATCAGTTGTGTTGGTTAATGGAATGACAATTCTTAATCCCATCTTTTGTTGCAATCTTCCCAGTTAGGTAGGTATTTGCATACTAAGGAGGGTCTTGGGTGCTTTTTCATTCTTATATAGTTCATGGTATCTGGTGTATCACTACATCCATAACCTGGACATTTTCCACTTTCAGATTTTTCCTTTCACTTCTGTTTGAGCAATATAGGTATTCCAGAGGTTAAAAGTTACAATTAGCAATACTCCATTTTACACTTAACAAAACTGGAACTTTTAATGAACACTGAGCATAAAGCCTTTCTGTATGTAGTACTGAGCACTTAACACTTCAGCAGAGGAGAAGTTAACCTGGAATGATAATGGCTTCCATCTGTTTATAAATGGATCATTACAAGAGGTTGCAAAGTTAATTCTGACTACAGTGGTGAAGAAATTGTGACTGTGAATGTGATGTTTGTCATACATGCTCACATAGTCTAGACATCTTACTTGGTCATGCAAATAGCAGTGGTCACACATCACACTCAAGAAAAGAAATCATTGCAATGTGTAGAGAAGCTCTGACTTTACAGTGATAAAAATGCTGAATTCATTGATTAGCTATTATATGACACAGAAATTATATTGTGATACAATATGTGCTGTGGTTTGTGTTCTGTTTGGATATGATGATATATGGCTTCAATGATCTATGTTTCCTCATAAAATAAAGAAGTCATTCTGAAGAGTGATGAAAGAAGCACAGAGTACAGCTTTTCTCAGTTTTTAAATCAACACTGATAATAGAGTATATTAGGCTTCATGCAACTCTTGTATCCTGGGTAAAATACTCATGTTGGAGCTCTCAGAGTCATCTGACCATGAAGCTGAATGTAAGTCCCTTCTGCAGATGTACTAATGCAAGGTTTAAATGCAAGGTGACAAGCTGCTGAAGATTCTCAATGATATTTGTAGTGATTTATGCTCTTTATTAGGATGCATAATCAAAACAAGAAAATCCAGACTAGATAACCTGTGTGAGCTAAAACCTTGATGCTGTTGAAGTTGCAAGATTTCCAGTGATTTGACTGAGAATTTTTATATATATATATATATATATATGGTGATAACAGTTGTGTCTTGGGTCTCAGATTAGAATCTCAACTAGGTTAGAAACTCATCTAGATTCTGTACTAGAATGGAAGAAAATAGATACTTCTACAGTGTAAAATATCTGAATTATTTTAGATGTCCATATTTTCAACGATGTGGGGTTGTTCTTTCTTTCTTTTTTCTTTCCTTTTTAAGGTTGTGAAGATAGTCTTCCAGATGCTGATGTCTGGAAAAGCTTGGATTTGTAGTGACAAGCTCCACCTCTCCCATGTGTTATCTGCTTCCCTCTCATGTGAGTCAAACCAGCATGTTCTTCTGAGCCAGAGCCCACAGAAGTAGCCCACTTAAAGATGAACAAATATGGGCTCCAGTTGGATTGTGGGTAAAATTTGAGTGTCCTACACTTCCAAGTTGAGAACTGCATGCTTCAAGGCATGCTAGACTTCAGTGAAATCTAGATCAGTAAGTCCTTTTGTCACATTTGAACAGACCTTGAGGGCTGGCACACGTTCTCTCCTTTGCTGATTTGAATGCATTTATTGCCAAAGGGGTGGAGTACCATGTGGATAGGGTGGGAGACTGAATTGGCATAGACATTGTTAGACAGTAGATTACTGCTTTTTCACTCAAAACAGTGCAATAGCATGTGTCTGTGAGTAGTAAAGTGTTGCAAAATATGTTAAATGTTCTTCGTAACAAGCCAGAAATATATGTGTTAAATATGTCAAAATAAGCAAGATATCTCATTTGTTAGACACAGCCATTTCTCTGGTGCTGAGCTCACTGGTTGCAAGGGAGCTGCTGTTTCTTGTACAGCGATTGTTACCTGCTGGGCAACTGTGAAGAAAGTAGGTCATTTGCAGATAAACTGTTGAGCAGATTCTTAGGATACATTCTGCACACTATCATTCTCAGTATTTTCAGATTTATTTGAAAGAAAAATTGCTTCAGAGATGTGAAAGATCCTTTAGCTTTGTTGTTAAGATTGTTTTTTAAATTGCACGAATGTGTGTCTCAAAGAAAAGAAGAAGAAACCAAAATGGAATCACAGGTGGTCTGAGAAAATTTTATTATTTTCTCTTTCTTCTTTGTTGGTATTGAACTTTTGCCCTTGTTTGATGATGCTGGCTGTAGCTCACTCAGGGATTAACTATAGTCTGTGTCAGCAAAGTACTTTAATAGATGTAGGTGTGCTCAGGGCATTTTCCAAATTCAGTCAGCATATGTTGCAATCTCAGATTAGCCATTTTTCACATTTTCACACTTTCCATCAGCACCTCACTTCAGCAAACTTTGTCATGTTACAGGGAAAAACTAGCCTTTTGATAATGTACATCTCAATATCTGATCTATGAATGTGTTTGATGTCTTTCTGTGGAGCAAATGAATGTCAATTGTAAAGATTCTCATGTTAAGAATATTTAGTTTAAGACATCTGTGGACTTTTACTACTGACTAGCTCTCAGTTTTTATTCCAGAGACTCCTTATAAACTACACTGGTTAAATTCCTCCAAACTGGTATTCAGAGGAGACCATAAGAGAAAAAAAATACTTCAAATAGGATCATCCCCTCATGACCTACATTTTAACGGGAGCAAAAGTGAAAGAAAAACTCTTTGTTGCATTAGGTAATGAGCTGACAAAGGTATTAGGGCAGCCAGGTGCTGTTTATCTCATCTGTACTGTGTATTAAATATGGGGCAGCTACACAATGAGCAGTCTTGTGTATTTTCAGAGGTGTGAGAACTGTTATGAGAAGCCAAATACTTCTTAATTTCCCCTCCCATACTCCACTTAGGAGACTCTCACTTTACCCACCCTTTGTTTCCAAGCTGCAGTGTATTCTGTTGTTATTTAAGGGAGATACTGTCACCACTGCTTGTGGCTTCAGTGTGTGGCCTACAGAAGGCAGGCACAGGCAGCTTTTTCCTTTTCCCAGCCTTTACAGTGGGGAAGAGCTAGAGGAAGGCTCTTGCTTAAGTGGCATTAATTGTTGGTGTAGAGCTGAACTGGCATAGCTGTGTTTTGTGGAGAGGCTGAGAAGAGTGCTGGAGGTACAGGCACCTGTCAGTCTGGAGGAAAATAGTTCCAGCACATCATATGGAATGTGAAATTCATTGGGATTTTTTTTTCCTGGTTCTTTTAAAATAATTTTTTATTGCTCTCACTTCAATTGAACCAGCAGGTGAGAGAATCCCTAACTTGTCTGCCACTAACACAGACTTCATTAGCCAGCACATTCACCTGTAACAGTCACAGGTCATGTTTATTTACTTTTATTTTTTAAACTGGTTTGTCTTATGTCCTAGGGAGAAATCATGCCACTGTTTTGGGATGGCTCATTATACCTATAGCATGTGTAGAACTTGTGATGGACAAAATGCACTGAAAGTAGGTATTTTTGTGTGAGCTTGTGCGCTAAATATTTAATATCTCCTTGAAATATTTGTTGATTTAGAGGAGTTTCATACTCTTGATTTCTTCATACACATTTTTCTTCATGCACATAACACAGTGTTATCAACCAGCGATTCCTAATCAGAAGCATTTAGAAATCTAAAAGACTGCCAAGTTTTGGCTTTTGGTATCGCACCATGTTGGTTTTTTAAAAATGACAGTTTACAGAGCAGCTAAAAATCTTGCAAAGCTTTAGTAGGTTCTTGGAAATTGTCTTTAGCACCTCAAAAGTTATTTCAAAATTTTGGATAAAATTTTTTCATCTCCTTTGGAGAAAGTTTTTAAAGGTTTATTTCCTTAACTGTTCAAAAGACAGTTTTGTGATGTGCTCAAGATTACTTCTTTCATGAAGTACATTTTTTCAGAAGGATTTATGGAATGTTCCAGAGATTAACTTGGTGACTATAGCTGTTTCTCTTGTTTTAATTCTGGATTAAAGTAGTATGATGTCAGATGCTAGTGGACTTTCCTTTGTTCAAGCATTGTGTGATGACATCAGTTTTCACATCAGAGACAATTAGAGCTTAGTGGTACAACACGTTCTTGGCAGGAGTTGTGGTACTGGGATCAAGATTTTGGCAAGGACAAACTCCAGAGTGATCTCCTGGAAATGATTCTTGGAAAATTTGCGATTCTTGGAAAATGTGCATCTACTTTCAGATCTGAGAAATGATTGCCTGTATTGGTAGCAAATTGTATTATTTCTTTCCTAGAAGGAGCTTGGAAAGGCCATGGATTCTTGCAGCTGCGTTTAGATACATTCTTATCGTACAGAGGTGAAGGAAACTGATTATTTTTGTGGCTGCAATGGAGATAAGGAGCATACTAGCTCAAAATTTGTACTTTTGGTCTTCCATTTTTACCTCTCAGACTGTTGAGAAAGGGAGGAAGAATGAGTGGGTGGCAAGAGTAGAGGAGTTTAGGCTATGAGATAGGGAGGGACAGTAATGGCAGTCTGAAATTCAGAAATAAGCTTTTTTGAAGGCCTCCTCTAGAACATGGGGAAAACCATGGCTCTGGTGCACAGTGCTGTGGAGTGGAGGGAGGCCTGCAGTGCTGCAGTGGAGTGAAAGACAGCTATACACAAGCATGAGTGAGCTGGGAGCCAGGATTGCAACTTTGATTTCAAGTCTGTAGAGCTTGGCAGGTCTCTCTAATTTTGAGTGAGAAATATGTGCAGCCCAACCTCAGTGAACATTTGTCTTTTTCTCATAACATTCTTTAACTGTTCTCTTTGGTTGCTCTCCCAGTGTGTTCCAGAAGGCAGCTTTCTGAAGGCTGTGTTAAAAGAGGATGCCTCTGGCCTGTGTCAACTCAGGGTTTTACATCACTATTGAGTATTTGCTACTCCTTTATTTACTTCAGGAATGCCTGGTGATCACTGTCTAAAAGGACACAGAATAGCTGTATCATGTGAATACCTGTCTCAGTTTAGAAAGGTTAGACCCTTTACACATCCTTTATGAGCAGTGCTGATAACCCTTGCAGCATGAGGTCTCTCTCCTGGACCTCCACCAGAGACATTCTCAGACATTCCCAGCATTGCCTCTTATGAAAATCAGTAACTGTTCAAACTTTCATGAAAGTCTGTGGCACTCATCATCTTTGTGTTTTCTAGAGGAGCAGTTATTTTTACACTGCTTTTAAAGGGTTAATAAATTTCTTGAAAAGTGTTTTCATAGTTCTGTTGTGTGTTAGAGTGGATAAGCTCAAGAGAAATTCAGGTTAGATCAGTTGTTCTCTTGGGGCACCAGCTTGTTCCCATCTGCCACTTTTGCTGAAAAGTTGGCAGATCTTTTCTGCAGAGATAAAAGGTGGCATAGCTGGATAGAGTCCCCCAGCCCTATTTTGAAAAGCAGTGCAAGTGTGTGAGAAGTTGTGAGTGACAGCAGCTGGCTGTGAACAATCGTTGTGGTTCCTTGGTGCTCTTCAGATGTGAGCAGAAAATGTTCTGTTGGTAAATGCCATGCACTGCAAATCTGCTCGACTCTTCCCTTTCCAGATATGTAGCAGAGAAGGGTCCAGCTGAGACACCTATTTCCCTTTGGTGGGAAAAGTTTAATGGTTTGAGCTGGCTTATATTAGTGTCTAAGGAGAGAACAGGACTACTCCTCTCTTAATGTTGACTAAGAGATCATTCCCTAATCTGCCAGCATTACTTAGGGTCTTTGTCATATGTGGGATTTTAGAGGATGGTCTGTTACTTCAGGATTCACTGAGATTGTTATATTGCTGACCTTAAGCCAAATCTGTGCAAATCAAAGGCATCCTATCTGAAAAGACTGAGTGATATGGTGGCTTGGAAAATCAGGGACAAACATGCAAAGAATCTTCAAACTGGCCTAAAATGTTTCTTAAACAGACCATTTACTTTATAGAAAATATTACTTTTGCTCCATTCCATACTCTTCCAAATATTAAAAATAATAAAGGTATTTTCTCTGGCAGGACTTGAGCTTTAGGCTATAGATCAAACAGGTTGATGCATTTTTCTGGCCTCTTTTATTTCTATTTTTTTTTTTTTGTTTGATTTCTTTGTATTCTCATCAACATCTACTCATATTGCTTTTCAGTGTGGTCTGGCCAACAGTCTTGATACAGAGACAAAAATCTTAAGTCTTGTTTAACCAAGCTGGTAAGGAAGCTGTATTTTCATCCTGAAGTGGGGGGGTTGTCCTTGCAATACTGTACAGGGGTTTTGTCCCTAGATTTTCAAGGCTTCTACACTAAATAAGTATTTCAGTGTGACTTCATTGGCATTGAGGTCTGTTTGAACTCTTTTTCTCTGGAGCTGCAACTAAAATCAATGACCAACATGAAGCAATCTTAATGTGGAATTGCATGCAGTTACTTCAAGCATATTGCTGCTGGGTTTTATACTCCTTAACTTTGTCCTTACAATTGTACAGCTGGAGAATGCATCTGGTTTTAGCATTGCTGAAATTTGGCTGACTCTGCAACAACATCCAGGCCTTTTTGGACACTGTGTGATAAAAATACAACACTGCTAGTGCTCTGTTTTTATTATTAGTGGAGGTGCAAGTGCTAAAAATATGTCTTGCTTTCACGAGAATCTAAGCACAGACAATGCTGCAGAGAGCTCCTTTCTGTCTGTGTCTCATTTGCTTGATCTATATCTGGAATTGAAAAGGGCCAGGAGGCTTCCACATAAATCTTTGAGATTTCTATGTTCCCCTCAGTCTCAGCTTTGATATTCTTCCTTTAAAGAAAATTAGACTATAGCTGTTTTAGTATCAAAGAAAACCTCAAGTATGTGAAGTTGGAGGTAGGTGATGCAGACAGAAGTTTGCACAGAGCTTGTAACAATAGTGGGAAGTGTGAACTGCCTTTAAGTCTACTGAGTGTTAGCTCAGATACTTAGCAGAGTTGTCTAATTGTGTAGATTAAGTATTAAATTCTTTAGAAAGAATGAAGATACTAGAGACACCAGAGCTTGATGTGTGGTGGGAGGCATGTTGATGGCTCAAGCTAGTGGCATTTGGGATTTGCTTCTGGTTGTTGGTGTTATAAAGGAGAAGTCCAACACTAAACTTCATCAGGATAGGAACCAAAGAGTGGAGATTTTAGATTTTTAGTATCTCTAAGGTGTATTTTATCCTGTAGGTAGAAAACCTGTCACACTTCATCCACATTCCTACTCTAACATTAAACAGAAAAGCATTAAAACACTTCCAAGTTTGAAAGTCTGAAACTCTTCTTCCAGGAGTTCTGAATTCTGGACTGGTTGGTGGGATTGGGTTTTTCGACCCTGGTGCCTGTCACTTGCAATCCTTTTTGCTTTAATAAACTGTCTTGAACCTGATTAAACAGGACCATGTATGAATCTGTGGATGTGAAAGGTGAGGAAGGAAAAAATTACATCCACTTTCCCTTGTTTGGGTGTTGTGCTGCATTTGATTAGCTTAATTAAGTTAATGACTCACTGGATAACAAGCTGCAATTGTTCATTTTTTTTTTTTACAGTATGCAACTTTTTTTTACAGTATGCAACTTTTCTAAGCTGGAAAAGTTCTTTCCTGTTGATATCCCTTAAAAAAGGGGGAAAAATAAAAAGAAAAAGAAAAAAAAATTAAAAAAAGGCATTTAGGTGGGCACTACCATGTTATATCCACATCACGTATGTGTTCCATAAAGCTGATTCCCCAAGCAGAGTTTGACGTTCAGCAAAGAAATTTCAACTGTAGAATGGATGTTAAGTACTTTCTTAAAATCCAAAACCAGTCCTACATTCAGACTTGTCTTTGCAAGAAAAAGAAGAAACAACAACAAACAAAAAAAAAGCAAAGCAGAACCACTTTTTGACATACATGATAAACCATGTATGATATAGATTTATTCTACTTTTCAGATTTGAAACCGCAAGAGAGAGAATATTCTCTTCTTTGGTGGGATTTAAGAGCAGTTTGTTTCCTTGAATTTACTGACAGTGCTTAAGAAAATGATTTGTTTTGTTTTGTTTAGAACCGGGGCCAAGCAGTTGCAGAGTTTATAACCCGAGACAGGGTTATTAAACAGACATATAGGCCATTTAGGGCACTAGAACAAACTCAGAAGAAGAAAAAGGGGAAGAAAGAGGAAAACTAGTTTTGCAATGGGACATTAGACCACACAACAGGCAAGTGACTGTGACGCATCACTTGGAAGCCATTTTCTTTTTTTCATTTCATTGCAATTTTCTTTCAGGCAAGTATGAAGACTCTGATGCTTAGACTTCCACCATTTTACAGTTCTTTCATCAGATTATAAATCATTCTGCTTGCCATCTCTTTTTATCTCAATGTCATTTATTAATATATATACATATATATTTAAATCCATAACCAGATTTGAAGCTACATCTTCAGTGAAATAACTAATGAGAACAGAAAAAAATGCTTAAGTTTATGCATCTAAAAACTGCAGTCTGCAGTTCTCACACAATAGTTGTTTCAGCCCAGCAACTGGATGGAAAGGGCAGGACTGCAGCTTTTGTCTTGAGGATGATTTGCTTAGCAGGGTTCCCCTGAGTTTACTGTTGATTTTCAACTGTTTCCAAATTCTTCATTCCAGAGCTTCTACCTGAAAAGTTCCAAGGAAAGTTTCAAGAACTGTTCAGTACTTACATAGCTCCTCAGGAGGCTTCAATAAATGCATTAGAGGATTTATTGTCCTACTTGGACAACTAATAAATGAGTAAATGGTGCCAGTTCCAGGAGATGAGGAAAAGGTAAAGTAGCTTCACAGTAACCCTAAAGCCTTTATCTGAATGTGTGTGTGAAAACCTGTAATCTTCATAAGGGTCCTGCCCCAAAACAAACAGACTTATCTTTATTTTGCAAAGACATTAAGACTGGATATTGGAAGTGTGAAGAAAAAAAAAGGCAAAGCCAGTCCTGAAATTCTGAGGCGAGTTCCACAGATTTTTAAAATTCTGTTGGTTAGTTTTCTTCTTCCCTGCAATAGAAAGTTTCAGGGACACTGTTGCATTTTTTACCTCTTACAGGATGTGAAAATCACTGTATAATATTTATCCCAGATAAACCTATTTATTTATTTTCCCCCACTTTCAAAAATTGTTCATGTGATTGCTGTCACTTACAAAGAACAAAGATTCACTTCCTCTTACTTTGCAGGATTTGAAGGAAAAGTTTGTTCTATTTGCTTATTCTGTGTCTCAAGGAACCTTCAGAGAGTTCTTCAGGATTTTGTGGTTGTGTTTTTTTGTTTGTTTGGTTTGGTTTGATTTGGTTAGTTTCTTTTAATGAAGTGAGAAAAGAAGGAAGGGTGTGAAAGAAGAAAAGTGGGGTGTAAAGGAATCTATTTTAAAGAAGTTAGAAATGTTTTTCTCTTAACTCAAGGTATTCTTTTAGCTATTTTCTTTTAAAGCACAGATACGTGTGCAAGGACACTGCTCTGTTTTAATACTGTGTAGTAATGTCTTTTCCATGTCCTTCCATAAATTCTGCTATCTTATAAAACTTGAGATATTTTACAGGGTGGGGGGAGTAAGAAACAGAATGAAAAGCATGCTAGATGGTTCAGGTTTTTTTTTTTGCACTTGGAACATTTTGTCCAACATCAGGCACGTCTGTGTGATTTCACTATCTCCTGCCTGGGCAATGGCAGGTACTCTGAGAATCTTGGTTCTGTTCAGGAGGAAGCTGTCCAAGAGCACTGGGAGCAGCACTAAAAGCAGCCTGTGAGCACAGCACGTAGGACCAAAACAGAAAGCTTTTGGAACTCTCCCATGGAAGGCCTTGCATACTCAAAATGCTAGACTTGTGGATGAAATATGACTCAGAGCACTGATCTCAGTGTCAAGAATCAAGGACATGGAAAATAAATTGTGTGGGAGACTAATGTGTAATTAAAATTTTAGTGGTAATTTTTTTTTTTAACAAAACATTGTTCTTAGAGCCAAGCAATAGTTCAGGTAACTGCTAAAGATTCACAGAGCATTTTTCTTTGCATTGGGTAGTAGGTTATTATTGTTATTCTCAAGCATAGTGACAGTTGTTCATAACAGCAGCAGTCCTTTTGCAACTACTTCTATTGTTGCTTAGACAGGATCAGACTGGACAAGCTTTAGAGAAGAAATGAAGAGAGACAAAAAGAATTATTTAATTCTGTCTGGCATTCCTCTCAAAGTGATCCACAAGAAGGTAAAGTATGTTTTTTCTTCCATTTCAAGTATCCTAGAGATTAAGAGCCAAGTCTGTAATGGTGAAACTTGTTCTTTAAATAGCTGTAATATTCTCTTTAGTCTCCCAGCAGTTTCAAAGGAATAACTGTGAAGTGAACATGTGGAGACTGTAAGGCAGGAGTAAACTCTCAGGAACATACCAACATTCTTGACTGTTGCAGGTCCTGGTATGAGGCATTCCAGAAACTCTGTTAATGACATATTTGAGGCTTGGCTGTGAGGCAGTATCAGTTGTGCTTCCTTCTCCTGCATTGCCAGTTGATCCACACCTGAAGTTTCACAGTATTTAGACCTTCAATTCCAAAATCAGTGAATTACTCTTAGGTGTTCTAATGTCTTGACTAGGATTACACATGAATTACCAGGCCAAGAATGGAGGAGAGCTGAGTATTTTGGCTCATTAACCCACTCTAATCTTTACACTGTACTTGCCACTTCTATTAATTATTATCAAATCTTCATATTTATCAAAGCAGGCTGCTCCTCAGGTAGAACTGTATTTGGTACTGTTGGTGCAGTTCCCAAGTTCTTTGTTGAAAGAAGATAATAATCTTAGAATTATATATATATATAATTTGTTGAATTTCCAATCTGGATCAGCTAGATAATGGTAGTTTTCCCATTCTGGGGAAGCAGTCATTCATGTGTGATAATAAAGCTGGAAAGAGCTTCCTTAAACTCTGCTCCTTCCCAGGACTCTCTTGAATTGTGGGTACTGGTTGTTTTTCTGTCACCTGGGGAACAGGTCCCTGAGCAGCCTGATCCAGCATCAGTCACCTGGGCTTTGAACAAGTGTTGCACCAGGGGAAGCCCTGAGGTCTGTTGTTTTCTATTGTTAATAGGAGCAGAGTTAGATTTCCAGTTGTATTGTCCTGTCTTATAGTTCCTCTCATTAGTCCTCTTTAACAAAATTTACTTTCAAAATTTTAAAATGTTTTACTGATTCTAAGCTTATTTTTCTGTCATGAAAGAAACAATCCTTTTGTCAGTTTTACCCTGAAACAACCCTTACTTATCTATTAGTAATGGATTTTGAAAATGCATGAGTCATCATTAACTCAGTTTCATTAATTTCACCATGATTATTTATTTTGTTATTTGTATTTGAAAATAGCCAAGCAGCTGTGACAAATTTGGGTAAGGAAGTTAACTTGACATTTGTTTGTTCTCCTTTGCATGTTTTAACAGTGTGTTGATTTTGGTTTTTTAACTTATTTTTTTTAAATCTGTCATGCTTTTCCTAATACAATGCTGTGAATTGAAGAAAGAAAGAAAGGTTTATAAGAGAATTTCCATATCAAGTTCTAAGCTTGACAGGCTTCAGGTTTTCTGATTACTGCATACAGGCCTTCCACTGATAACTTAGGGTTGCTCATAGGTTTCAGACTGGTGCAAAGCAGTGATTTCTTGATAAATACCAATCAGTGTTTTTGCTGAGCTAAAATATCAGAGGAGGAGGAGGAGGAGGAGTGTAACTATGGGAGTTTTGGGACACAGCAGCACATTCATTTCAGGTGCAAACTGCAACCTTATCTTCACATGACATTGCCTGATTCTGCTAAAACTATCCCCACAGTGGTGCTGGGAGCCTAAGAAGCAAGGATTTTATTTCAGTAGCTGTTTTCCAACCTGTTCAGCATCTACTAGGACAAGTGAGATGGAATTAATAATTACTGTAGTTGAAGCATCATTGTCTGCAGTGGTGATTTCACTTTTGCTTACAGAATTACAATACAAGTCTTAGAACTGTAGGGGTTTTCTTGGAAAATTTGTGTGATTGAGAATGTGAACATGGATTGGCTTTTACACCCAAGTACATTTTCAGAGGTTTTGCACACTCATAGGGCTTTGACTTCCAACCCAAAGGAAATTTTGTATGGTTTTAGAATTAAAATCATAGCATGACCATAACATATTGCATTAATAAAAAGAGAAATATGAATTTAAAATATATTCCATGCTCATGTATGGCCTTATCAACATCATCAACAGAAATGCACAGATTTAAACCATTGAGAAATTTGGCCTTCTATTTCATTGAGTTCTCTTCAAGCCTTTCAACAGCGGGAGGCAAAATAACTTCAAGTCAAAAATATTCCCATGGGTGCTGTGGCAAAATGGCTTTTCCTAGTATTATGAATGACACAAGTTTAATATCTGGCAAGAAACAAATACATGTTTATACTAGGAAAATTATCTCTTGCTGATATTAATTGTCAGCAGCATTGCAGCAGAATCCCAGATAAATGTGGGTTTGCTGCCAGCATATACAAGGACAAAATGTTCAGAACCATTTTGGGAACTGGCATCAATTTGGCACAGTCTGCAATTAGCTTGCAGTCACATCCATCCAAACCAGCAATAAATAATTTCTCTGATGTAAACAAGGATAAAGAGAAGGAAATTATCTGAAGTTATAGGAGTAAAGCAGAAGTGTTGATGCAGAGTCCAGTTGCTTAATAACAAAGCAGTGAAGCAGCTGCCAAGAGGGAGTGATTGCCCTCACAGAGCTTTCTGGGAGTCTGCAGACACCTTCACACATTCTGAAGTGCTGTGAATAAAAGATCACTATGTGTAGTTTTCTGAACTGTTAAAATGGTCATATTCAGACTTCCTCTGAGTTTTGAAGTCGTGAGGAATGGTGCTCTATTTTGACAATTTGGATGCAAACCATAGCACAGCATATTATATTTTCCATAAATGATGCATAATATGAGAAACAGAATGAAGATCCTCTAGGGAAAAGAATGCAGACAGCTGGCAGTGAATTGAAACTGGTGTTTAAAGAACTATCTCAGGATTATTGTAGATGGCTCTTGTAAACTTGACGTTTTGAAGAAATGCAAGGAAGAAAGTTGAATGGGGCAGAGGGCTGGCATAGAAGTTTCAAAATGCTTTGTGAAATGCACAGCACTGAGAAAACTGCATAAGACCTGCACACACAAAATGAAGTCACAGGCACCATGATAACATGTGGAACAACTGTCAAGTACTCAATAACATGCAGTAGAAGGAATAATTTAGCCAATTGTGTAAATTGGCTGTAAAACACGAAAAATATGAAGTATGGTTGGCTCAATGAAAATAATGGAATGATTTGTTCAATGTTAAGTAGCAATCAGAGAAACAAACTACCTGTGTAGGAGTTTAAAGAAAGGGCCAGAAAAGTAATACTGTGCTTGTAATATTCTAAGTTTGCTGCAGCCACACCCATGCATTGTGAAGAAATGAAAAGGGACCAAAATGACCTTAAGTCCCAGAAGGACACACATAAGAGGGAAATAGGACTGGGACTGTTGAGGAGAAAAGGCCTGACTGGGGTGTTTTTACTGGTGTGCTCTGAAATAGCCCACCTATGTCTTTTTAACCTTTTCCAAAAAACACAGGCAAGAACATTCTCATAGATTGGAATGCATTGCTTTTAAAATTACTTTTTTTTTCCTTTTCTTTCTTTTTTTTTTTTTTTTTTTTTGTGCCAGAGCAATAAAGCAATGAAAAGTAAAACTTGTCACTGTCAGATGCAAGTGAGGCCAAAAGATTTGCCTGATTCTTGTGCTCTCTCCAAAGCGTTATCATTAGTCACAGTAGGAGGAAAAATAATAAGCAATCTGGCTGAAGTAATACCCTGTTTTAAAATAGAAACTTCTGTATTTCAAAATCCCATTTGAAGTGAAATGTGATGGTATTTCTATTAATGTATTTTACAACTAGTACTCCTGGTCAAACTTCCCTAAATTTAGTGTACATATCAGGCATTTATTTAGGGGTATTTCCAGTTCCATTCAATATACTGCCAGTTCTTACTGGAAAATGATAATATCAAAATGTTTGTCTCTAGAAAGCAGGTATCTTCCTTTAAACAGTATTCCTTTAAGCTCCACAAAGCAGTTATTCTTTCAAACTCCAGGTGACTATTTATCTTAACACAACAAAGCTTCACTGTATTTTAGGGCAGCTAGTTATAGATGCTCAGTTTTTAAAAGATTATAAATAAGGACTGCAACCTGGCTCTGCAGTTGAGCAACTGTCACTACTTTCAGGGCAACTGAATTTGATTCCTTGGTGCTATTGCTATCTTTACTGATCAATGTGAGTGTTTTGTTGCAATTTCTTGAGATGCAGTTGGGTTTCAATTCTTGTATTGTTTCTGTGAAAACACTATGTGTTTATTCTTGCTAGAGTGGCATGGGAGCCCGTGGCTGTGGTTTTGGGGTCTTACAGAATATTGTCTGTGACTTTGGTTTCTTTCAACACTGGACAAGGTTTGAGAACAGTTTTTCTCCCTGTTTGCTGTATGTATTCATAGCTACAGAGAGAGCATTTTATTGTCAGGAAGTTGTCATCTGTTGGGTTGAATTACAAACAGTCAGGGTAATGATTCTTTGTTGTTTAGGTTCTTGAAAGGCTTGAAATCATTAACATTCTTGGAATGACATGTATCATAAATTATGACACAGGAAAATTAGAGGGATTCACTCACATACAAGTAATTTCAACTGCAGAGTGTACAAACACATTGTTGTACTTATGCTCTCCCTAAACAGTTCTTTATTTTGTTCTGATGGCCAGCACAAAGTTCTCTGATATCCATGATTTCTCTCTCCTGATCCTTATACTGACCAGAATGAGAAAGGGTAGGAGTTAAATGAAAGAAGGTATAATTGCAGCTGTAGATGTTCCACCTGTTCCTCAGAACCCTGTAGTGCTGTCAAAAAATGCACTTTTCTGACTTGTGCCAAAGGACCAGTACACAAGTAACCCCAATTAAGAACAAACTAGAAGATATTTATTTCTAAATTGCATAGAAGAAAAAGGACCAGTGATTCACTTCTGAAATTCTGGCATGGTCAAGATGAATTATGTCATTTTTACTTGGTCACTACACAATGCTTGCTGTAGAAACAGCTGTGTCAAATATGCTAGGAAAGAAACCAATATTTTGGAGCTCCCAGAAGTTCTAAATATGTTTCTTTCATCTTCCAGTAGTGAGAGTTCTCTCTCAAAAAGCTAAATTCTCTGAGAGAACAAAATTTCCTTCCTTACTAGCTAGAAAACTACTGCAGAGTAGAAAAAATAATGTGTGTAGTTTCAAGTTTTGATATGAAAATAAAGAGCTTGAATGGCAATAAGGTAGATTCTACTTAGCTTTGCTTAATGCTTAGATAGGGATAATGTACTATTTCTTTGAGTGTGTAATATCTCTGTCACTTGGGCTTTTAAGTATAACTCTAACAGGCAATTTCCAGGTAGGTCTGATCCTGCTGTGGGACAGAAGAGAAGTCCCTAGAGTCCCTGGCATGAGCATTTTCTATGGTTCTGTGATTACAGGATTCATAGTCTCTGCAGGTTTGGTTATTCTTTGAAGCAGAATTACTGGGCAGCTTAATAACATAGACACAAATGAAGACATCAGAAACACAAGTAGTCCTACAAACCAAGAGATTAAGAAAATTATAGCTATTTTGATGAAATAGAAGAAATATAGTGAGATTGAAAGGACAGTATAGAAATAGTTTCGTTTGCTTTTAGGTTCCAGAATGTCTGCACATGAGCTTTTAAGAATGACTTCTTTTTGCTGTCCATAGCTGATGCTTACTAACTCCAGCTGTGACAAAATTTTCTCCTTAGATTAATGACATGTAGGGCAGTTCCAGGAAAGGGAATAATTCGGAATGAATTTAATATCTGTTGAAGACAAGGAAAAGAGTTAGTCAGCCTAAAATGTCGAGTAGTTTTACTGGCAGTATTAAACGGTTGTTCCTGTTCCCTGAGACTTAAAAGTTAAGATGCACTACCAATATTTAGTATAGGAATAATTCAGGTGGGCAGAGGAGGCTCATCTCCATCAGTGTTTTCTGTCAGTGGCATTTATTATATGTCTGAGTAGGGCACAATGCTGCACAATTTACAATGGTACTGAGAGGCTGACTTGATGACTTAAAGTCCTATAGTGTATTTTTCTTTAGGGATATTCCAAAATATGTATCAAGTTTTTTGAGTAATATTTCAGAATGTAGTTTATTATGGAATAAACTTCAACTGATACTTAGTATTATTTTTTACTACGGGGCTTGAGAAATAACTTCTGGCTTGAACATAAAGTCTATGCTAGTTTTTGATCAGCTTTATCTTCACACATCATAACTATGATAAGTCAGAGTACAGGAGAAATGGGTCAGATGCTTATTTGGCCAGTGCTGAGCAGAGGTTTGGTTTTGAAAGTCTTATTAGAATGGTGGGACCTGGCAACCAGCTCCACATCTCTGGCCTGGCAGTTGTGAGGAGGGGATAAGTGATGCTATTTCCTTCTTGATTGCTGAACATTTCTTCGACCCTTCCTTAGGGGTGAATGAGCATGTTATTGACTCCTAAAGCAATGCACTGGCATCAAGCCACGTGTTGGAGTTAGAAACAAACCTGCTGAAATGCATGGATTGACAACAGCAGTGATTTTTTTATTATTATTTTTAAAACAAAGCAAAGATCAACAACAATGTTGTAAAAGAAACAAAAATTAAAGCCTCAAACATTTACGTGTTTATGATCCTGTGACAGTGAGCATCCACAGTCCTGGAAGAGCAGGGAGAGGGAAGGAATGACTGTTGGAATAAATACTGAGGAGGGAGCCTGAGCAAACTTGAGGTGGCACATCCACTCTGGGCTGGTACTGGCCATGTGCCATAGTAGGTGAAACTGTTAATTTTTCATATAAACAACAAATCAGGCCAAATTTATCTAACCAGCTTTTTGTGATTAAAATATTTCTGGTCTTCTTTTTCCCAAAACTACAAGGATTGCAGCAACATCAAGATTAGGAATAGGCTCTGTGTCTGTGTATATATGTGTGTACATATGTGTTTATTTCATTTTTCTTTGAGCATTTGTCCTTATGTGAGAGAGTAGGTTGTGAAAAAGGAAAAAGCATCACAGGAGTAAATAATGGGGACTACTAAACAAGAGCTGGCAGATGACGTTGGTACCCTGGAAAGCTTTCAACTATGGACTTTTTTTTTTTTCCTATTTCAAGCAGAGTAGTGTAGTGGTTGTTCAAGCTGAGCTGCCAGAAGCTTTCAGACAGCATCAGAACTTGGAAAAAAAGCTGTCCTTGGGAAATGACACAGCTTCTAAGTAATACATATTCCAAATCTTGTCTGACAAAGTATGGGCCAGTAAATTTCTCAAGAGTGTGTATTTTGTAAGCTACTCTAGGTTACATAGAGAACATATATGCTGCTACAGCAGGGTCTGTTAGAGCAGGTTGAGTTCCGTGTTGTATATTTTTTCTAGTCAGCTAAGCAATATCTCAGGAAGGTTTCTGCACGTGACCATTAATCTTGCTCTGCCCTGTGCAAGTTTCCACAGATGATCTTTGCTGGGTTATCCTGTATCTTCACAGTGAAACAAGTGAGGAGGCTGTAGGTTTCTTGGCAAATGAAGAGCACTAAACTTCATATGGTGTACATCACTTTACTGTGACTATCAAGCAGAAATGTTTCTAAATCATGAGTATTTAGGTTTTGTTTAGGTTTGTTTTTTTCTTTATTTTTCTTTTTCCCCCAGATATTTCTATCTGATGTCAGCAAAGTTCAGAAGGCCTTATTATTTTTTGGGTTATCAAAAATTTATGGTAAGTTTTCTTCTGCCTGCTGCTGAAGGAGTTCTTTTAGAGCTTGGTTTTACCTTGTGCCAAGTGTAATCTTGGAATTCTAAAATCTCTGATTATTTACATTTCATTGCTTTGATGAATTGTATTTTACAGTTTGAATCTTGATACTCCTCTGGGTTACATTTGGGTTATCTTAGCAATTAGAAGAAGGCTGGCATTGCACTTATATATTTTCTTAATAATCACTGCCTTCTATTAAATGGATTGTGTTAAATGTATGAAAACTAGTGAAGGAAAGGATCACTTCATTCTCTCTTCCTTCCCCAACCTCCTTTTTCTCCAACTCCTTTCTTTTTAGCAGAAATAGTAGGACAAAAGTGAGAAAACCAGAAAAGTATAGAAAAAAACCCAAAAAACAGGAAGCTTGTAACTTTTCACCATAACTTTAACTTCTTTGGAAAATCCATTACCTCAAGCCTATCAGCTTTGCCCTAGGGATTAAAACCCCCAGTTTCTCTATCCAGCTCTAGTCAGAGATTGCAAGGGAATAAAATTTGTCTTCCTACTGAATGTGCCCAGAAGTGGATCTCTGGCCAACTAATTATTTCATAATCTATCAGGAAATTCTCTAGATCTCCAAGTATGCAGAGGATTGTTTCATCCAAACCCAAACGCCCTGGCTGAACAGCCTCATATTCTTCATTGCACATACTGGGGAATTGTGAGTTTGTGCAGGTAGAAAAACAGCCACTGTAGTTGAGTCAGAGTTCCTTCTGCAGATCATCTCAAGTATGTGTCAGAACCCTCAGCTGTGCAGAGCCAGGCTGCTCTGGCTTTGCTGCCTCTCCAGCCAGCAACATCCACTGTAACCTGGAATCCCCAAACACACAATGCCCTGGGAGCATGGAAAGCAGAGCATTGTGCTAGTTAAGATTTAAAATCTCTCTCAGCCTCTGACAGTTTTCTGGACATTGTAATGCATTTTCTATTTCTTTCATCTAGTCCACACCTTCAAGTGGAGGTTATGATTTGGATCTCAGTACTTGTGCTGACAAACTGTGCTTAGACTCTGACTGTACAGACAGTGTCTGTATTACATAGAGAGAGGTGGTTTCTTTCTACTTTCCTGAGTTGAAATTACATCCCTAATTCCAAGAGAAAATGAAACTAAACTTTCAAGAGGAAGGCCACTGAAGAAAAATAAATTAAACTACATAAATTTTTTTAAAGGTGCATATTGAGTTCAGAGCAAACATGACATAAGGTAGGCAAGATGTCCAAATGCTTCAGTGTGCAAGATGGAATTTAGGGAGCTGGTTGTCTCTGCATCTGAACTGCAAAATGCTGCAAAAGATGCAGTGATTACTAAAGAAATACTGAAAGCAAACTACATGAAAATATGGAAAGCAATGACCAAGTGACCTGTAACAATTTTGATAGCCCATAGGAAAAGATCTGTTTTGCTTCAACCTGCCTGGTAGTTATGTAAGCACCAAAACCACTGTGTGTTATCTGAGATTCTGGACTGGAGAACTGTTGCTTTGTAGAAACGGAGATTGTTAGCACAGGCATTAAGCAGAGACAGCTCATACTGGTTGTTGTGTCATTTTAGAATATGGTAGTATCCTGCTGCATCAAGGGAATTGCAGTGTCTTACCACAGAATGATTTATCAAAAAATAGTCTTCAAAATTTGCATGACATGAAAAATCTATTTTGACTTCAAGTAAAAGTATCTATTAATCTCTTATGCAAAGAGCTACTTTTACATGACCACAGCTTTTTCTGGTCCTTTACACACTGCCTGCCTTTTAACCTGCACAGCTGATGTGCCCACCAATGCTATTTCAATACAGAAGTTTTACTCTGTTCTGTATTAAGGACAGCACAGTGATGTTCTGTAGATGCAGCTCAGACTTGACAGATAAGAACAGAACAGGCAGCATTCATTGTAGCTCTTTGCATTGGTCTCTTGAAAGTGTATGGAGAGCTGGGCAGATCCTTTCTTTTTCAGACAAAAGTACATGTGCCTTCCCTATTGGTGTATGATTCTCTTACCTTGGTGGTGACATTGGCATAAAACGTTATCTCCTAGCTCTCAAGGTCCTGAGGCAAGGCTGTTGGTGTGACTAATGAAATTTCATTCAGAGCTTATCTGAGAAGATTAACTCCAGATTCCATCAGGAGGAGAAACATTTAGTTACCAAAATGAATGACTTGACAGGTGGAGATACCAGAACTAGGAAACAAACCGTGCTCTTTTGAGCTCTGGGGAATAGGAGCTCTTATACAATCACGAGCCCATCTTTCTGCATCAAATGACTACTTGAGAGTTGAATATAAGCTGTTCCTTGCTTGCACTGTAAGGGTCTGACCCAGTTGCCTGAAATCCATGTGGTGTTTTGTCACTGATTAAATTCCAGTTTAGATCATCTCATGTATTGAAAGATCTTATACATATGTAGAGGGTAAATGTTATCTACATTGATTTATTTGATTATATTGATTGCTCTCACATCAATACGTGACTGTTTCGTATGACTTAAAAAGGCTAATTCTTCATTCCCACAAAATCTCAGAGTAGAAATTTCTAAGATGCTTTCTTTTTACAATTTAAGGCCTGAAGATGTGTCGGGTTCTTACCTTAATAAAAGGCCATGTGAATTCTCACTTTTTCTTTCATTTGTGAAACCATGTATGTGTGCAAGGATACATACACACAAAAGTCATGAAAAGAACCAGCTAGTCAAGCTGGAATGTGAGTAGTGATTGCTGTGGTTGAAGTGCAGGCTTTCCCCAGATGTTTGATTGTACACATGGGGCAGGCTTCATTAGTGATGAATAGACAGTACATAAAATACACACTTTCCCTCCCCCATTGCTCTTGTTTATCTGATTTTGTAGAAGGATTTTAATTAACCCCACAGAACTGCAATAAACTACAGGAATTGTAAAGTGAATATGCAGAAACACTGCAGATAGAAAAATTGCTACAGAGCTATAAGGTTATGTTTATGTTCTTTTGTGCCTGTAAACACATCTGTTCAACACTTTTCTCTGTGCATCTGAAAGGCATAAGGGGATATTTTTCATGAAAAAAATTAGCAGTGCCTACTTCAAAGAATTTGGGAATTAAAGATATTTAGATAGTGAGGAGCATTACATTCACTCTTTAAATGTCTCTAGGTTGCTTTTCCAACATGAGGAAAGTGCTTTCCATGACAATACTTCTATTTACTTCTTTATAGAATGTGATAAACTACCCAATCTGAGGCTCTATGTGTGCGTGTGTATCTATAATACACCATTACATGTCTAATTGTCCTGCTGGACAGATGCTGATATTGTGTAGATTATGTTTTACAGGAAGGTAGATCAGTGAAACAGAGTTTGAGTGTCTTGCTATGCAGCATGTATTTGCATTAGAGTAAGTCTATACTGGGATGTTTCAGAAACCCTGGTCCTCTTCATCCTTTTGTACTTGCCTGTGCTTGTCCCTTATTTCAAGTGCTTGGAGTTTGTGGACCATCTGCTTGAAGTGAACTGAGCTCTGCTTACTTCATGCACAAACAAAGGCAACATATGAAGTTTAGTTTACTATACTATCCTTATATTAATCTTTAAATTAAATAGAGTATCTTCCCTCTTCTCTCTACCCACTTTTTTCCTCCCATTATTTCACTGTAACAAATAAGTTAAATTTGATTCAAGTTTTAGAATCAACAGCTTTTTTGAGAGGCCAGAATATGTTACTTCAGAGGGCAGGCAGAGAGCAAGCAGCTGAGGAGCTGCAGCACAAGTGCTTGGTGGGAAGGATTATCATCAGGGCTCAGCCTCTGGCTGTGGGGATTCCAGCTCTGCCTGGGCCAGGCTTCCTGCTGAAAGCTCATCCTTGTGCTGAGCCTGGTCAGGGAGCAGCCTGGAGAGAGCTGGCTCTGCACAGCCTGGGGAGAGGAACATGGGGAGGCTGCATGGGCTGTGCCACCCAAGACTCTTAATGCAGATCTACAATGCTCAATGCTGGATCATCCCAGGGAAAAGACTCTTCCTACTATGAAATATCTACTATTTGTGTCAGGTGTTTGGAGGAAGGCAGGAAGAAGATTATACTGACAATCTATTATATAACTGTAAGTAGGGATAAATAAAGATACAGGATTTAAAAAAAAATCACTACATCTTAATTCTTTCTAAGAGTCCAAACTGAAATAAAAGGAAGAGTGTGTTTTATGCAGTAAGTCTTTGGCAGTAGTGTTTAATCAGACCAAATTAAACTGTTGAATATTTGACAGTTAGAAATTGTGCATCTTGTAGTTGTTAGATTATATATTGCTGAATTTATAGTGTGAATATCTAGCATAGAAAGTATATTCAAATCTAGTTACTCTGCTGGTAAACTCTTCAAGAACAAACCTTAGGCTAGGTTTATTAGATGAGGGAATTGTTCCTAAGTTATATAGAATATATCTTGGTTTCTTGCACCAGAATTACTCCTTGTTTCTACTGAAGACAAGGTGAAATCTTGCTCACATTGTGCTCATAGGGATTTAGCTGTAATGATGACCTTCCATGGTGTAGGAAGTGTGTTACAGAGCAGCTGGATAGTCTTGGCCATGGCCATTGATGTAAAAGGCTAACTTGTACATGCCCCTCCTGAAATGCTGCATGCATATGCCTCATCCTAAAAACCCCTTCTTAGGAAAGCAAAATTGGACATGTCCATTTTCCACTGTCCTGTCTTTTTCTCTCTTTAATAATTTAGTAATTCAGACAGTACATTATGTTCAATTACACTTTTATTCTTCTCAGTGCAGAATGGAAATCTTGACTCTCTGAGGGCTCACAGCCTCCATTGAGTATAAAAGATGATGCAGATCTAATAATTTTCAGGGGGTACAGGAGAGGGGGCCACCACAATAGTTTTTTCATGCTGTTCTTCATGTGTTGGAAATGTTTTCAGTACAGACCAGTGTTCTGACACAAGATTTGTCTGCAGATCAGCACACAGGTTGCCTGTGGTCCAACTGTTTCCATGAATCAGGGGAAAAGCATCTAGGCATGTTCATTGCACAAAAAGGCAACCTCATAGCTCAGTACTTAGACAATCCATAGGCCTTTTATTTATCTTTGGTAAACAACTCTCTTCTGGTTTAAATTAATATCCTGATTGAGTAGCTGATACAAATGTTAAGCTGTTAACATCCAGTTGCCAGCAGACAGCATGACAAGAAGCTGGTAGAAATGTTCCTGCCAGTGACTTGCTTTCAAGTGTCTGATCAGAGCCATAGCACAGAGTCTGGATCTGTAGATATTGTTCTTCAGGTTACACTTTCAGCAAGTACTTGAATAAAGATTTTCTCGGGGGCAATGGCTTTCAGGTAATTTTAAGTTCAGCCAAGAATCAGCAAATCAGGAAAGAAGGTAATGTTGAAGAGAAAAAATATCTGGAAACAACCTCTATTCCAAGCTAGATCTGTGAGTTCAGTCTCTGCATGTGTGTCTGATATAGGGGCAGTGGTGCATACACGAGTAAAGGGACAAGAAATAATGAGTAAAACTTAGATATTAATACTTCAGTTGAATCCCTGGAAATATTGCTGGAGTCTACCAAGCTTTACCTGCCACTGCCAAGGGAGAATATAGCATAGTGCCTTAAATCATATTTAAGCTTCTGTTTTCCCAGATGTAATTACAGTCTATCCTCATTATTTTCTTGGTTCTTCTCCCAACCTGTTTTGTTGAGAATAAAAGACATAAACTTAGGTGAATTCAGGCTAGCACATAGAAACATTTAATACTGAAAAGTTTTCTAGGGGAAGAAATGTTTGATTTAGTCTCCAAAGCAAGGAAACAATCACTTCCTCCATGTACTTATCTTCACTGTAGCATCCTGACACTTTTGTACTGGATCAGGGCTTTCCTGTGTATAACACTGGGAGAAATGTGTGCTGGTGCTCATTTGGTGACAGTTGTGACTGCCAACTGGTATAGCAGTGTGCTAAAGCGATTGCAATCATGCCACAGAGTGAAAAATAATAGTACTTTCCTAAAGTATATTAGACCTACTTTTAATGTAATGCATAGGAAAGATTTCATGGAAATAAATTATGCTGTTTTAATTTTCATACTGCTGCAGATGAAAAGAAAAAGAGGCATAACATAAGGCTAGTTATAGCTGAGATTTCTTGAAGAAAAAAAAATCATGGCTAGTTTTGCATTGCTCCTATGCAAGGGGAAGGAAAACTGATAAGTCTAAAATTTAAAAAACCCTTTAAAACAGTATTTCAGCCCATAATCAGTAGTGTTCAGACATGTGTTGGCAGGAATAGCATTGAAGTGACAAAGAATCAGGAGTCAAATCAAACAAACAGCATGAGTCCCAACTATCGATCAAAATCCAGATTTTTTTCATTTCATGACCAAGCAATTGCATCACTATTCAAAGGGCTTATTCTTGTGTTATGTATATTGCCTTAAGTAAATTAGCTCTGGGAACCCACTTGGGAGGAAAAAGAAAAAAATAAAAAAACTCAACCAGAATATTGTTAGAAGGTTTATCCAAAGTCAATATTTATGAAGTCTAACAGCCCAGGAGGAATCCATGCTGTTTCAGTACCACAAGCAGTGCCATTGCTTCCACAGTTTTTTAGTGTTTCACACCTCTGAATCAGCAAATAACTTCACAAAGGCAGCTAATGTACCAGGGACTTGTCCAGCCCATGTGGTTCATATTCACTACCCGGAAGGGTCAAAGCTCATGCTCAAGAACAATTTCCTCAGTATCATCCTGTTATTCTCACACTGCTTAGAAGGCTCACTTGCAGAGCTCCAGCATGGGGACAAATGCACAGATTCATGATGAGAGAGGAGGTGTGGAGCAAGGAGCACCAGCGTGTGGGTTCTTCCCCCCCATCTTTGTGGTGCTGAATGGAGGTGGTTGTCCTGGCTTTGAGCTTCTTACTGGGAGCTTCTGGCCACATCTGCTCATGGCAGCAGGCAGAACTGTGTGTTTGCACTACAAGAACTGGTACTAATGCTTTCCTGTCAATAAATCCCTGATGTAGGAGCATCTTGAGGGATTTGGGTGTTTGTAGCTACTCTTCAGCATATCCCATTCTTTGTCTCAGAGATGCTTTTCAGCTAGAATTCTCAGTCAGCTAGGATGTTCACAGTCTTAATCATAGGTCTTTGTAATTATCCCTTTGCATCAAGAGGAAATAAAGATATCTTAGGCAAAGTTTGTTGGTGACTGAGTATCTGCATTTCTGACTTGTGAAAAATACTGAAATCCATTATTATTTCTAAGTTCCAAGAGTTAGGTTTCTACCTCTTTTCCATGGCAGGATTAAGGCCTGCTGCCTAGCACAGGGCCTTGTTTTTGGCTGCTTGTTTCTGAACACCTTGGGCACCCTCTGCTCCCACTTATCATGGCATATCTAGCTGTTCCCTAAAAGGGTTCTAACCAATGTTTTGGTCTAAATCTCCAGTTGTTTAACAGTTTTTAATAGACCTACAGCTGTGATGGCTATTTTCAGAAGAAGTTAGGTTTTAAACAAACAGTTCAGATCTCCCGGCTCTTGCAGTGGGTAGGTCCATTTGAAGAATGCTTCTCTGATGACAGACAGACTGTGCCCAATATTGTGCCAAGTCACTCTCCATTTGTAAATATTAGGATGTGTGTAGTTACAGATATAGTAAAAGAAAAAAGGTTTAAATTATACAGCTGAGAAACACCAAAGGAAAATAAATGTAAAACAGCTCATGATGTGTGTGCTGTAGGTCTCTAGTCTTGCTGTTAGATAGTAAAGATAAGAAGCTGAAATGATCACTTGGTTAAGTGACCCTCATGTTTTTATAAACGTCTATCTTTGCTTCACCTAAATCTATGTAATCTTCTCTTTCACTCATATTTTCTGCTGTGAATGTGTTTTAAAAGGAAGGCTTAGCAGGAAACATGTGTAGACAGGTTATTTGACATAGGTTTCATAATTCTAGCTCTAAAGGACTAAAGATGGTGATTAGCAAAAGGCAATGGAAGAAAGTAAAGAGTATGTCCATGTAAAGACAACTGCTGAACAAAGGATGTGGTCTGTGTAGGTGTACATGACCTGGCTGGCGCTTAGCCAGAACACGGAGGAGTCCTTCAGTGTGACCAAAGAGAAATACTTGGTATGGAGGAGGGAGGGGTAAATCCTTCTTTTGTTTGACTAGAAAGTCAACTTGTCCTGCTGTGCTGTTGTGAAGTTTTCCTTAAGAAGGAGGCAGTGGTACCAGAGACCAGAGAAGCTGCAGGTCCCAGGGAACTGCCATTCCTTGAACTTGCCCTCACATGCAAAGTACAGTAAGTTTAAAACAGGCATGTTCTCCCATTTCTGTAATATGGCTTTAGTAAGTCATATTAGTAATTCAAGAACTTTTATGCATCTCTGCTGTTCTCAGACAAGGATCTGACAGGAACTGTTGATCTAGCACTGGGGAAAGGCATGGATGAGGACATAAACCAAGCTTTTCTTAACACAGTTTGAGTGTAAGCTACAAAACACTGCTGCTGCTCCGGATACCTAAGCTGCAACTGAGATAGCTACTATTATTTTCCTTTGGTGACATGTACTCTTTCTACTAAGAACTCCTGCTTAAAAAGTAACAGATTAAGGGGTGAAGAGAAAACTTGTAATCTACCATATTTCTTTTTTTTTCCTGTTTGTTTTTGGGTTTTGCAATAGTGATTTTTTTTCCCAAAGATTTTTAATGCTTGTATAAAAGGCACTTTCCAAGGCTTAACTGTGCCACTGACCTATGCTGGACATGTTGCAAATTGGACATTGTCTTCTGTATACTAGGCTGCAGATTTCTAACTCTTTGCAGTGTTGATGCCTGCTCTCACAAAGAGAAGGAAATGAAGCAGAAAGATCCCACTGCGACAATTAGTGGCTCACAGAGAAGTATTGAAACAAATAATAAGTGGCTGAAACAATTCAAGGGAGGGAAACTCTAGCTTCCTACTCTACCACAATCTAATCTTCTTTCTCAGATTCTCTCTTTCCTTATCCCAATGGGGATTTTCACACACTTTCATTCCCACTGTTAGTGTGAAATGGTTCTTTGTGACCATCAAGCAGCAGTTTAGTCCTACAGTGCTCTTCTACTCTCTCTGTTGCCAGTCTTATCATTTTATGCTGTACCCTTGTCTGAATTTTTGAAGTAGCACTAATGTCTGTTTCCCAAGCTGCTGTAACACAAAGAATTTTAATGAAACTAATTGAAATAGATTCCTCCTCTTTCACTGAGGCAACTGGCCAAAGAACTGGCTCATGGGCAGAGAAGTCTTTCAGCTTTGGAAGTAAAAATACCCCAGTACTCCTTGCATCTCACAGGGGAATCTTTGCAACATGCTGGATGAGTGGTGCTGGTGGCTACCCCTGCCCTCACTCAAGGAGATGAGCTGTGACCGAATCACCATGTGCTGAAGAGATTATTAAGTGGATTAATTCATGTATTACATGTAGATGTGGCACTCTGATGAATGGTTCAGTGGTGGGCTTGGCCGTGGTGGGTTTACAGTTGGGAGTCAATGATCTTAGAGGTATTTTCCAACCTGAATGAGTCTATGATTCCTGTTCTACACTGAGATCTTTCTTTGCTTGATGAGTTCATACCTCCCTCAAAAGCAGTATTTTCTGCAGCATTTTTTGATAGCAAATTAAAGCTTTAAACAATAATTTCCTTTGTGAGTTACTGCAATTATATTTAATCTCCTAGTGAATGCTGTTTTCTTTCAAATATTTATATTTTGCCCTGTATTTAAAAGAATGGTGCCATTTCACATCCTCCCTGATGTCCATTTCTTAGACCAAAGCAGCAAATAACCCGAGTTAAACCTGGGTGGTTTTCATCAGATAGCTACATTTGTTAAGCGAGACCATACAAGATCTCAGATAACATTGCAGTACAATGAGGGGGCTTGTAACTGCAGTTGTTCAGAACAAATTGAGTGTCAGCTGTCTGCTGCACAGATAAGGTACAGGAAGGATTGCTCTCACCCCCTCAGCAGCAGGACAACTTCCTCCTGCGCTGCTGGGAAAACGCGCTGCACCATGTTCTGAGCGTTCAGCAGCAGCAAGGGGAGGAGGAGACCCAGGCATGACAGACAGGACTCTGCATTAGCTCTTGGGAGGGAGCAATCACTCCAAAGCTCGAATAACAAGCAAGAGGGAAGTCAGGGAAATTAAAGTGAAGGCAGCAAAAGACACAGGGAGGGAAAACGGTGACAAGTGTATGTTCCTTGGCTTTTCAAAAGGCCTCCTCGTGGTCTCTGCTTGAATGTATTATTCTGATGCTGGCTGTGCCCAGCTGAACGGCCTTCGGCACCTCCAGAGTGGAGGCTGATGCTGTTCAGCTGCCCTTAATTTAGAACAAGTCTTCCTCCCTGAGGGCTGATAAAATATGGTAGCTAATTTTCAGGCTGGCACAGATTAAATATTCTTTCTCCAATATCACGAGTTAGGAACTGTCTCAAGTAGAGCATTCTCATAATGTAAACTAAGTACAGTAATTAATTAATTAATACTTTAGTACTTAGGTCTTTGCTGTTGAAAAGAACTCCTGTCTGTAGTCCATCTGGCTGCAGTTCTGTCTCTCCCTGAAGCAAACAGTAGTCATGCAACTGGCAGAGTAGGTGAAGCAGAATGTGTACTCTGAGCAGAGATTAGAACTAAAATACTGTAACGTGCCAGAGCTAGTCTTGCTCACATGCTACCTGGCTTAGCAATTAGTCACTTATTTATGTACTTCATTAGATCATAGTCAGAGCAGCACAGCATTTGCTTCCTGAGAAATTGTCTACCACTGCCAAACAGGCTTCAGTCTAGGTTCTGAAGCACAGGTAATGTTCTACCTGATAACAAACCACCTCATAACTCAGGAGGGGTTAGCAAAATTCTTTCTAGATTAAATCTGTTGTTTCCAAACTCACTTTCTTCCTACAAATGAGACCTCTTGGAGGTAGCATAGCTACCCTTCTCTTAAGTGTTATAATGCAGCTTTTATTTGCATGTGAGAAATCGTTACCATACAGCTGTGTACAGCTGTCTTTTTGCAACCAAGATCTGCCATGATGCCTACAAGGCATTTGAAACTGCTTGGCAGTACTGTGCTGTGGCAATTGCCTGGTGAACACACAAGGGAAAAAAAAAGGTGAGTTTTCTGCAGCAGATCTTTTGCTTAGAGCCTGTATCTGTACATGAACTTAGGAATGGAGAAGGTTGTTTTTGTGCAGTGAATAGCACAGTCAACACATAATCTTTTACTCGTTTTGTCTGGGTTCAAGTGTAATGAGGCCCCAAATGTTGGCAAGAAAAAACAACCTGTTTTGCTGTGCTTTAAAATAAATACATTCACCTGGCTGGGCCAGTTCCAGCATAATAGTAATGGTAATAATAATAATAATAATAATAATTTTTTGGTTTTTTTAAAGCATAAAACTAAATGTTGCAATGAACTGTTGCCAGTGACTATCTGGTTCTAAGGTTTAGAGCTTATGCTGGACACTTCATTGCTCTTTACAGTGAAAATGCCCTTAGGGATCTTAGGTCCAGTACAGTTAATATAAAGCAGGAACGGAGACACAATTTCAGGCTTTTTCCTCAGACACTAACTCAAAAGTTACCAAGAGAAGATAGATCCTCCTCATGGTTGCTTATCGGTGGTGCGCTTTTCACAGTGCCAATGTATCACTGTTACTGGATGGGTTTCAGATCTCAGACGTTTAAGCAAACACTGTCAGGAACACGCATTACTTTCTAGTTGTCAGTATTTTTTCTGGAAGCAGATGGTCTTTCTCCCAGCGAGTAGGGAGATGACAGTTATCTCTCGCGCTTTCTTGTAGTGTCCGAGGGCAGCAGTGTGGGGTGCCTTGGTGCCCTCGTCTCAAAGAGCGAAGGGCTGGAAGAACCGAAAACGGCTGGAGTACAATGTACCCATTACCCGGCTCCGGCCGCGCAGAACGGCTGCGTTGGAGGAGCCGCGGCAGCCGCACCTGCCCGGCCGCTCCTGCAGAGGAGGGTGCGCGGGCGGCCCGGGGCAGCGCTCCGCTCCCTGGCAGCCTCGGAACGCCGCTCCCACCGCGCGACGCTACACACGGGTGGGCACCTGCACCCCCCGCGCACCGGCGGCGCTGGACGGTGCGGTGCCCTGCGCCTCCGCCTCGCAGGCTTCCCCGCGGGACATCGCCGCCGGCCCGCCGGGGGAAGGCGGGAGGGAGCGAGCGGGCCGCGCGGGGCGGCCGGCAGGTGGCAGCAGCCGGCGCGCGGCTCCTGCGCGGGCGGCGGGCGGGAGCGAGGGGAGAGGCTGCGCCTGAGCCCCGGAGCCGCCGGGAACCTGCTCGGGTCCTGCGGGGCTCCGGCATTCCCGGCCGAGGGCGCGCCGCCTCCCATGCGCCGGGGGCCGCGCGGCTCTCAGCCCTCTCGCCCCCGAGAGCGCCTCGTCGCGGGGCGCCCGGACGGGACGCCGGCGCGGAGCGGTGAGGCAAGGCCCGGGAGGGTGGGCGCGCCAGGTGGGCGGCGGGCGCCGTGCCGGGGGCGCGGGCAGTGCCCGGGGCGGCTGCGCGCGGTCGCGGCGGAGCCCGGGGCGGCGCTGAGGGGCTGCTCCGCGCCGGGGGTGCGCCCGGAGCCGCGGCCCGCGGGCTCTCGCTCTGCCCCGGCTGCGGGAGCGCGTTCGGCTCCGCTCCGCTCCGCTCCGCGGGATTCTTGCGCCGCGTGTTTTGGCTGCGTAAGTAGCCATTTCCAAGCTGCTCTCCTCGCACGCTTGGTTTCCAGGAGCTGCATCCAGAGGCATTGTAAGGAACTGCTTCGTTTTGCCTCGGTGTCCCACCACAAGCCGTAGCTGCACGTAGCCTGAGCTGAATCCAGCAGTTTCTACGGGAGAGGGAGAGAAGTAGATGGCTCGCCTCGGGGAGAATTCGTGTTGCAATTGTTCCTGCTTCGGGCCAGATCTTTTGGTCTAACTAAGTACAGCGTGCAAAGCATGAACCGTGTTTGGCGTTCGGTGTTTCTCTTCACGCTTTCCTGCCTCTGGCTTTGTTACCGTCTCTCCCTTAATTCTACCAACACTTGAGCGGTTTGTGCTCAGTTGTCAGGCTGGAGGCTGTGTGCTATAGAGGAGACTCTTGAAATACTTTTTCTTCTCCAGCTGTGGCTTTACATTTTTGCAACTGTCAGTGTGCCCACACCTGTTTGTTTTATAGCTTTTGACACACTTGACATTAATTCATCAAAATTATTTTTTTTTTCCAGATTCTAGATACATGAACAGCTTAGAGAGGCTGACAGCAGTGTGTTCCACAGGTTACTATGTTGAGTGAAAAAACTATTTCATTTTACTTCTTTTAATTTTTGTCCCTGATGCTGTATGGACCTTATAAAATGAATTATGCTTGGGTTTTGCTCACTGTCTCTGTGCTGTTTCACAGCTGTGTTCTTTCACTATCTGTCTACCTCAGCTATTCTTTGTTTCAGGTTAAAGAATTCTTAGCTTTTTAGTCATCTTTATTCTGTATCTCTTGCCAGTGTAATTTCTCTTTTCTGTATTTTTTCATTTTTTTTAAATCAAGGGATCAGCAAAACTGAGCTGCATGCAAGATTTCAGTACAACAGGTTTATATAAGGGCATGATGATGTCTGCTAGCAGAGATGACAGATAATTTGGTGCATCAATATCCTGAATAGCCATCAAAATTCATAGAATAGATGTGTCACCTATTGATAAATCAGTGTGATTTATTTTTTTAATCAGGAACCACTGTCTAAGCCACTTGTGGTTAGCAGTTCAATACAAGGGTATAAGGGTATGGATTAAATAGTTGCCTGATGAGCGCTTAATAGTCTGTCAGTCTGCTGTGCATGTTTTTCCTGTCTTCTGTGGCAAGAGCAGGAACTGAAAATAGCCCAAATCTGTCTGTTTATGCTGTTCGTGGAACTGCCAATGTCCTCTTAGAAAGTTGACCTACCAAGCTGTAGTTTGCCAACTTAGACTTCTTTCTGGTGCAAATTTAGTAGTAATCTACAGGTTGATGTGATTGTAACCTATTCAGTATCATCAAGGGTTTGAAATGAAACTGGATACTGCTGAAATTCATTAGACACCTGTAATTCTTGATGCTTTCTTTTCCATCACCAGGGAACTGCATTTCCAGAGAATTTAGTGGGAGAATGGAGTTAAGTAGACTAGGAGGAGAGACTGCCTTTCAACAAGGAAGTGCTGCAAAGTGAGCATTTTTAGCCAAGTTAGAAATATGAGGCCAGGTGGTGTGAATTGTCACAGGGAGTCCTTCAAAGTGAGTGTAGGTAGGAAGTATAGATTATTTATAAAAATTTTGCCCTGAACATAATTTACCAGTTTTTTTTCTGGGAGCAGGGCTAATCCCAGATCTTGCTGATAATGATTTTAATCTGAAAAAGCTCCATTGTAATTGAAGAAGCAATTTGATTCCTGACTAACTCTCAGAAATACTTAGAGATGTTCTATGGTGCAAGATTTGTCTTTTTGCATTTCATACAGCAGGCTCCTTCAGAGCCCCAGCAGATTTAATTGTAGAAAATTACTTAGGTTGCTCCCAGGCAGTAATGGGTTTTATGATCTAAGTACAAAATCTTTGGTTTTGCTGTAGAACAAACTGACTATGTTAGAAATGTGCATTAAATGAAGGCTGAAAACAAAACAAGAAAGCAAGATCATCTTGAAGACTCATATTGGCCTCAGTGTGAGGTCCTATGCAGACATTGCAGAAAAGCTGGGTTTCCACACTGCAGTCTCAGTTCTCTGTGATGTGACATCAGATGTGTGATATTCAGACTGTTCACAGTGGCAGTTGTAGTAAAAACAGAGGTGAAGTGCTGGTCAGACACTTAGTGGTACTTGGGATTTTCTTTTTTAGTTTGAAAATCAAGTTTATCATCTACAGTTAAGTGCAGTCATTGCAGACACTTCTGTGGGCTTTAAATTCTGGATGAGAGAAGTAAGGTTTGGTGGTTAAGCACTTAAAAAACCCAAGAAGCTCCAAAGTCAACCATGCATAAGCAATTTTGGCTGTGTCCCCTGTAGTGTTGTATTATCATAACAAGATTCAGGTTTGCAAGGTTGTTATTTTTTGCAAGTAGGATAAAAAGTAAAAGAACTTACGTTGTCAAACCAACTTCTTAAAGAGTTTGGACCTTGATAATAGCCCTTTTACCACAAAGTTGATAGGGAAAGCATTTTGTAGCTCTTAATTGTGAAATGCTTCCAGTGGTGACAGTGCTGGCTGAGGAACAGATTCTGTGACACGTCTTGTTCCCTTGAGTAGGCACATATACAGTTCAGTTATAAGTCCTTCTATTTTCAGACAGCAGCTCTACCTGATATAAATGCAGCTTGGACTATGACTTGGGTAATTGTAAAGCTAATTAAGTTATGAATATATGTGGTTCAGTATGTGACCAATGAACATGGTTGCATTGTTAGCAGGCTAAGTAACAGTGTCTTGCATTGCAATAGCTTCATTTTTGTTCAGGATAGTTAGTACTTTACACTAGATAATTCTGTTCATGTAGATTAGATTTTTAGGAAGAATGCATGGTTTAGTACTTCATTTAGAAGATTAATTCGAGGGATGTTAAGCAGAGATTTAAAAAAAAAGATTGATTAACAGGAATGATCTGATGGACCTGATTTTGCCTCATGTCTTACTCTGTATAAAGGAAGCAGATCTGAGACCATGTGCTTTAGTGTTGCCTGATTATTTTTTGTTGCTTGTGTTAATGGCAATAACACATTCAAATTCTGTAATTTAAACCAACTCATTTCTCTCCTCTTGGAATGTTCTGTCCCACCCACTTTTCTCTTGGGGGCTTGAGTGTCATGTCAAACATCAAATCTGTGTAACCCCTGCAGGGTTATGGTATTCCCAGAGATGGGTCAGCATTCATAATTTTGGTTGCTGTTAAACAGTCATCACTTGTCAACACCATGTACAGACATCTGTTACATATTTTTTAAATGGCGATACCAAGTATTAAGTGTGCAGCTTCTCCACAGAAGCTGTCCTTGCACCAGAAATGCAGATAATATCTCAGTGCCATGCTTGGGAGGGCAAGTAGCCTGCTGGGCTGCTGAGGTGATGGACCTGTGAGTTCCTGGAATGTGGGCTTCTGGTTTCAACACTCCCATTGGCTACTCTGTGCTGCTCATCCAGGCCCTTGGCATCTTGCTTTATCTCTGAACTAGGTATGATAATTACAGGATGTTGGTCAACTGTTAAATTTCCTGGAGATAATTTGCATGCAAAGATGGTAAAAAAAAAAAAGTCATTTGAATAAAAATATTTATTCGTGAATGAACTCAAATTATAGAGTATGTGCTTCATAGATTTATTACTGTGTTTCTCTAAATCACAGCTTAAGATCTTGCTTGTTGGCTATTTCACATCCGTCCTGTGCTGCTGCTACTACTTGGCATCCCACTTCAGTATTTATTTTGGTCCTGGTTTTGGAATTTCCCTTCACACGAAGATTCCAGGTTCCTTATATGGAAAAAAATATTTTACAAAATTTACTTTTCCCATCAGTTCTGTAGATTTTTTTCTCACTAAATGCAAGAGCCACTATCTCTTTTATTTAAAGCTCTGGTCTAAGAGCTAGTAAAGTCAAGAAAAGGTTATCAGCAACTTCAGTGTCTTTCAGATCAGGCCACTCCTATGTGATGTGCTCTTGTCCTTGGAAAGCAAGACTACTGGTTTCAGCCATGAGTTTGCAGTGTTTTCTTTGAAAGTACAAGAGTTAGTAACTTGTTCTTTAACTTAACATAACTTAATACTTGTATAGTTGGTTCCAGGAACTAGAGCCTTTGGAAGACTCTCTGGGTACCAAAAAACTATTCAACTTACAGGACTTGGTAGATAAAATTAATTCCTTTGCAGAGGAGTCACTTGTTTGTAACTGTAATCCTTTATTCCCCTTCCTAAAAGACTGCTATAAACTATTGAGTTATATATAGCCATATGTGATTAAGTGTAGAGAGAAATACAGAAAACTACCTGGTTTTTGGATATTATTTTTTAATTTAACTTCACTTACTTATTTTTTCTCCTAAACCCAAGCTTGTTAAAATACTAACGTGAATAAAAGTATAGTCCCTTTTAGTAATTCCAGGAGATAACTGTCATGACAACAGAAGTTCCAATTTCTGAATTTTTAACTTCTGAACTTGCTTTATCTTTGGCTGGCTTGTATTGGCCTCTTCTTCTATCAAAATGAAGTTTACCTGAGAAACTTGGTAGTGAGCAGAATCTTCCAGTTTGTCTGTGTTGATGACCAAGCAGGGCTGATGTGACACCTTGGACCTGGCTTGCCCAGGAGGTGAGGCAAGGTCTGTCCTTTAGGGCTGCATGGCTTGGTGAGATAAGAGAACAGGAGGAGAAGGCTTCCCAAAGTGAAGTGTTTGTTGGGAGTCTGAGGATGCTGTCTGTAATGCTGATAGAAGTACTGTGGTTTCCTGCTTGTGAGTCATGATATCCGAGTTGGAATGTGTTTTCTTTGCTCTGGTTTTGGGAAAAGGATGCATAAAGAAGCCCTTTTTAAAAGCCCTTCTCCATGAAACCTGCTTCTTGGTGAAAAACATCTGTTGTGCTTGGCCTTGCTGGGTCAGCACTTGGACATATGTGAGCATGGATACTATTCCCCCAGGAGAAAAACATCACTTGGATACTTGAATATTGTATGACTAAAATCTGTAATCCTGAATCAGGCGGATTCCCCTGATACTCCCTTTGGATTAGCTGCAGAGAAGTGCATGGAAGGACAAACCTATCTGTAAATGGCAAATTCAGCAAAACTATTGACACTAATCTGAGAGTAAATGTTGACTTGGAAAGTATTCAGGTATCCTGAACTTTTTCCACAGTAAAGGTACTTGCTGTAGTCCTGACTTGGTAACATCAAACCGTTAGTTAGCTGTGCATTATACATGTATTTTTGTTGGGTTATTTTTATCTAAAACATGTAGTTTCTACGAAAGTAAAAAAAAAAAAAAAAAGAAATATTTTTGCTTATCAGATTGGCAAAGAGAAGCAAGAGCCTGTCCAATCCCACCCTGCTTAATAACAATAAAATGTCATCCCATGACACAAGCTGCCCAAAAGAGTGATAAATTGTATGGAATGGATGCAATTACTTAATCTGGCAGAAATGAAAGCTCTGTCTCATTTTCTTGTAGTTCCGTGGAGCTGCGTTCACTGGGGAAGTGATTGGGGAATAGTGGGCAAACCTCCTTGCAGTTTTTCAGGGGCTCTATGTGAAATTGAACCAGCCTATGAATAAGGATTTAGAAGAATAGAGTGGGTTAACCATTAACTGTTAGCATTGTTTAGTTTTGTTGGTCCAGGAAATACTGTTCATGTGTTGAAACACAGGGGTTAAAGCAGGATGTCAGTTTTGATTATTTTGTAGTAATAAGCAGCTATTAAAAATGTAATTTCTTATACTGTTTTTCTTCTTCAGGCGTTGCTTGTACTCATTAATGCATATGGCACATCAAAAAGATTGCCTTTCTGCCCCTCTATTTTTCTTTCTCCTTTTCTTTCTGCCCCTCTCCAGTTCAGAGATTTGCTCAGAATAAGGCAATTGCAGTATTTCTGTTTCTTCCCATAGGAATGTTTAGTGTTGCAGGATCAGGTTCAGATTTACTACTTCAGCACTCATAATGCTGCTGTAATTAATCAGTTGTCATAAAGTTGTGCCTTCTGCCTGTATTTGTTGCTGGCAAATTCATCACACTATGGCTGAATGCAGAGTGATAGTTGTGAACATGTTCAAAATTTAAATAATAATAACTAAGAATTATTTTAAACAAGAAAATATCATTATGCAGTTTTGAATCATGAAGGCATGAAAGGGCTAAAATACCTTTGCTTCTCTTATACTGTTAAAATTGGACCAAAACTCATTTTCTGATTTCTTTTGAATCATAGTGCTTGTGATTTAGTTGTGATTGTTTCTGCTGCTTTGAAATGGGAAGGGGGAAGAAACTGTTTCCAAATGTATCTTCCTGGCATTTGAAGATTCAGAAAGGTGGGTTTTATTTGTGCTTTTTGTTTTCTTCTTTTTTTTTTTTTTCCCCTTAAGGTTATGTTAGAAGGGCTTTTCAGAACTCTGGGCTTTGCAAAATGCCTATTTCCTCAGGCCATACAGATATTAGTTAAAACAGGGAGCACAGAGCACAGTGTTAAACAGACTGTAAAGCCCAGAGTGATTCCATTTGAGTTGCATTCCTTTCAGCAAGTCTTCACCTATCTCCAAGAGTGAGTACTCAAGCAGGGGAATAAAAGTCACTATATAAGACTGTCTGACTCTAAGCAGTTTGTACAACAGCAGTAGACTGATTTTTAAAAACCAAAAAACCCAAAAGACAGTATGTGAAATTTGGTCACCCTTTTTTTAAAGATCACTCTCCTTCCTCTGGCATACAGATTATACAAAGCAGCAAATGAAGTCCACAGTGTTGGAAGAGTTACTTGGTTTCCTTTGCCAGTGTTTTGTAATAGGCTGTTCTTGTTGTCATGCAGATTCAAGAAGTCTCGCATTCACATTTCAAGTCCCAGTCTTTCAGTTTGCAGACACATGGGGAGCACAAAGTGACGTCAGGTGAGGGTCAGTGTGCTGTAATAACCTGCCCTCGAGCACAAATAAATTCACGCTTTACTGCCAAGAGATGACCTTTGATTTCTTTTTACCTGATGCAATAAGGGCCCTATTTACTTTGCTTAGGCCAAGTCCCAGCCACTTGAATAGATTTTCTTGAGCAGGAATGGTTATGAAAGTCCTGAAACTTGGTATAATGGTGGCAGAGATTTCTGGATTGTGGATGACTTTGATACACTGAATTAGATTTGGCTATTATTGTGGTCAGAAGAGAGAAGTGACTTCATTGTGACTTGCACAGCTGCCAACTCTGAAACTACCACTATGAAGTACAGTTTCTAAGATGCATCTGATTAGTAGAGATAGTGAGCAAAGATGCTTCTGTGTTAAATTTTTGTTATATACAGACAGAAAATAATACTTTAATCTGAAATGTTAGTGACTATAGATAAAACCAGAATGCTGGATATGCTGTCAGTGAGTGGGCCTGTATTGTGGTAGTCACACTCTCCCCTCTTTGGTATCTTCCTAATCTGGGTATGTTGTTAAGATGTGAGGTACAGGGTCTCACTAAACTAAGTACAGCAATTTTGCCCAAACTGTTGTATGAATGTATGCTGCAAGTATGTTCAGGCTACCTCATTCTGAATAAAGTAGTGTATGGCTAAATGGGGAGGCAGGATAGAGTCACCTCTTTACTATGCGGTGATTAACTGTACTGATGGTTTCCATCTCTGTTAAAAAGGAGTTTTCTTTAATCTGCCTTTCTCTGCAAGTCCATGCAGGAACTATAGGGAAGTATGGTATTTCTCACTGTTTTTTCTCTTCAACCCTTCTGGCTTTTGCAGATATAAGAGTGGGTACTTGTGTGCATTAGCTCTGGTGAATGACTTTTCAAGTAGCAAAGTTTCAGTTCTTTCCAAGTCAGATTACAATCATGTCTTACTCCTACTCTCTAGGCAAACCTCTATTGGATAGGCTGAGAAAAACTCAAGGCTAGAACCTGACCTGGAAAGGATGACTGGAAGACAAAAGGGCATCTTCCTGACTTGTTTAGTTTTTTTTGAATAATGCTACTGGCAAGGGTGACAAGGGCTGTTGGTGATTCTGCAAGGTTGGATCTTTTATCTGTCAACCATAAACCCATTCTTCACAGGCCACTGGATGGCGTCTTCCAAACTATGAATTTTCTAATAGGGAGATTTTAATCTACAGCTGGTGAAAGGTTTCAACTTCCCTGCTCAGTGAATGATAGCCAAAGATTCTTTGAGTGTATGATTATCTCTGTGGTTTTGTGTCAAGGACTGGTATCTCCTGTAGGAGTGTAACAGTTCATGCAGTTTACATTAAATGGACTGAAATACTAACTGTCATATAGACCACCAGAGCACATGAGGCATAGCAGCAAGACAAGATTTGTAGGATGTCTAAAATCCCTTTCAAGCTGACAGGATAAGAATAAACAGCTCCCTCTCCCAGCACTTAAAGGATCTTGCAGTTCAGCTTTAAAATGCAGGAGGCTGAAGGGTCCATCACATGGGGATATGATTGATGCAAGCATTAGGGTATTCCTGCAACCTGAACCAAATAAGGACTTCAGAAAAATTATATTCAGTTGCATTAGTCTTGGGGATAGAATTGAAAATGTAAATTGTTTCTGGATTTATGAACATAGGGATTTTACATTTCTTCTGCTGCCACTATTTATGCTGAATCTTAATTTCTCTTTCTTGAAAAGACATGATAGCATTGTTTGTCATCTTTACTAATTGCAGTTTAGTAACTTAGTATTTTCCCTTCTTTCTCCATTAACATCATCTTCCCATAGAAAAGAGATGCACCTCTGCAAATGTACCCCTTTAAGTGATAAAGGCTTGGCAGCACAATTGGCATCTGATGCTACTATCTTGGTTGCCAGTCCAGTTTTGGAATGGAACTATTTGTAAGATTCTATATATATCAGGCCCAACAGACAAACATATTGAATGTCTATGTTGTTGTGCTGGAGACCTCATCTAAATTTTATTTTGGATGAAAGCTAAACAGACCTCTGTGAAACAGTTCTTTAGTGTGTCCTCTGAGTTATCCCTGTATTTACTTGCATGCAGAATTTAATATTTGCAAAAAATGTACAAGATAACTTACTGCCATTCTTCCAGCTGGCTGTCAGAGATCCATTGATAGTTTATTGTTTCATGTTGGGTTGAAGTTCCCTGGTATTCTATTTCAGAATTATGAAAAAAATACTTAATTTCACAGTGCTCTTGCAAGATGTCTCATTAGACCTATTATTCATCATTATGTAGAAACATAAAAGGTAACAATAAATCTTCAAATTCCATTGTTGCATTTCTGTCTCAGTATGTGGGGAGCCTCACATCAGAGAGAATTTTAATTAGAAATAAATTAGAATCTCATCATTCTTGTAGTATTATTTAATAACACACATGACAGACGGTGAAATCTCTGAAGTTCCCCAGAAGTGGATTTTATCCCATTTAGAGTGTAGTACATCAAGAATAATGCTACAGAAGCCCTTGGAGTCACTGTAGCTGAAGTTTGAAATTGAATCCCGAGGATATTCTGCTAATTTCAATAGGATGCCTGTGTTGGTTTATAGATTCATGTTCCAGGTAGTAACTGTTCCTCTGCATAGAGTTTAACTTCAGAAAATTAAACATCTCTGATGATGAGAGTGGGTATGAATAGCTACCCAGAAGATACCTAGTCATTCTTGACAAGTCTGTGTTTTCTCTGGTAACTGGAAGATACAAAGTGGTCTCTTCCAAGGACTAAGAAGGCTTAGCTTAGCCATTAGAGGTTGGCTAACAAGTTTGAAAGTGTTTGGTTTGACTTTTGCAGTGTCTCTGTACTGAAATGCTTCTGTCCTTGTCTGCTGTGGATAATAAAGGAATATTCCTGGAAAGCATTGTTATTTGGAGGTATTACTTATGCAGAGAGATGGTTCCCACTGATACGCCAAATAAAATATTTTATTTCAGAATAAGCAAGCAAAGATTACAGGTCCACATCTCATATTGTCCTCCATGTTTTGTTCTGACACTGGTACCACAACACCTCAGAAATCATGCCAATAGAACAGAAAGAACTTTGTAAAAGTTAGTATTTTGAGATTGTATGTGTTCAGGTAATAGCTTGATGGGGACAATTTTTTTAAATTAAAAAAAATTATGAGGACTGTGATATATTTAAACCTTCCTCTAATGCCTAATTTTTTCCTTAGGAAATCACAGCTATGAAGTTCAGGATTTTTATATTAGAAATATTTCTATGAGTTCACAGAGGAATTGGTGACTCCTTTTACTGTCCTGTTGCTGTGAATCAGCTCTAATTTATAGAAAGGGTGGTTTACATCATTTTGTCTATTTGAGTTGGAGCAATGCAGAGAGTTAATTGTGGTAGGCTAATGACACACACATCTATTTACTAGTAAATTAAATACTTCTTTCAGAGGGTACATTAGCAACAGGAGCTCTTGTTCTTCACCTATAAATGATGTTGAATGTTGCCTAATACTGAGAAAATACTAATAAATGATACTAATACTAATAATGCCTAATACTTTAAAAATTATTCTCTGAGGCACAGCTTCCTTTATTTTGTCCTTTCTTTTACTACATGGAAGATATTGATGCTTAGGCATGCATTTGCAATGTTTCTTGAGCAGCATTCTCATGGGAAGCAGTTTAAAAAATGAAAAAAAAATTACTTGTGTCTGCCAGACAGACATTCTTATTAAACAGATGGGTGAAAATCATGTTTCCTTTTTGCAAAAGGAAGGTATCTTTTAACTTGACAATAATTATGTAATATACATGATTTTTACATAGTGAGAGGGGTGTGTCCCAGCTGCATTACTAAGAAATTGCTGATTATACTCCTGAAATATGTTGTGTTTTACTTTCCTTGTACATGTGCCTTCAATTAGCTTTGCTGAAATATTTGTTTTCTATGACCTTTTTAAACAGGGTGTGTCCCAATTCTGAGTGAGGCTGGTGGGTCCTTGGTTTTCATGCAAAAGACAGTAGGTCCTCAGAACCACCAGATAAATGCTATTGTGAGCCTGTGTTTTGAAGACGGGAAAATCTTCTAACTTTCAGCCTTTCTTTAATTCTGAAAATGGCCTTCATTAACCATGTCCTCCTGAAAAGAGCATAGGAAAAGTTAATCTCTTTTGACATATTTACAGGTAAAGAAATTAGTATGGCTAACAGAGGGTCTAAGTTATTCCTAGTTGTTCTGAAATGCAGTTATATGCATTGCAATATCAGTATCATTAAGACTGCTACTAAATAAATAGATTTGCAGATTCACATTTCCTTTATAATCCTTCTCTCAGTTATTTCCATCCTGGGTGTTCTATCTACAAGTCACAGCAGACAGTTTTACTTGAGTTTCCACAAAATGGAGTGATTCTCAAAACAGTACATGAACCAAATCTAAAGCACCATTCCACCTACTTATACTTGGTAGAAAAGTATTCAGAACAGGAGCTTGTTGTAAACAAATTTGTACTGTTACTGCTCATTTTGTTGGCAAGACTGTCAATGTTCAATCATAGCAGTGTTCACACAGATTTGTTGTGACAAATCTTACTTGTCATAACAATGACGGTTCACCTATTTTGTATCAGTGCCTATAGAGATTTGAGGTATTTCTACCTGACTTTTTAGGCTGTTCAGTGTTATTTTTTTCCATATCTTTCTACATCACTAATCAGATAAATGCTGATCAGAATTATGGAATGGTCAAGAAAGATTGTTTCATGAAAAGGATTTTTAACATCTAATCTTCCCCTTCCTCTTACATGTTCAGCCCCTTCTACATCCTTGGTTAAGAAGATTCAGACTGTAGCAAAAAAGTTCTTTACAAGGAAAGGAAAATTTATTAAAATACATGGGATGTGTCTTGTTAGAAGAGGTAATAATTTCTAATACATAGAGCTGTGATAAGTAGCAGCTTTCATGGTTTTCAAATGCTGAAATTGCTAGAACCTTTCAGTTCTCTGGGGTGGTTAAGCGTGGAACAGGGAGCTCGTAATGGTTGTGTGTACAGTCAGTGTTAGTGGATCTGTGGGCAGAGGGAATATTCAGCCACATTTACACAGCACAAGTGGAATATTGAGTAAGGTCTTTCATATAGGAACAGAACTGTTCAGTCTCTGCACACTTGTCTTATATAAGGTCTTTCCAGTTTGTTCTGTACTAGTTATCCAGAACAGCTATGAAAAGAGTTGAAATTCCTTAAACCGGTGTATGGTGACAAGCTGGTATCAAGAGTCCTACAGTACCTCTTCAGACAGAGAAGGGAAGGTAAAAATCCAACCACCATATGCTTACTAAGCACAGTTTTAAAACTAATTCCAGGGATTTGGCCAAAATTGCACAGCTTACCACTTTGAACTTAAGATAGGTTTGCAATTGTTTCCAAACAGTTGCATCCCAAAAATCTCTTTGTCAATTTGGAGAGTGATATGATCTCAATTCTGTGATTCATTTTATGTTTTACATAATTGTGTGTTGCCTGGAAACTGCACATGAGATCTTTACATGCAGTAAGCTTTTGTGAGAATTATCTAATACTTTCAAAAGGTAAAAAAGGGGATAAAATCAGACTAACAATTGCAAGTTTGGTGCAGCCTGAATCTTGAGACAGTGTCATTCCTCTGGGTAATTATTTCAAAGAGGTAAAAAAGAACAACTAATTCAGTTTTTCTGACACTTGATTTTGTGTTTTCTGGACTCTTTTTAAGGTTTGGTAAGTCTGAACTCCACATAAACTACCTTTTCAGAGTTTGGTGATTGTAAATAATGTCAGAATTACTAATCAGTTTAACACTGCTATTCCAGAGTGTTTTCTTTGCAATTGAACTGGGTGTCAATTAGCTAACTATATGTCGTATTTTATACTACAGCAATATACTTTAACTGATTATCAGGCCTATGGTCTTAAATCCATATTTAAGCCAGTTATTGAGTTTAAGAAGTCTTTAGTAAATTTTAGACCAGGCTCATTATTGCAGTCCTTCCACTTTTATGGTATTTTTATTACTAGTGCACATTCAGCAAATATATAATCAGTCTTGTGAACAAAGATTAAGAAAAATTAAAAGAAACAAATACTACTACTCAAATGTGACTGCAGCTCATGACCTATAAGCAAGCACTTTCCCGGTTCTCCCCTTTACTTACAAGGTTAATGTCACAACTCTTGTTTGATCTTAAATTATATATTCTTCAAGGAAGCAAATTATTTGAATTGTGGCACCCTCCAGCCTAACAATATTTTTAAAAGCCAGAATTTGCACTTTATGAATGGATATTTTGGGAAATCGTGTGTATGGTCGCTGTTGGATTCTGCCACCTTTGCCTCCTAGATTTTCAGAGAACAATTAAATATTACAGGGTTGGATGCCAAATAATCGGGTTACACAGTTCTTCCACTGAAATCCAGACAAATGAGCTGAACTTGTTCGCTGAGAAGTGAAACATTTGCTGAATTAAAGCTCTAGAAACGGGATGGTAATCGAAGAGTTCTCCGCGGTGTGTGTGGCCCCCAGGTCGTTGTTCTCCTCGGGTGTCCCTGTGCAGCTGTCCGGGCTCCCGAGCGGCGGGCCCGAGGCACCGGGAGCGCCCCGAGGTACCGGGAGCGCCCCGAGGCACCGGGAGCGCCCCGAGGTACCGGGGGCGTCCCGAGGCACCGGGGGCGCCCCGAGGTACCGGGAGCGCCCCGAGGCACCGGGGGCGTCCCGAGGCACCGGGAGCGTCCCGAGGTACCGGGGGCGTCCCGAGGCACCGGGAGCGCCCCGAGGTACCGGGAGCGTCCCGAGGCACCGGGGGCGTCCCGAGGCACCGGGAGCGCCCCGAGGCACCGGGGGCGTCCCGAGGTACCGGGAGCGCCCCGAGGCACCGGGGGCGTCCCGAGGTACCGGGGGCGTCCCGAGGCACCGGGAGCGCCCCGAGGTACCGGGGGCGTCCCGAGGCACCGGGAGCGCCCCGAGGTACCGGGGGCGTCCCGAGGCACCGGGAGCGTCCCGAGGCACCGGGGGCGTCCCGAGGCACCGGGAGCGCCCCGAGGCACCGGGGGCGTCCCGAGGTACCGGGAGCGCCCCGAGGCACCGGGAGCGCCCCGAGGCACCGGGGGCGTCCCGAGGTACCGGGAGCGCCCCGAGGCACCGGGAGCGCCCCGAGGCACCGGGGGCGTCCCGAGGTACCGGGAGCGTCCCGAGGCTCCGGGGGCGTCCCGAGCCTCCGGGGGCGTCCCGAGGCTCCGGGGGCGTCCCGAGGTACCGGGAGCGCCCCGAGGCACCGGGAGCGTCCCGACCGATCCTCCCTGCCCGCCCCGAGCCACAGGCGCGGCTCCAGGGGCTGCCCTGGCAGCGCACTCGGGTACGGCTGGGGACGGGAGGCTTGGCCGTGGCTCGGGGCATGCTGTTGGCTCTGGAGCACACTTACTGGTCTCCCTGCCTGAGAGATTTTAGGCAAAGAAGTGAAAACTGGATCTTGATCGAGTCTTGATCGAGATTACATTGGAGGCAGGCACTGAGCTTTCTTGGACTGCAGTAGTTCTGGGCACACCCAGATGGAGAACCTGAAAGTTCTCAAAGCGTTTAAAATAGAAAAGAAGGGTACCTGCAGGGTTAGGTGGAGTAACTTGCCATTTTTTGTTTTAATAAAATGTTTTCTCCGCGTAAGTATCAGAACTTTTCATCAGATCTAATGGTAGATTTCTCTTTTATGCAGCTTTCAGAGACAAATGTATGTTTTAATGTAGTTAATGAATATTTGAAGAGATTAAAACTCTGGTGGTAGGTGTCAACAGCTGCAGTTCAAGCTGTTGGATGTATGCACAAATTATGTAGCTAGATAAACCTGGCAAACTGTGAGTGTTTTATCAAAGTCTTGCCAATGTAGTGAATTTTGGATGCAATCCAAAGGACTTGCACTGAACATGATTTAATAGATTTGAACAACTAAACCAACAGATACAGTATACTTCACGAACGTGCAAGGCAACCGATTCAAACTCAGTCTTAAAGGGTGTAATACTCTCTTTAAAAGTATTTCTAGATAGTCTTTATTTATGATTCCCTCCCACCACTGCCCTGTCAAAGAAAGCCAAACAAACAAAAAAGAAAAAAAAAACAACAAACAAAACCACAAAAAAAAAATCAAAAAGAGAAATTTTCCTATCAGTGGGAACATGACTTTGGAACAATGCTCAACTTTCATACCTGCTTCAAGTTTCCATTGTCAGTAGCTGGCAAGATACATAATCTGGTCAAAAAGATAAATACTGAAGGAAATTAAAGTTGGCTTCATATATATATATATATATATATATATATATATATAAGTCACCAAGTTGTAGAAGAGGCTAAAAGCTCAGAGTGCTTCTGAACTTGGTTGAGTTAGTGTATGTTTCTGTGTGGTGAATCTCACATTCCTGTTGTGAGTTGAAATAGAGGGTTTGGGTTTGTTTAAGTAGGTACTGTACATATACATGTGTTCAGGAATTTCTGTTACAGTTAATACATTGATGCAGATGGATGGATGGATGTTGGCAGGACTTACAAGAAGTATGGATTGATGCTAAAATGACACAGGAATTCATGGAAGTGAAATACCATCCACTCACAATATACAAAGGCTACAGTCACATGAAAAGCCACATGTGAGTAGTCCCATGACAATTAAGAGGTTAGGATAACATTGGCTTTCTGCAAAATTTCAAACCTCTTAGTAGGAAGACGTTTCTTGAAGTTAATTAGCCGAAGGGTAACTCTTGATTTCCCAGAAGAACTTTCTTCCTCTTTTCTTAACTTTCTGTCTGTCCAGATAATTCTGTGTATTGTGTCATTTAACTCTTTGAGAAATTTTTTTTGTCCTTATCAGCAAATTTCTGTAATTGCCTATAAGCCTATTAGATGAGGGTTTTTACTGCCATTTTCCATCTCCACCCCTTTTTGAAATCTCCATTACAAATTAATATTTTTATTTTCTGATGTTGTGGGAAAGGGTCTGGGTAAATGTCAGTAAATGCCAAGTTGAGGGATGGGTATGATTGGCTCATTGCTTGGCGGGGTAACTGCAGAGATGGCAGCAGCAGCTGGAAGGTGTTACAACTCAAAGGCAGCTTGAAAGGGGGGGAGACTTTAAGCAGGGTCCTTAATAATTTCTGTGACCCAATGCACATTTTATTATATGCAATGAAACACTTTTCCCTTTGATTGTTATCCTGTGGTTCTGGAGAGGTTTGTATTCTATTCCACCCTGTGAGGTGGGTTGGTTGGTTTAGTTGGTTTGTTTTCTGGGAGGGGTGTGTTTTTGTTGGTCTTTTTTTCCCTCCACCTGGTTTCACAGATCAATCTTGTTTTCATCCAGCTTGGAAGTGAAATAGGGAACACTGCTGAAAACTCAAATGTTTTAAAGCGGTGGAGAAAGTCTTGCTGACTCTGTGAAGTAGAAGAGTGTGAGTTGTTCCAGTTAAGAAATTAATATCTGTTCTGCTGTATGCAGAATTTTTTGCTATAAAGGTCTATAGTGCTTTTTAGCCCCTTCTGGGAAGGCAATTTGACTTTTACAATGCAAGACTTATTGAGCACAAGTACACCTCATCAGGCTTTTGAAAGTTTCCCTGCCAGATTCATGTTATTCAATCCCGGTGTTAACTGTGTAGCCATTTCAGGTATTCATTTTGCCCTGGATCTTCTGGAGGGAAAATGATTATCACATTTGCACATTTTCATATCAAAGATACCACTGCCAAAATGGCATGCCTTTCAGTAGGCTGTAAGCACCTAAGCTTTTAAATAATCTGGAAAACAAGCAATTAAAGTCATGTGAGCATTTAGCAGTTTTTGCACTACGTGCTAGAAATGATGCTTCAAAAGAAATGCATCTATGAGTTGTGGTAAGAGGTGTTTTGATAAAGGCATTGAAATGCAGTTGAAAGTGGAGTTACTAATGCAGCCTGCATTAGTATGAAGATGAAGATACAAGTGAACTGAAAAAAATTGAAAACATATGCATGGACTTTAGGCACTGTTTTTAAGAACAGTCTCCAGATCTCAGGGTCCTTTTCTTGTTTCTTTGCAAAATCACATCTATCATATTATCTTTCCTGTTATTCAAACAAGTTGCAGTTTATAGAAGGGATTAGTGGAGTGTACATTGCTTTTTCAGTGTTTTTGTATCCTGTAGCAGTGTTCTTTTGAGACTGTGTCACTCCATATAAGGTTGTTGGATGAAAAGATTGTTGTGGAGTGAAAAATCTCAAAGTGAGTGGATCTGGAAAAAAAAACAAGATGATAAGAACTTGAAACCATGTTGGTTACAATCCATGTTAAAGGCAGATCCTCCATCTTCAGTAAGTGGTATAATCAATTATTGCCTCAGTATGCATGGTAATTAAGAGTCAGCTTGTAGGCAGAGAGACATTTGTTTCCTTCTCAGTTCAGAATTAGAAAGTCCTGTGTTAGGGGATCTGTCTAAATGTCTAGTGGTGGTGCTGGATGTGTGGACTTGCCTAATGTTTAAAAGAATGCAGCTTTTACTGAATGTGCTAAAATCTCAAACAGTGTGAACTGTTGGAGGAGATCTAGACTAAAAATCTGTTTTCAGAAGTGCTTCCCATCTTACAGCAAGCCAATTTTATGGTGTTAAGTAGTGAAAACAGTGAATAAGTTTCAGAAAACATCTTAGATCTACTGACAGCTGTGAAACTGCAGGAGAGGATGAAGTGTAGCTCAGCCTTAGTGCTTTCTTCCTATGGACTAACTCAAACCTGTTACATACAGAACTTTTGTTGTGATACTTCCCCAAATACTCAACTTTTAATACCTTCCATTTAAAAGACTAAACAATCAAATAATTAATCAATCGTGGAATTCTCTTTTGAAGATGTTACAAGTATTTTGGAGTTTCCTAAACCAAATTTGTTGTTTGATCTTTAGGAGAGGTTGGGGAATATTTAATCTGTTCAGTTACCTGCAAACAATCTGCATTTTCCTAGCAGCAGGATCTGTACTTCATCTAACTGCACATTTCTTACATTCTTGTCAGTCCTATCCCATTCTAGGCAGTTTTTAATTATCTGGCTGTCTGACAGAAATTGAGAGCTCTTTATCTCTGAACAGCAACGTTCTCTTGTTTTCCTTCACTCCACTGCATTTCAACACGTAACCACTTGGAAAGACACAGGCAGTGGTTGACCAAGTTTGAAACTTATGGATTTAGGCTCAGTTTTAAGAGTGTTTTATTTCCTCTTTTCCTCCCTCCTTGCCGCTCTCCCACCAGCCCTTCTGATTTATGCTGTACTTCGTTACTGCAAGGATCTCTTTCCTGCCTGAAAATTCTGGAGCATTTTAGATGCCCAATATATTATTACAAATTTACTAAAATAAGAACTTCCCAGATGTCTGAACATTTGAGATTATTTGCAAACAAATGGAAGTGTGCTTGGGTAATCCTCCTGGTAGGGTTTCTGTGTGCTCACAGTAGTCATGATGCACTGATAGTACTTAGAAATAAGGATCAATTAAATTTGTATTCAAAATGCTTTTTAACTCCAGATTTCCTCCTTGACTGTGGGCAAGGCATTTAATTTCATTGTGGGTTTCTATCCATAGGAGAGGAAACAACACTGCTCTTCAGTTCTTTTCTGCAAACCGTATAAGCACTCACAGAGTTGTCCTTGCATTGCTCACAAAATGCAGAGTGTATTAATAATATTACTGTACATTGCAAGTTGGTAACCCAGTTTCAGTTCTATGAATTCCATTAACACAAGACTTTAAATGAGCTGGCTTGCTTTATTGTTACACAAGTGACATACCAGGAATGGGAATTAAAAAGGCAAGTAAGTCTAACATTGGATTTGCATTCCTGGGAATATAACCAAGATTTTGCATCCCATAGTATTTCTGCAGAGCACTTTGGTAATATTGAAATCCTGTTGCAAAAAATGGTGTGTGTACAGTTTATTCCTTTAACATACATTGCATATTCAATTTGAATTGCTGTAAAGTCCCAAGAATTGAAATAGAGATGACTAGTGTAGGTCTGTATGCAGTTTTATACCTATCCTGGGAAAAAATGAATAAGCAGTGTTAATTGTTTTTCTCCCTTCTTTTTATAGGATTTGTGTGTGATTGTCATTGTGCTGTACCACAGTGGTGTTTTTCACTTCAAGATACCTTGCATTAAAAGATCATGGTAGACAGTTTAATAGTTTCTTTGAGGTAAGTGATGCAATAAAACATTTAAAATCTTATTTAATATGCTTTTGACACACTGCAGTAAATTTCAATTTGGTGGTCTCTTGCTCTGCTGTTAAAAGTGTCTGTATCATAGGAAGGTAAATAGAAATCTTGTCCCAAGACCAAATACTCAAGTATATGCATACCAGACATAGCATTCTTTGGTGATAGTGAAAAAATAAAGTTCTCAGTGTTTGTTCATCTGTTAGTGTGTGCCAATGTGATGGTCTACATTACTGGAAAGTTCCTGTGTTTTTTGATGAGGCTGTAAAATTACAGTCACTGGGCCTAAACTGCTGATTTACATGTTTTAGTACCTGTGCTGCAATTCATTCACAGATTTGTCTTATGCATTCCTGAAACAGTTTGCCAGTGGGCAAACATAGGAAAGACCTTTCAAACAGCTTTCCTAACAAAGGAAACATTCATCTGTTCCTAAGCTGGTCTGTCCGGTTCTGTCCTGTCCTTGGGCGAGCAGATTCAGAGCAGGCAGCCCTGATGCCACACAAACACAGGCTAGCTCCTGCAAAGAATGACAGCTGAGTGCTGTTTCTTTGGGATGGAGTTACTGTAACACCTCTGCTCCAACCTTGCTTCTCCTGAGTTTGAGACATCAATATTTGAATTGCAATTTTGTCACTCTCCTAATATGCCAGGGCAGATTTTCCATCAAAATGGATCTGTCACACATTACTGACACTACCAGTGTTATCTTTCCAGTTGAAAGATGACCTGCATAGCTTCTCCCAAGCTGTCCCAGTCTTGGGCTGTTCAGCAGATTTGGGAGGAAGTTGGGAATTTGAGACAAGAGCCATACTGCACTAGTCAGTACTGATCACCTGTATCTGGACCATCCACACTTGACCATAATATTCCTCCATAAAATGCAGCTAATAAGGGACAGCAACATGTGAGAGATCTGTTTTGGTACCCTCTAGCTTCATTCATGCAGAGTTAACACTCACTGCACTGACCAGGAAGAATCTGAGAGATGTTCCTAGATGAGGTGTAAAATTGCAAAATTGTTCATGCTACTCTTACAATAGACCTAACAGTTCTTTGCTTTGTGCTTGTGCCTCCCCCTCTTCCCCAGTTGTTTATGCTTATATTTATGTTTCTATTTTATGTTTTGGTATTGCTGGCAGTTGGTGTTGCCAGTTAAAGAAAGTGAGACAGTTTAAAGTCTGACTTTGTCTCAAACTGGGTGCTTGGCTCTAAACAACTGTGAGAGCAGGGGCAAGCAAGGTTCTGAGAGGCCTGAGTTACATAGCCATCAGTCAGCTGCAATTGGTACCTCACCTGTTCAGGTATAGTTGAAAAGTTTTGCCTTACTTTGAGAAGACTTGTTCTTTTTAGCTTTTCTGCACTGTGAGAATACCTGAACCAAACCCACTGAAATTGGAGAAGCTATTTTTGTAGCTTGGGAGGTTTAAAAGTAGTCATGCATGACAAATAAAAAGCCTAGTCTAGAGAAGTTAGCCAAAGCAAGCTGCTGAGGGAAATAACATTAAAAAAATTAAATTGCCACACATTGGTTTGAAGCCAGGGGCTTACCTCTGGATAGCTTAAGTATTCCTGGCAAATTTCCTGTATGTTTGAAACAGTAGCTTTGATACCATTGTTTCTGACAGATCCAATTGCAGATACAGAAGCAAATTTAAAATCTTTCTTTATTGTCCTTGAGCCATGTACATGCACATGGTGATTGCAGTGCAACCTCCCTAAAGAATGGTCAGGAAAAGCCTGGCACAGAGTAATCACACTTAGACTAAAAGTTTGCATTTTAGAACTGGAAACTTTAATCTGGTAAGTAATTTGCTTTGAAGATTACAATTCTCATTCAGCTCAGAACTCGCAACCTTGTGCACGATTTCAGAAGAATTTACACATGGAAATCTGTAGACTGTCACACTGATCAGAGAAATCCTGTCCTGTCGAGGATGAAAGCATGCATTTCCTTGTGGAAAGTTTGAACTTTCTTTCACATGCTCTGAGGGATTATGGAGAGCAGAAGCCATAAGGGAGCAGGGGTGGGTAGCAAGATTCTGAGAAGGAAGTTAAATATAATTTGTAGAGGATGTAGGCTGGGCCTGTCAGACACTCCTCTCCACTTACATAGATGCTTGTCATTTTTCATTGAGAAGAGTTGGGAGATCACTGAAACGCTTAGAAAAGAGATCGGCAGGTGAGCTGAAGACAGACTTGATGCTGTAATTTTGCAGTTTGGAGGTCTGAGTTCTATTTCTGTCTTTGATTTCAGGTGTGATTTGCAAATCACTTTATTCATTTGTGCCTTTGGCTTCCATGTACCACTGTGTGATTGGGCCCTGCTCTGAACTGCATGTTTTGACTCCTGCTGTGATTTCTTTATAGCATCTTACACTGGCTCTGATTTTTTCCTCTGTATTTTGTTTTATCACAAATGATAGCTTTGTGAAATACCAGACTTCCTTCTAACACACTTTTTAAAGGGCTTATTTTTATTTTTTTCTAAATTGATGTGGCAGTAAAGAACTAATGACTTTTTCTAACCTTTAACTGGTTTATTGCTTTGATAGAAAGAGCATAGAGAGTGAGGTGATGATAGGCCATGTGTAATCAGTACTTTCCTAATGGTTCCTTTTGCAGTATATTAGCAAGAAGAAACACAGAAAACACAAGATAAACATTCTCATTAGCAGAAGAATAATTGTACTGGTGGTAATTAAATGCTTAGTATTAAAAAAAAACCCTTTCTCTTTAGGAGGTCTGTCTCAGAAAATGCCTGAAACAATAAGAAATGTTTAAAGGGTTACTGGGTGGGGAGCAAAGGAAGGAGCTGTGAATAGGAAATGCAGCTGGATTTTGTCTGGTCCATTAGTTTGCAGACATATTTTGTACCCAAATCCATCAGTTTTACTTTGTGCGTTGAAATTCAGCAAATCATTAGCAGCTTTCCCCCTTATGGTGGGTCTGAAACATACTCTTTGTAGACTGAAAAGTCAAACTCCTGGTACAAATAAAAATACCTTGATCCCTTTTGCCATACTTGTCCATGTTTTCTGATGAAAAGGCTTGTTAGAAGGAGACAAACTCTGTTGCAAATTATAGCAAACAAAAGACGGGGCTAACTGTGCCTAAGCTGTAACAGGCTCCTAGGAGTCACTACAGTGGTGAGGCTTGACAGAACAGTTTGTTTGGGCTCAGTTCCCATTATGACTCCTTCCAGACTGAAGATGTGGGGACTGGGGTGATGCTCAGCTTCTTATCCCGAGTCTCTGGTGGGTTGTGTTCACTGCTTTCCATCTTCTGTGCCCATTAGGTTATTCAGTTCTGACAAGTGTTAGGCAGCTGGGGAAGAATCTATTTTCTGCTTCCTGTGTGCTGGAGGTGAAGTGTTCATCTGTAAAATGAGGAGCCAGAGCTAGAAGCAGATGTGGTCCACAGATGGGTGAATTCTTACTTAGCACTTTAGAAAACTCACAAAGCCTATGTCAGTTTGATACCAAATGCTGAGGTGTTAAAATATGCACTGCCAGGAATTTTTAAATTTAAACATGAAGTTATGTGAAGTACTATCAATGGATTCTATTTGGTTCACTTTTGCTTTATAGCTGGACAAATCTATGTATGAACCTGGTTCATACATACAGGTATAAGCCTGCTGTGAACAGAATCTTATAAGAGCATTTCATGACAGTTTAGTGAGTCTGATTTGGTTAGCAATGGTATTCAAGTGTTTAAATATTTTCTTGCAGTGTGAAGCCCTGTAAGATGTTGTAGGTGCATGGTTTTTATTAGTGGTAATTATCTGTTCTGTTTTACTATTTGCCTTTTCAGACTTCTCAGTTCTCTAGCAGTGCTGGGATTTCAGTTTGTCATCCCACAGCCTTCAATTGAACACAGAAAGGTAAGCATTAGAAGCATTCAGACTTTTTCTACTGAAAGTTAAATGTGAAAACATTGGACTAAGATGTGTAAAGCAATGCAATCTGAATAAAGTTCTGTTTGTGCATATGGGGATTTATTTTTTTGTAATAAATATTTACGTGGTTAAAAGAGGCTTATTACGGTTAATTAGCTGAGTAATTGTATGGAGTATTTTAGGTCACAAATAGTTACTAAAGCTTTGGAGCATTTTCATCATGTAATACATGGAAAAAAAGAATTCCTGAGTGAGAGCAGACATGGAGTGAGTAGAGAACCACCCAGTTGCTCATAGGCAGCTCTTTCTGTTGAAGAGATAGAAATGTCTGAAACAGAAGCTGGACCCAAACCATTCTGTTGCTATTCAAAGTGCTAGAGATTGGAGCTGGAATCTGCTGGAATTTCCTGTTGTGCTCTTGTGGATGGTTCACTCATCCTAGATGTTGGCATCTCTAAGGCTTGCAGCCTGCACTTTCCATCCTGCTCAGCATTAGTGAGATCTTGGCTGGAATCCTTGGGTTTTTGCACTGCTTTTCAGGAAAGTAGTGGACAATTTGGAGATAAACAGAAAGCAGCAGGGATTATCCTTAAGAGATTTTAAAATCTTACCTCTGAGGGAAGTTTGAATGAATTAATATTGTTTATACTAAAGATTGGAAGACTGGTTCTGGAGGCAGGTATAATCTTCAAATACTTTTGAAGTATTAAAAAGAAGGCTGTTTTTTTTTTCTGTTTGGTGGAGCAGGTGAGAAGAAATAGATTTAAACTGAGGCAAAGAAAACTTAGGTTTGACATTAGAAAAACTTGTCATGGTAAGGATAGAAAGATTATATTATATTTAGAATTTCCATGATGTAGGTCTCTGTGAATATGTCAGACAAATGTTTGTCAGGTACAATGTCCAAGTGTTGCTGATTCTACCACAGACCTGGGGCAAGACCCCTTGAATGCTGTTCTGTCTCTTCACACTCTCATCACATTCAGTTCTAATCGATGTTCTCATATCTTAATATCTGTTGGTATCTCATATTGCTTGGTATTCATCCAATTAATTATTGAAAGCATCGAATAACCTGTTTAAAAACAAGTTTTCTTTTTACTATAGATTTTAAAATAATAATCCAAGATGTGTATTTTTTTTGAAAATGATACTGTTAAAAGGAGATAAAAGGCAAGTTTGCAGGGTTTGCTTTTTTAAAAATGTGCATGTGCCGCTGTCTTTGGAGTAAAAATTTGTTTGGACAATAGCCTCATAGGTATGGACTAAAAACCTGAAGCTCATTGTCAGAGTTCCAGAAGAACACAGAAGTCCTGTTAACTCCTTGTGCAGCCTATTTGTAAGACAAGTGAAATGAAGTCAGTAATGATTCAGTCTGAAACTGGCACAGTCCAGTCTGCAGCAAGCTGTCCAAGGGCTCTATTCTAAACTGCAGCACCATTTAGTATTTTTGCCTATCTTACATCTCTTCTCTTTTGCCATGCAGTTGAGATGGTCACGCTGCTGCTCTGGTTTCAGTACTCTGTCTGATTAGACATTCTTTTGTAACACTGACAGCAGAGAGATGCTTCAATCCAGCTTCCAAATGGCCCTAGGGGGAATAAATCTACTAACTAAAATAGAGTAACTCAGAGAAACAATCGCTTCATTCTGGGAAGCCCCGGAATTAATTTAGATAAAATCAGATTCTTTGTTTTCAATTGAATGAGAAATGCCACGGGTCTGGAGTGTGTTCTGTACTAGTTAAAGGGACTTAAGGGCATGGTAACCACCTTAGAGACGTCCCTTTTGCTGGGAACAAGGCACAGGTTTCCTAGTGACAATCTCACACGGGCCCCAAGGCTGGCTCTCATTCTTGTCTCTTACCCTACAGGAGAGGGTTCTACTCATGCCAAACTGTGTTTAGACTGGAACTCTGTATTTATACTTTTCACAAACCTTCTGCCTCACCTATAAGCTCCAGACAAGAGGGGCTGTTAGTAACTCTGAAGGCCAAGTAAGACATGTTTCTGAGTGAGAGTTCTGAGCTTTCTAGCTCTGGAAGTTCTTTCTATTCTTCTCTTGCAGTAACTCCAACACATATTTGGTGACATTTCCCGTGTGTTTCTGGATGGATCTCTGTGGTTTGGCAGGGCTCTTCCTATAAGAGAGGAGGTCAGTTGTGCCGAAAGAAAGAAAGAAAGGGAGGGAAGGATGGATGACAAGGGATTTGCTGAACAATTTTAACAAAACAGTGAGTAATGAAAGTGGTGTTTGCTAACTTTCATATGCTCACTCAAAGGGTGCAGTACGGGGAATCAAATAACTGGAGCTGAACTCTAATGAAACATTAGACCACACCCCAGTACTTATTGTGTGTTTATTTTGCATTAAGCTAAGCCTGACTGATGCTTGAACCTGCAGTATTGGAGAGTATATGGAATCTGTTTTCTGTACCTTGCATAGGGTTATTTTGCCTCTATAGGCAGGGAAATAAAACCAGAGAACTGGATTTAGGTATTTGGCTGAGTAATTAATTTAAATATTTCCAAATAGTCTAGTTTATTTTCTTACTCTAAAAGTTTTGGGAAAATTAGGTAAAACCCAGAACAATCCCCAGAGCAGTTGATGGAAATCCAGTCGTAAGTCTAGGCATCTACAGTTCAGCTGAGATGTTGTTCTTTTAGGACTCGAATACACTTAAAAACACCACAAGATACTATTTTCTGTTTGGTTTTTTTAAATCTTGATAGTTTTTAATCTTTAATTTCTTATATCTTTAAAGTCCATGTTTAAAGTCATGCTAGTTTCACAGATTCATACAATATAGAGTTTTCAACAAAAATCTGTAGTTTGCTCTTATTTGTAGGAGTTTGCTTATTTTGCTTCAGTGTATTACAACTGCTTAAAAGACCACTTGGCTACTCTTGACTTAGTGACATGTTTAGGAGCTTAACATGAGGAAAGAAGTTGACCTTATTGAGCAGCAATTTTTTTGTTTGCTTTTTTTTTAATTTTAAGGCAAATTTCATCAACAAAATCTGGAAGAGCAGAACTCAGCAGGTTGCTTCCTCAGATGCACACACAAAAATCAGTTTCTGGCATAACAGCATGAGACTGATAGAAGAATGAGCCAAATTTCTTCCATAGCACGGAAGTGCACATATTGGAATTAAGGCCTGGGGAAATGACAGAATCAAATGGGAAAGCTGTGGGAAAAGGTTTGATTGGGCAGTGTTTTCTGCTTTTAGACTTTATTATTTTTGAGTGAAAACCTTGGAAGCTTGTCAGACATGAAAAGAACAGACCAATAGTTCCAGAAATACATGGCTATCTGAGTTTTATATAGAAGTAGCTTTTGAGCTTCTTTCCTTTAATAAACACTGCTGTCAGAAGTGCACAAAAACTGAAAATAAAACCCATCTTCATATGTTCCTACATCTGAGTTTAGGGCTGTACTCTGTTAATCCTATCTCTGTAAATGGCACATATTTGTACAGTACTGTAAATACATTAAATGTGGTATGTTCATTAGAAATTCTTATGCAAAAGACTTACAGGGTTTTGCTGAAGACAGGAGTTGCAGTGTTGGCTGGAAGTCTCTTGCAGCTTTTTAAAAATAATCTAGTTTATTTGTTCTCATGCATAGTATATGATTTCTAACATCAAGTGTTGTCTGTAAGGCCAAAATACTCATCAATAATAGGATAAAAGGGGGAAATGTTACGTGAAACAAAATAATTACCACTTGCCTTTTAAAATCAGCCAAGGTCTCTGCAGATGGATAAACTGAAATCTTTCTTACTGTTTGAATAATTAACTTGCCTTGTCCTCACTACTGGGCATATGAACAGTCCTGCTGCTGCTCATGATGCAGTCAAGCTCTCTGTTCTCCCTCCCTGTGCTTCTTTTATTGAAATTTGATCTTATCTGATAAGTGTCATACTGTGGTGAACTGAAGGTTAAACTATAAACAGGCCTTCTCCTAGACATCCATTGAAGTCTATTCCAAATTTTCCAGAAGTCACTCCTGGGTGGATTTTTAGCTAATCATATGTTTCTGTGTTAGGAACGTAAGCTGTAGTTATATTTATGCCCTATTCATTTTAGCAGAACTGGTAATGTAAACAGTAGCAAAGTCTGTCCAAATAAAATTTCTGATATTATTATTGCTTTGTTTTAACATCTTGCTTCTAGTATGGCACTAAATAAGAGCGTTGAAGCAACAGAATTGCTTTGAATTTATGCATATCATTTTGTCACTCTGTTGTAGATGAGTATTGAGTTCAATGAATGCGCAGTTTCATAACAAACTGATCTTTACTGTATGGAAGCAGTGTCAGTATTTATTTTTACAAGTTTTTCATTGGGGCAGTACAGTACTGTTAAATAATTTTAAGCTTCTTTGGGCTCAGTGTAATTTCTTACTGCTGGCTCAAAATTAAAGAAGAAATAAACTTGATGTTATCTCTGTCAGACACACAATGTTTCTAGGAAAGTCAACTATTTATCAAGTGAATGTGACTATACTCCCCACAGAATGTGGAGATTAATGTGCTTCAGGATGTGTGTTGGGGTTTGTTGGTTTGGTATTTTTTGGCTGTTTTTTCCCCCTCTCTGTTGTGTTGGATTCAAATAACCTTGTGGAGGGGTCATCACTGCCAAGTCAAGAGAAATAAGGAATAGCATCCAAAATCAGAAGCAAGAGCTGAGGGAAAAGAGTGGAGCAGGGGGAAGGAAAAGGTGGCCAAGATCTCTCATTTGGTCTTGGTGAGCAGTGTGAAACATGAAGCAAGTCTGCTACATCCTTGAAACATTGGAGGAAACTGGAGTAAGACAAAGTAGTTAATATCTAAACTTGGCTTTTGGCCAGGCACCAGGACTAAAGCCTAACAGTTGTGAGGAGCCCCCTGGGACCTCCACCGCAGCTGGTCACCACCTTGCTTTGAAACAAGCTCCAAAGCAGAGGCTTGGAAGGGAGGGCTGTGTTCTTCCTCACAGTCCAGGCAGGGCTAAGCTCTGCCCCACGGTCAGCAGTGACTCAAGTGTGTCACTTGTCAGGATTTGTGGAGCTGGAACTCAGCTCTTGCTGACAGAGCCACTGCAAAGTCACTGGGGTCTGTCTGGCTGGGCTGGAGCTAAACTGGATTGCACTGGAGAGGCTAAGTCACTGTGTCTTTGTACAGCTGCTCTTCCTTTGCAGCAAATGGTTACAGGTGTCACCTCTTCTTTTCTGGTAATGTTTTTGTTTATAGGATAACTGCTGTCCATTATGATTGTATTTTCATACACATCACTCATATAGAACACTTCCAACTGCAAGGGAGTCCATATTTCTCTTGCAGTTTTTCACTGGTCAGTATAATGCCTTCAGCACAGATGCTTGACTTCAGATGTGGAGATACACATCTGCTCCTTTCATAACCTTTGGTGAAACAGAGTCTTTCTAGCTAATGATGTTGCTATTCTAATTGCAGTAATCCTAAGGAAACAGGAGACGTGATTTAGACCATGGCAAGACTTTTCCTTTAAAATTAGCCTTTTAGTACAACAGAATATATAGAACAACAACTGAAAGAATTTTTTTGCTATCTCTGTGTTGTTACTGATTCCCTGTACTTGATGTTGTGGATTAGAGTGGTTAGGAAATAAAATTCATCTTTGTTTGGGGAAAGGATACGTTATTTTATGTGAATATATTCTTTGAAATATCAAGGCCATGTTTTTGTTGTTTTAAACCTGCTTTATCATGGACCCTCTGAATTTTTATTTCTGTCTTTCAGTTAAAAAATACTGACTTATTTAAGCTCAGAGCAAGAGTTTTGTGTTTTTCTGGAAGAAAAGATGAAAAGATCACAGTTCCAGTTGCATTCCAGTGTAGGTGAGCTTACAGGATCATAGATAAGTTTCTCATCTTCCTTCAGAGCAGTTCGGCATGCTAGTTCTGTCCAAACTTTAGATGAGAGGGATGACAAAGATGATAATCTTTTTGGATTCACAGATGAGTTGTTCTGTTAAGGAATGTTGCTTGCTATTTTGTGATAGCTTGTCCTCTCTGCTTTTGGAGTGATGGGTGGATGACTCCCTGAGAGATCTGTAGAGGTGTTACAGCAATTACAGCATAAGTAAAATGTGTATTTCCACCACATGTGGACCCAAAGAATCTTTCTAAGTGTAGTAATAAATAGAATGGCAACAACTTTGTCACAGCCATAGATGGCTGACCTGGAGGAGGCCAGGGGTAGTATAAGCTTAGTGACCTAGGCCACAAATGATACTGAAAGGTGAGGGAATACTTTTAAAAATAAAGAAGCCTAATTTGTGATTTAGTGAGGGCCTATTGCTATCATCTTTACCTTACTGTAAATGAGAAGCAATCCTACCATGGATAAGGAATGGTTATATAGAAGTGGTAGAAGTGAGATCGGGAGTGAGCTGTCTGTTACTTAAAAGCACTTAAAAGCCTCACAGAAGAGTGGAAAATAACCTCTTCTTTCAAACACTAATCTCCCAGAGTGCAATGGAGGTGGCCTTGGTGTGAAAAAATTAGCCAAACTGGGGGGAAGCTTCAAGCTTTGTTGGCACAAAAACTGTTCTGAACCTTTTTCAGAGCTGTTTACTTTCTAGACTATTCAAATAATGTTAAGGTTTCTTCAGATGTGGTCAGAGTTGGTTGAAGGGGCAGTTAAGCTGTCCAGGCACTGTAACTCCCTTCAGTGATTTGTGAATACAAAGGTCTTCTATTTCCAGGCTTTTTAGCCCTTTAATCTTCACAGGCACAGATGTTCATATTTTATACAAAGAACGGAAACACAAATCGTTTAAGCTGGTAATATTTACACTTACCATGTACTGTAAAATTCAAATGGTTTACTACTTCTCTGATTAAAGGCTTCCAAAATGCACTGAAGGATTAAAATAGCTGAGCACACGAGAACCAGGCAGACATGTACACATTGTGTCATGATGTTTTGTTTGGCCTCTGCTCCATTTTTCTGCTAGCCTTGAGAGAAATTATCTGCAAGTTTTTTTTTGTTTGTTTGTTTTTTGTTTTGTTTTTTTGGTTTTTTGGGGGTGGGGCTTGGTAGATTGTTTTTTATCAAACCACCAATGTCCCACATGTTTCTTGTAAGAGGGATAAAAACTATGGTTGTTTGAAATGAACATATATGAAATGGACTGTAAAGCTTTGCTGCTGGGAAACTGTCATAGCTATATGTCACAGCTAAATCAGCTGAGCTAATGCTGGAAGAATATTCCTTTAAGATGCTTAGATTGGTGAAAGAATTAAAGGGGTTCCATAGATGTGTGTACAACACTAGCAGGGAAATACAATAATCTTACACTTGAACAGGTTCTAAAACTAAACTATCATTTCCTCAGCCCATTCAAAATTTAGCATGCTGTGCCCTGAGCAGCACTTCAGGTCTCATTTTTGGGAGTCTGGCGGGTTTTGTTTTTACACTCTTGAAATTTCAAGAATGTGAAGTCCAGCTGCTACTTTGTGGCTTGATCATTGATCAGTTATATACATGAAAGGTGAATGCTCATGAAGAATACAGTGTTCATCTCATCTCAAGTATGACATATGCATTTTAAAGATTATCAATATACTATTTCACTGATGTTTTGAATCCTCAGTCAGTCTGAGCCTGGCTGTGGTAAAAACTGCATGCAAATCCTTTGTGACAGGCTGTGCCCTAGTGAATCTTTAATTAGTCAGAACTGTGACATAAAGAAAGTGCAACCCTGGAGTAATGGAATAAATAAGGAGTCATAAGGTTTCCAAGTACTTGATACTCCTTTAGTAACAATGGGGACAGGTTGGTGTCATAGCGTGGGTTATCATGTGTGGGGTAATGAGAAGAAGGACCATGGAAGAGACAATGAATAAGCACCTAAAGCCTGAAGGGTTTTGGGGAATATTAACAGAATTTACAGGGGGTCTTTGCTCTGGGAAGTACAGGACAGAGTTTAGTAGAATTGAAAGTAAGACATGCTGGCTTCTGTTAATTCCACTTTACATCCAGTATATGAATATGGGTTAACTCAGTGAATACCACTGGTAGCATTTTTCTAAGCAGGTGATAAAATGTTCTTCTGGATACAATTTCTTTGCTTTTGGGTGAAAGTAATACCATAAAGCTTTGAGAAACATACATTTATGCCTGTTATATCCCTTTCAGATGTATATTTAGGAATATGATGTAGTTAATTTGTTCATGAGTCCATTTCCATTCTGGGCATCTACCCAGAAAAAAGAATTACTGGATCATATGTTAAAAATCAAATCTATGAAATCTAATAACATTATTGTATCTAAACTGAAATGGTAAAAAACACCAGAAATGTCTGACTTGCTTTAGATATCTCCAGGTTTAAAGCTTGCCATTGCCTTGTATCCTTTTTCAGTTTTGAACTTGGATTGCTATAGCATGCTTAGTATCTACAGAATACTTAGTAACATTGGCTGAGGCTATAACAGGTTAATGATGTAGCTGGCTAAAAGGTATATACTGTCACCAAGCATTATAATCATTATTACTGTGAAATTCCTTCATTAATTCGTATTTGGAGTACGGTATGCAGCACTGCACACCCGTGTAAGAATGTAGGAGTGGAAAAGGTGCTGAGAATGAGGAATTCCTTACAAAAAGGAACTAAACAGATTAGGACTGCTGAATTTCAGAAGGAGATCCTGGAACTGGAATGTGTTAGCAATTGCAAATCAGACATCATAGTACGGTGAAGGAGGATGCAGAATGATCATTCTTCATGTATTGCAAAGGAAAATTTGGGAGACACAGTGAAATGGTCAGGCTGCACTGCACGTATGACCAGAGCAAAGAGAAGCACTTTTTCAATGTAAAATGTACAGTCTTTTGGAAGCCAAGATTAAAAATATGCTAAAAAATTAATTGTATATAAATAATTGTATTCATGGAAAGTAAGTCCAGTAGTGGGTATGAAAAACAATTGCATTATGGTGTTTAGCTGAATTACTGATTAGCTGTAAGCAGAAGGTCCCTGGATATCTCTGAATATGTCCTGGTTCTTACACTGTTTCCTAAAGTTTTGCTTCTTAACTCAGTCAGAAACAGAGTACTGAGTTAAATGGTCCTCTGATCTAAGCATTTCCCCCTCCTACTTTTCTGAACAGTTAATTTGTATTTAAGCTATAGTTTAACAGGAAGAAGTGCCCTAGAGTATTTAAAATTAGTGCTTGTCATACCAGTGCAGCGTTGTCTCCTGTGGTCTTCCTGCACAAGTTACATTTTAAAAAGTTGTGGCTTTCAGTTCAAGTGATGTTTCCTCTACAGGAACATTCTTGCATAGAATAGTTCCAACAACTGCTGCTGAAATCCTAAGATGTGGATCTTATTTCTAAATTCTGACAGAGGCAGTACTAGAAATTGGCATTGAATTTCTATACCTTGTGTACTCCTATCTTTTGCTGAATTTTGACTTAGGATCAGAGTGATTGGTGAATCACATGAATTAAAGATAAACTATATTTATATTTAAAATGTCATTTATGTCAGCCTGCTGGTAGTATGTTTAATTCCATATCATTTTAGGAAAAAAAACCCCAACAAACTCTTTCAGAATAAAACCTGTATGTAGTGCAGCTCCTATGTACAAAAGTGACAAAATACAAGAAAACTGGGGAAAAAGAACAGAAAGGGATCCAGGGTACTGATGAATAAAGGAAGGAATGACCCAGAAACTACACATCTGAAAATCCAGCCTCAATTCTGTTTTCCACTCACTGGTTGAAAGGTGGCAGATTGGAAGATATTTGGTACATAACAGTCATCATGAAGAAAATTTCTCATTTAAGCACTCTTGGATAGTAGATTAATAGGAGTTGGTGCAGTTGTAGAATTTGCAAGTATTTGCACACCTGAAAGCTTATCTTACTTTTCTTTACATTATTTATTGTACTGCTGCATGTAGTGAATGGTATTGTGCCTACTTCCAAACCTTGGCTTGCAAAATAACTGAAAAATGTGTAGGAAAGAAAAAAAGGAGGAAATTAAAAGGGAAAAGAAATTGAATTTCTAGAGCAACGTATTTGGTTGGAATTAACTTGCAGTAGATAAAAATATTTTTGGTGGTGCATATTCAGTTAGAATGAGTCTAGGTCACCTAGAGAAGGAATCAGTCTTGAGCTATGGGAAAGTAGATTAAACGGGTTGGTTGATCTCTCTCTTTTTATGGGCTATGTGATTCTCTTAAAGAAATTACTCTCATTACTTAATTTGGCAAGAAAAGTTCAGTATGCATTTCACTTATTCCCCAGTGCTCAGACTCTTCCTTTCAGAAAGTGTGCTTTTAAAGGGTGGTTCTTAAAGCAAGAGGAGGGACCTAATGTCAGGGATCTCTGAGTAGGTGGTTTGTTTGAGATGTTCTGAAACATTTCAGCTGAATCCTGTAGCTACCCGTAATTTCTTGGCTATATCACAGAGCTGTGGCAGAATTTCTTCTTGGCTACTAAATTACCTGAAATCCTGTAATTCAGCTCCTGTGCCTCTGCCTGGTAGAGCTTTAGGATTGGTCTCAGTGCTGCCAGGACCTCCTCGGGCAATTTGTTCCCAGGCTTTGCTTGCCTTCTCTCTAAGTAGTTTTCCTCCTTTGATTTGGATCACCTTTGATTAAATTTAAATCCAAGTGGCTATTAATGTGTTGGCTATAAACAAGAGCAGTTTGCTGCAAAGAGAAGAGTAGCAGTTCTTTGTATTTATTTATGTAAAGTGTTTGGAAGTGTCATTATTGTTCCCTCTGTTTTTCATTCCTTAAACTAAGAAGCTTCATCTTACTCAGTCTTTCGTAGTAGAATTCACTGAGTAGATTATGCCATCAATCACATAATCTCCTCTAAAGATTCATCTGTAGCCCATATCTTACTCAAAGTAAGGAAAGAGTAAGAAAAGTTCATAACCTGATTTGCTGCTGAAAATTCCCATCTCAAAATTTTGTTATCTTGCAATTAAGTAGTATTAATGAATTTGTCTATCAACATAGGACAGTAAGTTACATTTTTTTAGGCTTTATATTTATGTTCTTCCTTAATTAGCTGGATTAAGCCTTCTTGTGCTGTGTCTACAAGTCTTTCACTATGAAGATTAGGGGGTGTGAAATTACTTTACATTGCCTTCAGTCATATGAAATATCATTTTATCTTGCTGCAGTGAAGTTTGGAAGCCAGAAGGTTCTCTCTGTAGCAGGTTGACACTTTTCACTATTCAGTTTCTTTTTCTGCACAATGGTACATTTCTTAAGTTAGTGAGAACTTGAATGGCTTGTAGGCTACAGTTCTTAGTTGTTGCCTGCGTGAGTGTCTTTGGCATTTAAAAACACCAGGTGTACTGAACCATTATAGAAATGATTAAGAAGTAGTCCAAACAAGTGAAACCTTGTCTGATAACAAAGGACATTAGTTTTACAGTAAGTAAATTTTACTGCAGACTGAGTTCAGACCAGAAGAGTGTCTCTGCATGTAGTCCTTACCGTTTTATATCTGAGGTAGAGCACATTAATGCACAGTGCATGTACGAGCAGTGAATATTCACTGGAAAAAATCAAACTGAAGAATAGCTTATTTAGTTGGTCAAAGTGTGAGCCAGTGGTGTTCTGTTACTGGATATGAAAGCAAATGTAGCAGCCAGAAAGACCTTGCTGCATGTTCTAAGTTTGACATTATGTGGTATTAGGTTGTACAGGCTATTGGATTTTAAAGGCTGATGCCAAGTGGGGTATGCACAGGAAAAAAGACATTAAATACAGAGACATCTGCTCCTGTTTTCAAATAACATGTGAGAAATGGGTAACACATCACACTAATGCAGATGCTTTTTATTAATCAGAACTTATAATTAAATGCAGTTCTTTCTGTGGTTGGTGATGAAAGCATGAGAGCAACCTCAGAGGGGAAAATGTTTCAGATGATGTAGCCCACAACCAACTATTACACAGCAGCACCACAAACCCTGCTCTGGCTTGGCTTGTTGTATTGTAATGCTGTATTCAAGCCGTGTTTGCAAAGCACGTTCCAGCCCAGGCTGCCATGTCTGCAGCCAGCTGATGAGCAATGTGCTCCATGGCAGACTGAGGCACAGTCCAGTGACCACGGCGCGTGGTGGCTGTGATGACAGACTAAGTGTAGAGATGATCATCTTTTGCTGTGAAGGGGGGAGAAGTGACAGACAAGGCTGGCTTTCCAAAGCTCATTTTGACCTAGCTGCACTAAAATAGTGCTGGAGAGGTATGGCAAACATGTTTGTGGACAATGCCTTTTCTTGTCTCCCAGCTGAACTGATGCGTGTGCTTGTTGGTACAAAGCTTGTTCAGAGCATTAATAAACTACTGGAATGATGCTCATTTAAAAGAATGATCTGCATATTAATAATTGTGAGAATCAGATATTGGGAACCTGCTTTAGAAACTTGTGATTCAGCTAGTTGGTCAAGAGAAGAACTGCAAGTTTGTGTACTCTGCTCAGTGCTGAACGCTGAGAAATCCTGACTATATCCAGCTCCAAGAACGGGTAAACCGTGAGGAAATCACAGGGACATGGGGATGGGTGATTGTAGCTTCCTGGCTGTGCTGATACCTTTCCAATCTCAAAGTCAGGATGTTTAAAATATTTGGCTTGAGGAGTTAACTCTCCTAATGGAGAGACCCTATCCTTCCTAATACTTCCTGGCCTCCTTCATGAGAAGGATCCTCTCCCTCTGGGGTTCCTTCTTTCACTTTGCTGGTGCTGCTGAATAGTGAGTATGGACTATGTGGCACTGAACACCAGAGACCAGTAATTTGTCCCATCTTTTATTGAGTTTGGTGGGAACTTCTGTGAATGTAGTGATAATGTGGGGCATGAGTGGTAATGTAAGAGTTAAGTATAGTAGCATTTTTGGTTGGTGGGAAATCAATCCGTCCTCTTACATTATTGCCTTTATAAAAAGTTCCACATTAGATGGGAGTTCCTGAAATATTACTGCAACCACCAGCACTATCCATTGTTGAAGCGTCAAGAGTGCAGCAGAGCAGTGAGTGTCTGTTAACCCAATTTCATTACCAAAAATGACCTTATTTCCTGCTTTTGGTAATACTATAACACACTTCCAAGCTTTGCATCGTGCAATTTTTCTATTGCTGAGAACAAAGAAAATATATTTCTATCTAGATAGTCCAAAAGAAAAACCAAAAAAAATAACCCAATCCAAGAAAAAAACACCACAAAACCCCCCAAACACAGAACGACCAGCCCCAAATTTCTTGTCCGAACGGTTGATGGCTGCAGGAGATCTCCTCCTATACAGGCAGTCCTTTGACAGGCAGAGAATAAGCCAAGTGACTTCCTACGCCATTCCATTTCTGTAGTGGCTGCGGGGTGAATGGCTGAACACCGAGGTATTCGCGCTGCCCTCCGATTCCAGTGTGAATTCCGATTCCTAAGTGTGTGTGTTGTGTCTGCAGGTTCCGCAGAGGATAGAAGAGCAAGGCGATGCGCCCGAGGACAGCGGTGCCGGCGTGCCGGGGCTGTGGGGCAGCTGGGGCCCCTGGTCCGCCTGCTCGCGGAGCTGCAGCGGGGGGGTGATGGAGCAGACGCGGCCCTGCCTCCCGGCCTATTACCGGGAGCGCGGCTACCGCCGGCCGGGCCGCCACTTCCCGGCCTCGGACCGGGCTCTGCCCCACCAGAGCGCCCACTACGAGGACCCGCTGTCTGCCTACCCCGGCCACGTCGTCTCTGCCATCCGCACGTCCGTGCCGCTGCACAGGAACGAGGAGCAGCCGTGGGCCGGGCCGCGGAACAGCAGCCAGGGCGGGCGGGCGGCGCTGCGGGGCAGCCGGCACTCGCAGGGCCCGCGGCACGGCGCCAAGCCGGACAGGAGGTACGGGGCTGGCCGCGGCCGCCGCCCTCGGGAGTGGCGGGGCACCGTGCGGATGGCGCTTTCACACTCGCGGGAAGGTCTGAGAGGCTGGCGCTGACTTTTACAGTGCTTACCTTCTGGGAAGGCTGCCCTCCCTTCGCTACCTGCGTGATGTCCAAGGACATGTCGTTATTCTACAGTCGTGCTAAGCTGATTATCTCACTTCCCTTTAAGATTTGTGTTGTGATTTATTGAGAGATTTTTCCTTTTCTGCTTTGCTCTCGTTTGACATTTTCATTAAATATCAGAACAAATAACTGTTCTATAATTGTATTCTTAACTTCGTCAGCCAGTCTGATATTAATTGGTTGAAAATTAACTTTTTTCAACTGTCAACTTAATTTCTATTCAAGATTCTAGTTTTGTATCTCTATTTATTACCTTTTTGTTTTCCTCTTTTTTCTTTTTTTCTTCCTACCACCTCTTCTAGCATAATTTCCTGCTTGAAGAAAATAAAAAAAATGTGGTTGCTTAATACATAGAATATTTTAAATGCTGTATATGTTTTCATTAATTTCATAGTAGCAGTCTTTAAGGTTGGGTGGAGCTGTGCTGTTACAAGTAGTTCCAATTAGTTTTCCCACTTCTGGAGAAACACTTCTTTATCCACTTTGATACTGATCTGTCAGATTTTTTTATATGTCTGTGAAAGGAAAATAGATGTGTTTCCAGTTTAGAGACTGAGCAGAACAGGCATGGAGATGTGCTGGGATGGAGTGCTCCTTAAATGTCTGTTCTTTCTCTCTTTCCTCTAAATATGGATTCCAGTGGCTCTCTGGTTCTTTCCCTCTCAGCTGTCTTCTGGGGAATGCATGAAGACGAGCTTTTTGGGGTAGCTGACAAAAAAACCCAAACCAAGCAAAACAGAAAAAAACACCTCCGTCTCCCCCCAAACATAACCAAAGAAACTTTCCTTTTCATCTGCATCTTTAGGATTCCTAGTAGAGCAGTCAATTGTCATTCCCTTAAAAAAAAAAAAAAGATATTTTGCTGTCCTTAACAACGTAAGAAAGAATATTACCTTGAGGCAGTATTCCAGCCTGACTAGAATAGTAGAGCTCTGTTGCTGCTAATAAAGGCATTCTCAACCCCTGCAAGAAACTCTGTCCATATAAAAGAATACTTGAAAATAGAATTAACCTGTTAAGCTCCTGCCTTTCTCAGTGAAGCATGAGTTTCAAAAATTGGGACCAGCTGTTCAGATGTTGGTCTTCTCTGGTGTTGCCAATTTCCTTTGTCACTGCTTTGTCTTTCTGTCAAAGCCATGCAAATGATAGCCTAGACCTGTTGACTATAGAATCAGTGTGGCCCTGATGGTCTTACAGAAGCTCAGGGAGTGCCAGAGACAGAATTAGTAGTGTTAACATGAGTACATTGAGGCAAAAGTCATGTTTTGTTTTTTCTGTTTTCCTACTTAATCATTTGCTATTCCAGTGCACTTCTGGGCTGTGCAGTGTGACAGCCCCAGGCTGTGGTGCAGGGCTGGGTTGTTGCTGATGCTGGGAGCCTGGCCTTGAACCGGCAGCACAAAGTCATCCAAAGGCTCTTTGCTGTAGCCCTCGGCACCTCAGTCTCGAAGGGAATCCCCCCTGGCCTGGCTCTGCAGCAGCCCCACTGCCTCTGCTGGGCTTCTACCCCCATGGGCTGTCCCTTGCTGCTCTGGTGGCCTCTGCAGGCCGGCACAGGCTGGAATGGCTTGGGACAATCACTGCAGGATTGGCTGGAACTGGAGACCATGGTGAGCAGAAAATAATACTAACTGTGCAGAACTGAAGCTGTGTCACTTCCTAAGAAATGCCTTGCCATATGAAATGTTAAAATGCTCACTTTCCTGTATGATGGAGGCATTTGCTTTTGAAAATTCTTGTGCTTTCCTAAGCACAGCACAAGCTTCTGTACCACAGTTGATTTTCCACCCCCATACACTCTGCCCCTTGGCTAAAGACTGGATTCAAGGTCAGTGTTTTAATCTTACTTGCATAATAAGTTATTTCCATCTTGTGTTAGGAGGTCCCTGGTGGTTTTTAAGCCTGTTGTGTTGCATAACTTTCAGATTCCTTGGTGGTGACTGTAAAAACAGAATGAGAACAAAAAATGTTATTTGAAAATGTAAATTGAATGACAAAACTAATAGTTCTCCTTGATTTACAAAATCCGGAGTAAAAACTTTCTTTACAAAGGAGATTACTTGTTCCTATCAGTTATATGGAAAATAGATTTCAAGATGTGAGCTTCTCTACACATGATTTTTGTCCTGTAGAACTGTGTTTAGTGTTCACTAAAAAGATGATACTGGAAATTCATGTCAGGTTGTTAAATAACACTTGTGTTTTCACAATTTGTACAGTCAGTGGAAACTTTTTGGAGTATTTATATTTACTGTACTGGACTTTATATAGAAGCTGTACTTTTAGCAGACTTCCATAAAACAGTAAGAGAGGAATGGACATCTGTGGCTGAGATAAGCTCACTTCGATACCATGGTAGAATGAAGGATGGATGGATTGGATGGATTCCAAGGCAAAGAGTTTTGACAGCAGTAGCAGTCCTATACAGCAGCCCAGTGTGATTGTATCATTTAGCAGCAAGTGGAAAAGTTCTCTCCCTGCTTCTATGCTGCTGACAAAGAACTGATTAGAGTTCTTTTTTAGCAAAATCCAAAATAGAATTTGTATATCGTAAAAACTCCTATACCTTGTTTTTGAAGAGGGTGTTCACATTTTCGGCCTTTGAAACTGAGTTTAGTTAGGCTTTAGGAGCCAGGACTGCATGAGAAGTTCAGGGAGAGTGAGGTTTGAGGTACCTACAATTAGAAGCCTGGTTTAAAAGTTTTCAGTGCTCCCCTGTTTAACTCAGTGCAGTAAGGAGAGTTCTTGCATGATTGAAATGTATTAATTACAATCAGTCACTGGAGTGAGTAAAAAAGAAAGCTGATGATTCTCTGAGTTGTCCACTGGCGGAGGCATAGCTCTCCCCAGCTTTGAAGAACTGAGTTCCCTGTAGCATGGACTTGGTTTGTTAATTTTTGCCTAGCTAATGGACCACACCACACACTAGAAACAAACAGGAAAGAGGAGACAGTGAAAAAAATATTAAAGCATTCAGACATCTTTATTGAGAGGCACGTACAGAAAAGCAATAAGGTCATGCAGAAAGATAACATTCTTTAAGAGAGAAAACACATCTTGAAAGGAAAAAATATTCATGGACTAGGTTTCAGTACTGCTTAAATGTTGCATTTCCAGTTCTCTGTTTCAGTGATGGAGAAGACAGAACCACAATTTCTTACTGATGTACTGAGTGTAGGATGTTTACAGCTGCCTCCTTCACTTTCTCTTCACATAGGCTTTGGTGGTGGAGCAGCAAACCTCAGTGTCCACTTGTGTGAGCATGCTATGTATTTTGTATCTGGGGTCATAGCAGCAGAATGAAAATACTAGAATTATCACCAGAATAATGAAATAACTAAAGCATTTTTGAATAAATAGTGCAAGTTAAAGAAGTATGTTAATAAGGAAAAGGCATCCCTAAAGCATTTCTTATGTATTTGGAAGAGGAGTGAGAGGAAAAATTTGCACTGAGGAAATAATCCAAAAATCATCAACTTCTCACATGTCTCTAGCTCTGGGTCTTTATTGTGCTGCCAGCAGCTGACGTGCAAGTCTGCTGTGCTGCTCTGTGCCCTGTATTGGGTCAGTCTGCATTTCTAGGCCTTTGAGCAATGGAAAGGAAGAGTGCATCATTTAATGTCAAACCAGAATTTCCTTTCTGAAAGTATTTCTTTTGCCACCTCTCACAGATGCTTTGACCAGGCAAATGTAGGTCACTCTGTTGGCAGGTCTGCAGTTAACTTTTAAGAGGACAGTTCTGTTGTTATTTCCTTAACCAGTAGCCATGTGTTGTGATGTCATTTTTGTGACCTGTTCTAGTCAGTTCCGGTTCCTAGAGGTGGAAAAATATGTGATTGCTGGACCCTCAGGTTCAAGAAGGTACTATTTTCTCAAGCTGTGAGGCTTTATATTTATTGGCATGAGTGTTTGCTTTTCTTAGTATCTGGTACAAAACTCAGCTCAAGTACTTAGCCACCCCTCCTTTCATTATTTCTCTCACAGAACGAAAATGTGATGGATTTTACCCCAAGCTCAATATGGTTATAAAAGCTTATTGTGAGTTGGTGTGTGTACAAGAAGGAAGATAGAGAGAGACAGGTTGGATCCCTTTCTAAGGATAAGTTTTCCAGAAAGATCTAAGAGCAGCAGTGGTAATCAAAGAATTCATTTTGGTAGCACTTGAGGGATTTAAAGCCACGTGAGAAGATGTTTATTTTCCTTCTAAATAAAATTCCAGGCAGGATCTAATAGTAATAATGATCAAATGAGGTATTTCTTAATGAAATGAGTAGCTAGCTGGGATGGCTGAGGCCTCAGGTTGACTTTTTCCTGTCACACTTCTCATCTGAATATCGATACCATAACATGCTCTAGGTCTCACTTATTATAACCAACGTAATATCTAAATATAAACTGTATTTATTATGCTAATGCAAGCATTCTTTGAGTGAGATTACCAGAAATAACCCCCTAACACAATACTGTAATTGCAAAACCACCTGAACTTTCTTACTCTTACTGCTGAACATTTCAACCCTTCCTGAGCTGGGCTCACTGAAGGAAGGGAAGTGAGATCACTGCTGCTGTTTAGTCAGGTACCATTGAACTACTGCCCCTACTACTACTGTCAGTGAGGGCTAGAAACAACCAAACCTCCTGTGTCATTTGTAAGGCATCTCAGCAGAGTTCTGAGGTTACTTACAGTGAATTTCTGCTGGTTTACCTCCCAACTGCATGGTTATGTTTTTCAATCAAATCTTAAAGAAGAAGCTAAGAATTGCCTGGGATCAGAGGTGTTCAATCCTGAAAAAGAGGATTGAAGTATTTGGGTTTGAATTTTGGAATCCATTTCTCAGTGTTGAAAGTCACATAAATGAGGTTACACAGCACTTGCTGAGAGATCAGTAAAAGCAAATATACTAAGTTATTGTACTGGGCATACTGCAGCTATGCTAAACTGGGGTATCAGTGGTTATCTCTGAGGATGGAAAATTTTGTTTAAGGTAGTCCACATCCTATTAATTAAACCTGTTCCGAAGAGACAGTTTATTTAGTGACCTTATTCATTAACTTTACTGTCTCAGAGAAATGTAAATATCTTTTCCCCCTAAATGATATAGAAATGAAAGTGTTTGTAGTGTAATGTGGTATAATCCATTTTTCTTCAGAAGAAACACCTTTTAGACATTGTTGGTTACTCTGTGAATTCTAGCATTTACATATTTTAGGACAAATATGCTCACAGTAATTTTAATACTCCTATGTATGTGTGATAGGTGGGAAACAGTGCATATCCACAAGTCATGGTGTGGTTACCAAAGTTACCATGAATGTAAAAAAGGCAGATATTTCCCAAACTTTAGTTCATGAAAATGCCAATCAGTGAGATGCAGTGACAGCCTGCCTTGATGAACTGCCCTGCAGTGTGCTGGTGAAGGGAGCAGGGTGCTGGAGTGGGGCAGAAGTTGGTGCTGGTGAAGGGAGCAGGGTGCTGGAGTGGGGCAGAAGTTGGTGCTGGTGAAGGGAGCAGGGTGCTGGAGTGGGGCAGAAGTTGGTGCTGTTGGCCCCACTTTGCAGTGTGATGCTCTCTCAGAAGGGCTGTGTGAGCTCTTGTGACCAAGCATTTCACAGCTTACTTCTGTAAGGCCAATTTCTAGATCAGTGAGCAGACAGGCATGCATTTTGTAATATAAAACAGTCAAAGGGCTCCTTTCTTTCATTCATGTTTGCAATTTTCTCCAGATTGATTTAGAGCCAGTGAAAAGTGAGTAGGTGGAATGCAGAGCAGCACAGGCTGTGGTGCAGTGGAGAGGCAATGCATGATGGCTGTTGATGGGAATCAGCCTGACTGGTGGGAGCTCTCCTTCTTGAGTAGATGGAAACCTGTTTCCAGATCCAGTATATCAGCCATTTTTGTTAAAAATGATGCCTGTGAAAGAATCTGCTAAAATACTGAGGTATTTTATAATATAAATACTGAGGTTAAATACTAAGGTTAAATACTAATACTAATACTAAATATCTAAAATACTGAGGTTAGTGAGTAAACTCACTAACAGTTATGAACAGCAGACAGTTTATTTTGTGATTTAAGGGGGACAAATTTATGGTGGAATCTTTTTAAAGTACAACTTGCTAATTGTGTACCTAATAGTACATAAAGCATGAAAGAAAATTAAAAGCAGTAGGAGGGCTGGAAAGTAAATGATTGACTTAGACAATTGGAGGCCAGTCACAGTTTTGAATTATGGAGAAATGCCACAGATTAAAATGCATGACTTAAATGATTTTAAGAATATTATCTAGGAGTAATAAAAAAAAAAGTACATTAAAAATACATGCCCATAGTGATCCTGTTAACAGAAGCTTAGGGAATTAAGGCTAGGTTTTTTCCAATTAGATATTTTGTGTCTCCAAGGACTTTTCCTTCTCTCTGTTTTTTTCTTAATTACATTTTAAATATTGGAGTAATATTTCAATAGCTTCATTGCTGACAGGACTAGCTATTAAGTCACCGTCAGTTCTTCAGAGAAAGAATCAAGGATCACTGCACTAAAATACTTGAACTGTGAGTAAATGGGTAGTGTCCTTTAAAACCTGTCAATTGATTACAGTAATGTAGTGCTGCAAAACAAATAATTTGCTATGACCTCAAGTATTAGGTTAAATATTGGGATACATATTCACAGAAGTAGATTTAATTAAGTTAGAATGTATGTAATTGATTCAGTTATAGAGGATTTTGCTTACTAAAAAGCAGTTCTATTAAAACCATGATGAGTAGAAGGGCTTAAATTTAAGCCAGAGAGCTTTGATAGGGGTCTAAGGGGGCTCAGCTCCTTTAGAACTAATTTTCTAGTCAAAATCAAAGAACAGCAGTTTTGGAGCATTTTTTGAAATGGAAATGAATAACAGCAATGACAAAGCACAAATCAGTATAATTTAAAAGACTTTTGCAGTGGTAAGTAATGTGGAATTTTTTTGGGAAACAAAGCTATAAATCAAATTTGTAACCTGTCTTCTGTCTTTTCTTCTACTTTCATGTTGCACATCAAACCTCTGTTTCTGCTGGTAGATCAGTGTTAAGTTCAGCACGAGTAGGTGCTAGCTCTGGGTTGTTTGCTGTGCTGATAGGGCACAAGCACAGCCAGCAGCACTTCAGACAACAGATTATTGGCAGCTGCTGAATTCCCAAGTGAGGAGAGCTGGTAAGAACCTGGAGAATGCCTGGCCCTGGCCACCCAGAAGTGCAGCTGGACCAGGCTCACTGAGGACAGAGGTTTCCTTAGCAGGTTAGAGGACTTGAATGTTCATTCCAGGACAGGATTCCTGGTAAGGGAAGCCTTTGAAGCTTTTTGGAAAAAAGCTTCAAACTTGACCAAACTTTGCATAAAATTAAAAGAAAGGTCTAGGTGTTGTTTTTACTCTATCTGAGGATCTGTGGTGAGATTCTGTTGTCTTTATTGTGGTTGTTGTGTCTGGGAATGCAGGGAAGAAAACCATCTCCCTCTGCTTGTGGAATTATTTTTGCCAATAGACAAGAGAATATATTGGGGCAAAAATTCTGTAATTCCTATATAGTTTTTTTTTTCTCCTTATCTCTGGTTAAACTGGTGGCTGCAGATTGTTTCCAAGGCATGATATTATTTCTTCAGAAACAGTGAAGGGTTGTGAATTGAAAATATGAGGAGTTAGTAGTTTCTTTGGGTTCATTCTAAGAAAACTTTCCAGCAGTTGTACAACAAGCCTTCCTTGTCATAAATGAGTGGTTTTGCTAATGTTCACCCTTGCAGTTTTTATTTTACAAGAGATGTGCTTTGATACTAGGAGATAAGATAAATGAAATGCTGAAAAGCTCATGGAAACACATTCTTTATTCTGTCTGACATCAGAAGAAAAAGAAAACGAGTTATGCTTCAGCTGGAAGTGAGCCAGGGAATCTCCATTTAGAGGCAGTGGGAGAAATGTAAGGAGAGAGGAAGTGATGGGAAAAGGGAAAAAATGAAAAGGGTATGTTGGAGAGAGGCTGTGTAAAGAGCACTTAAGAGAAGAGGTGGAGGTCCAGGAAATTTGTAATCTTACCTGTGTATCTTAAAGACACTGTATATCCTTAGTTCAAAGAGGGTTTCTATTCGATATAAATAACCTGTCCACCAGCTCTGAAAGTGCTTCACTCTTGAAGACCACTTGAGGTTCAAAGCACTGTTCTTAGCAGAAAGTCTGTGAGGCAGCGATAATGCATTGATTTGCCAAGGCACACATTTGCTTATGGCTAAAATTAGAAAAAGCTACGACAGCCACATTCCTTTTTGACACTGCAAATGGGCTGAGAGGGGCCAGTTCTACTATTCACAGCTAACGTATTTTCAGCATGAGAGGAATTATTAAAAGTTAGAACAGTAAGAACTCATCATCATCATCATGTTTGCTACAACCTTTACATTAGTAGCACAAAACCTGATTTTCCTACTTGTCTGGGCAAAAGTACTTTTTTGAAATCACATATTTAGGTTGGCTTAGGTTTAAAGGGATCCATCATTTTTGTTATCAAAGTGCTAAAGAGATTTGTCTGAGCAACCAAAGAGGTGTATGTGTTTATGTGAATTATGCCCAAAGAAAGGAGATTGTCAGATCTGCATTAAACAACTGTAATGCATCTGCTTGAGATGAGCACAGTAGATCAGAGATGTCTGCTGGCTGTGGTCTGACATGAATTACGTAATGCTTTTCTACATATATTTTTCTGTTAGGCAGTGATTTACCTTTAGATAGTAACTCTATTCTTGGTGGCATTTTTCCCCCCTTTTTGTTCCAGCTGGCTGTAAATATTGTTGAATACTTGCTTTCCTCTTATTCTCTCTTGCTCTTCTTCAGCCTAGGGAGCAAACAAAAGAAAAGCTAATGCTGTGTAATGTCACTCTCATTTAGGTCTGTCCAAGTAGGCACGAGGCTTAGGGGTTCTCTTTCTTTCCTCTCCTGCACAGTTATGGGAAGCTTTTCTTTCCCCCCCTTAGTACCAAAAACCATTGTACCTCCTGCTGTAACTACCAAAAGCCTTCCTCAACACTGACTGTCACGGTCTCAGAGCAGATTAACGGGGATAAACAGTTCGAGAGTGCTGGTCGCTTATCTGCCAGGGTAAATCAGCACTCTCGTTCACACATCTTGAGCCAGGAAGATTGATTATGGCCCCACGTGGCCATAAGGCTGGAATGGGAGGTAAATTACTTTCAGTGTTTCCAGCTAACAAGAGGGAGTATATAAGACTTGTGAAGAAAACAAACCCGAGTTAAAACAAACCCAAAGAAAGGTCCCTTTGATCTGGTGGCTGTCTGACATCTGTACCACTTCTGTTTCTAGAAAATAAGTACATCCATTTATAATCTCTGGTTTTCACTGGAGTTCAAGTCTGTTGTGCATCGATATTAAAAACATAAATGTATTTTATGTACAGAAAGAAAATTATGTTTCTTTAATAGTGTCTTCCTTCCTGAGATGCAAATGTCACCCAAAAGAGCTCTATTCAGTCTGCTCTGAACTGGAAGAAATCTCTTTTGCCAACTTACTCATCAGACTGCTCTGATAGTTAGGATCAAGGCTTTCTGAGATTCTGCATACATCAAGCTAGACTACATCTTGTTCATATTTATTACAAGTCATGTAAATGCCTAACTGCTCCTTTGCTTGTGGATTCAGTAACTGTTTTCTCTCTCTTTCTCTGTTTTTAGAAGCAGAAGCAGAAATCCTATTGGTCCAGGAAAGTACGGATATGGAAAGGTGCCCTACATTTTACCTTTACAAACCGATACTGGTCAGCAGCCGCAGAAGCTGCGGCGGCAGCGACAGTCATCAAGGAGCCACCTTTTCCACCAGAGCCCGAGCCTCATGAAGCCCTACAGCCAGGCAGCTGCTCCTTCCCTGCAGCACGGCAGTCTTTACCAAGAGCCGGCTGGGCCTCCGGCAGGACACCAAGGCCTGGGGCCCTCGGTTTATCAGTCACCTTCATTCCCTGTGTCTCAGAGCCTGTTCCATGGCGGTGACTCCAGCCCTCAGGCCCTGCAGGGGCAGCCCCAGCCCCAGAGGGCTGCAGCCATCGTGTGCATTGGTGCCTACAAGCAATATAAACTCTGCAACACGAATGTAAGTCTGCTTTTCCTGTTTCCTGACAGCTGTTGGTTTTCCCTAGTACGCAAAATGTTCACCTAATCATCAAGTTAAATTGAATTTTAAAAAATTAATTGAAGTTTTTTTTTATTATTTTTTTATTTTAGAGTGTCTTGGGGAATGCTGAAAGTAGATCCAATATGTGCAGTTCCAATTTGATGAAACCCAGGAACATGAAGGAATTTGAGATAAGGATAGTAATTGAGAGAGGTAGTGGGGTAAACGTGGGCTGAACAGTGTCAGAGAATGCAATAATGGTGGAAAATTTTCGTTACAGTTGTGGTGAAGGGACAAGGGAATGAATTTATTGTAAATTTTCCACTTTCATTCGGTGTCGTGATGTTATTTTGATTTTTGTGTGATGAACGTGGATTTTAATGATAATTCCTGAGTACGTGATTCACAGTGGTGAGGAGTATATTGGGTTAATGTGGCCAGGGTTTGGTAGAGGGGAGGGGTGGGGGGACTGCAGGTGTGGCTTCCAGGAGAAGCTGCCAGAAGCTTTTCCCAGGTCCAACAGGGAATCCAACACCAGCTGGCTCCAGGATGGACCCACAGCTGGCCAAGCCCAGCCCATCAGAGATGGCAGTACCATCCCTGTGGTACTGTACTTCAGAAGGAAAAAAAGCTGTTGTAGAGGTGTGATGCAGCCAGAGCAGAGCAGAGTGAGAATGTATGAGAGGAGCAGCCCTGCAGAGGCCAAGGCCAGTGGAGAAGGAGGGGCAGGAGGGGCTCCAGGCACCGGAGCTGAGGCTCCGCCGCGGCCGCGGGGCGCCTGGTGCAGCAGCCGGGCCCGCGGCCCATGGAGGGCACCGCAGCACGTGGGTGCCATGAGGAGCCTGTCACCCCATGGAAGGCCCGTGCTGGAGCAGGCTCCTGCCAGGGACCTGCCAGACATGCAGAGAGAGGAGCCCACAGGAGAGGAGCAGATTTCGTGGCAGGACTTGTGACCCTGTGGGGACCCACACTGGAGCAGTTAATGAAGAGCTGTGGCCCATGGGACGCACTCACACTGGAGGAGTTTGTGGAGAACTGTGTCTCATGGGCGGGACCCCATGCTGCAGCAGGGCAAGGACTCTTAGCCCTGAGCAGCAGCAGAAACAACCTGTGATGAACTGACCATAACTCCCATTTTGTCTCCCTGTGCCACTGAGGGAAGGAGATAGAGCTGCTAAGAAGGGAGGGGTAAGGGGAAACTTTTTTTAAGGTTTGTTTTATTTTGCATTGTGATGCTCTGATTTTGATTGGTAAGAAATTCAGTCAGTTTCCCCACGTCAGGTTTGTTCTGCCCCTGACAGTAATTGGTGAGCAATCTCTCCCGATCCTTATTTCAGCCCATTAACCCTTTGTTATATTTTCTATTCCCTGTTCAGTTGTGGAGGGGAGTGATGGAGTGGCTTTAGTGGGTACCTGTCACCCAGCCAGGGTGAAACCACCACAGTCACTGACAAGCTTAATGTTTTTCCATGAAAGAAACTGAAAACCGGAGTTTGGATAGGCCATGTTACAAAGGCTGTCTGCTTCTCAGTCCCATGAGATGAGGTTATCCTTTTGTGAGTGCTAGTCATGTTCTAAACAGCATTTAGAGACAGCCTTCAGTGGGATCACTCCAGTGTCTTTCCATGGTGCTCTGTGCATTCTGTGACAGATGCTACTTTTACTAGCATTCAGTTCTACATGCTTTGATTTTAACTTCCTAATTTATTGGAGTGAAAATCTGTTCTGTGTTAATTTTTAAGTAAAACTTAATCTGTTATTATTTGCTTCAAAAGTGTTTGGCTGGGTGTAGCTCAATGCTCCAGGCACTCTCCCATTGTATGTGGGAGGCAAGTAAGGTTTTGTTCTTTGTGCCCATTAGTGATTTACATCCCACTAGCATTGCCAGTTTCTGCCTGTGCCCTTCTAGTATTTCCCAAAGTATGTCTTCCTAATATGTTTTTCTTATTTGTCCTGCTAATCCAACTTAATGTTGCAAATGTTAAGGAACCTGTACTTGGATATTAGAAGCAGAATGTTCAGGAGAGGTCTGGATAAGCTGACATGACAGGCAATATTTTTTTGGCTGGGTGAACGTCTGATTCTTCTACCTCCTAAAAATCCTGTTTTGTTTAGTGGAGTCTGCATATTGGAAATGTAACAACGGAGCATAGGATAACAAAAACACAACCTAAACAAATCAGACTTTTTCTTCTTAGTTATTACTCCCACTATATTTATGAATAAAGTCCATTGATTGAGACTAGAGCAGCTGATTGTAAAGGCCTAATGTTAAGAAACCTTTAGTGTATTTGTCTGGAATGGAAAACATGAAGGGCTAATTTGAGCCTCTGAGAATAGCCTCTGGGACAAATTGCTCTTTCAAAAAACACTTTCTGTTTTTTGAAGGAAATGGGAAATGACCTTAGTGCATGGGCATTAATTTGGAAAGTTTTCTGAGCTAAATTTGCTCGCTGTGTCCAAGCGATACACAAATATCCCAGTCTTTATTTCATCCCTCACACATCAGGGCACAAAGTTGGACAGTATTCTGCCTGACTTAATGTGACAAAATTGTTTCCAGGAAAAGAGGTCTTTTCAGAGGGCAAGGGGTAAGAGATGAGGAAGTTAGAAATGAGGTGGAAGAAGGAAGCCATCCAAGATTGCCAGGGAATGGAGGAGGAAGATTTGTGGAGGATGTTTGTTGAGAATGGCAAGTGGGCTGGAGTAGAGGGCAATGAGCTTGTGAATTGGACAGTGGTCCAACATGCAGGTCAGCATAGTGAGTGGTTTGGCCATTGGCAGATTTTGTTTGATAGAAGGGAGTGAAAATATTTTCATGTTAGTTTTAGAATCTTTTGTTTTAAGCAGAAGAATTCAACAGATGAAGAGAAAACATAGATGAGCACACTGCTGCTGCCTCTTCGCCATTGTTGCTTGTATAAATGCAGTTATAAGGAAATCTGTAGTACAGGAGACTTAAGAGCAAAGAGAAATTGTAGCTGAAGTAGCTTCTCCTAGGCATAGAACTCAACATAGTGATATTCTTTATTTAGTAATGTTTGTTACCCTTGGAGAGGCTGTGATTGCTATTCAGGGTTATTTTTCTCCCTAGAATGTGGTAATTAATGTAATTATGAAAAAGGAGTTGCTAAGAACAATCTTAGTATAAGGCCAGGATGAGAGCAAAACAAGGCTGATAGTGTTTCACTTTGTTTGCTTGTTCTTTCTGATTAAATGCTTCTGCATGCGGGCTTTAATTTAATTTATCAGCAGCGACATGTACCAATGGTCTTGCCAGAAAGCAGAGAACAGTATCTTTTTATTTCTTCTTCCTCTTCAATTCTTCCTGGAACATACCAAAAAAAAAGTGAAAATCTCATTTATTGGAAGTATTCTGTTAAATTAACCCTTATCCAAGTGTTTGGCCAGTCCCTCTACAGTTTCCCCTAAGGGCAACTAATTAATAACAAATTAAGTTAATCTGCCTTGGTCCACTAGGTCATTTCCTCATTATTGTACATTTATTGCTTTTTCATTGATAGCTGAAGTCATTTCACATGACTGACTGATTGATTCATAAAAGGTAAACTTGTGAGGTTTGGTCAGGGAGAACCTCAGAAGTGCTTGTATTTGTTCAAGTGTTCCTGCAGCTCGCTAAACCTATTTTCTTATTATATAAGTGGCTTTCCCTGTTCAGCACCTTGCATACAAGCTCACCTCAGAACACACAGCTGCCTGTCACCCTTTTTGACAGGAAACAGGCAGTAAACATCTCTCCTTCCACACAAACAGCTCTGGCTGGTCTAACTGGAACCATAAGCTACCTGCAATACAGTAGGATTCTTCCAGTGTATTCTCTATTCCTTCAGAAATAGGAAAGTGGTGAGTAATCTCCCTTATTTCCCCCTGCATTATAGGACAAAGAATTATATGCATGTGTGGTTGAAGTAGAATTTGAATTCAACCTTCTTTGGGGGGTTTGTCACTAGAACAAAGGAAGCAACTCAAATGGAACATTTGTTTACTGAGCGCTTTCTGAAATTAATTGTCTCGAGTTTTGCCAAGTCACTGGCTCTTCATGAGTGCCTGAATGTGTGAGAGTGTATTTATAAACCAACTCCAGGCTGCAGGTTGCTTGGGCAGTATATGCAAGGAAGCTTTCAGTCTTCTGAATATTCCAGACTACTTAAGGTAGTTTCGTCATGAAGAGTGATAAATGGATATAAAATCTGAATTTTCATTCGGTATGGTGTGGGGTGTGAATTTTTGACCAAGTTCATATAGGACTTTGGAAAAGTCAAGGTAAAATGTATGAAATAGTAACTCCTGAGGGCTCTGTGAAGTATTTATAGATTAAATTTTGCTGAGCTTGTCTAGTTCCATTTGCAGTTGCTAGTTTGACCACTGGTTCATGTGGATTACTGTCATGTCCCTAGTTACACTGTGTTGTTTTTCTCAGTATTTTCTGTGACTGGTTTTTAGCAAAAAGTCAGTTGTGTTGTGGAGAAGTATCTAGATAGGAACAGAAGACAATGACTACTTTTATTTTTTTGCCTACCTCTTCAGCTATGCCTTATATTAATGTGGTAGCACAGCTATGAAAAATCTGGCTTTTGGTTCTGAGTAAGATTCCTCTGCTTGGATCTGTGCCCCTGTGTGCAGAGATTTTGAGAACAGCACCTGAGCAGGGAAGGGGAGTATCTGAAAAGACAGCTTAGGAAATGGAAAGAGGATTTACAGTTGAAATGATGAGGTGAGGTAAAAGACTCAGGATCAATCCTCAGCTATATCGTGATGGGACAAATTAAAATACTTGATTTTCCAAAGAGTCTTACTGATGATACTGATGCTGAGTTACAACTGTGCCGTTGAAAGGCTTTTTTTGGATGCAGAACCCTAATTAAATAGAATTACAGTGTTCTGCAGGAATGTGTTGAGTCCATTAAACAGTGATGTGCTTTTCTGTCACCTAAGCACATAGGTAGGCATTGGCAGGGTCCCCTGGCACCTGGGATCTTGGGCCATCCACCAGCTCACTCATGTACTGCCCAAGCAGTACATTTTGAATTTTTCAAAATTTTCCACTCTACAGAAACTGAAACATTTCCAGTGTTTCAAGTTTTAGCTAAGGTAGAAATGGAAATGTTTAATTTTTAATGGAACAGAAAATATAATTCTCAGACAAGTCTTTTCAGAATTGATATGGGCTGCTTAAAGTGTGCACTCTTTAATGTAGTTGGGATGCTTATACATTGAGGTGAAGACTAACAAAAGCCTATGTATTTTTAAGTGAACTTTTTTTTATTTTAGACTGAAAAGCCCCTTCTTATTCTCAAGGAGTTACTGTAGGGTTTATTTATTCTCATTTTGAGATTTGCATAGAGTAGGTGTTTGACATAAGTGGCAAAGTGGGGTTAAGATGACATATCTTTTCCTGAGGAAATTTAAACTTGACTTTATGTGAGGAATTTTCCGTGCAAACACTGTGGGATTGTGTGTAGATTTGGTAGTCTGACATTCTGTGCATGTATAGGAAACTTTTTGAAAGCTTGCATTACTTTGGGCTGTACTGTCTTTCTTTTTGCATGTTTTGCTCTTTGCAGCAGAGGTGTGTAAATATTAATTCAGAATAATTTGTCACCAGTACAGGCTGAACTTACCAGAGGCAGGCACAGAGATATTGCTCTTAAAGAGTCTTATGTAGTTTGATCAGTTGTCATTTGTATACAGAAGAGTCACAGAGAGACACCTTTGATGAAGCTCTTGGACCACAGTTATTTCCTGTGTTATCTCTGCACTGTGGTTATGTGACATCCCCTTCAGTATCTGAGAACCCTGTGTTAGAAAGTATTTTGCATTATGACATTCCTATTAGAACTTAAATAATTATGGGAATCTGTCTGCCATAAATCATCAGGAAAAGTATGTTGGGGTAACTTTAAAAGCTCTCTCCAAGTGTTTTATTATGCAAGTGTTCTCTGTAGTTGTGGCAGTAACACAGAGTTAGCTGTTTTACAGAATTTTACTATTAGTAGGTTAATTACTAATGTAGAAAAATGCTCATAATAAGTCCAAAGTCTCACAATTCAGAAAACCTTGATGTCTAAAGGCTTGTAGGTTTTAATTGAAAATTGAGTTGCTGAGTTTGATCAATAAATCTAAGCAACTTTAAACTAATTAAGCATGTAGGAGTCCAGGAGTCATGCCCTGTTGTGACAAGAGCTATAAAAGCATGGACCTAAAGGAAAGGTGCAGGTGAAAATTTGGTGATGTATACATGGCTACAGCCATCTCCTGTATTCTCCAGGTCAGGGAGAAGTGACCAGTGGCATCTGTAACATTCTTATGGACTTTATTCAAAGGCAGTAAGATATAAATAAAATACAGTAGAGCCTAGGATCGAATAAACACCTTAAAGCCATAAAATATTCCACATGGAAAATGAAGGTTGAGAGTATGTGTCAGTGATTAAAAAATCTACTAGATGTGTTAGAGTTAACCGGTTCATATACATTCAGTGTCATTGATGTGTTTGGGGTTTAGCTTGAACTCTCCGGGACCGAATTTTCCAGAGACTCTGTCAACTTCCCAATACATATTTTCTTGATTTTTAATGTAGAAGAGTACATCAAAAAGTATGGTTTAAAGTAGTACTTCAGTATTTTATGGTACTCCAGGAAGGACTCAGCTGCTTTTTTTCTTCTGTGAGGTTCATTTTGAAAGTTCTGAGCCTGTTGCACGTGTTGCATGATGTAGCTGGAGAGAAGTCTGCCTCAAATGGAGTGAATTTGTGAATAGCTGAAGATTCAGATCCTCCTTTTTGCGTAATAGCAGTGTGACATAAAAATGGTAATAATTCATCTAACTGCCTCAAAATCAACGTACAAATCAGTTGCCTAAAGCTTTTCTTTCCTAACTACTTGGTGGACTTTGAATGGGAGGTTTCATGTAGCAGTTGGAATTGTCTGAGAAGTTACCTTGCTAATTCTTGGAGCAAATGGAATACATGTGTCTTGGAGAGAAGGGAAGAGGAAAAAGATCCACAGTTATTCCATCACTTCATCAGTTAAGAATAGCAGCATTAGCACTTAAAATACTGTGGAATGATTTGGAAACTTCATTGGGATGCTTGTTGAAATGGAACAGGGGTTTTTTGTTCTGCAGAGAACTGGACTCAGGGGATTGAGGTTAGCTGGTTACCATTCAGATGCAACTTCTGTGCCAAGTTTTAAAGGGGAAGCCCATCAATGAAAATTGGGATTTCAGAGTTGCAACCAGATGGTTGCATTCCTGATACATTTGTAGTTTTGTTTAATAATGTTTGTAAATTTGAGTAGTGTCATTTATCAGTATAGGCATGTATTGTGGGGGAGATTTGAAGGCATTCCAGCTTGTCTTTGTTTCTTCTTGTCAATTCATATTGACAAAAGTGTTTGTCTGAAATTCCGGTGTGGAATATTTCAACACTCACATAATTTGAACAAGAAATGTGTCTTTTATTCATATGTTAGTTTAATTGTATCCAGGTTTTCAAAGCAGAGGAGGCTGCAGATGTCATGGTTAATTTGCAAATAACTTTTTAATGCTGTTTTTATGAATATTTGTTAGCTATTCCCATTAATTACAGGTATAAAAACCACCATCTGTCAGATGTCAGCGTCTACTTTGGCAAATGAAAGGAGTAGCTTTTTTCTGGTATTTTTAGGATATTAGTTCAGTTATTGCTGATATCAGTGCATAAGTTAAGGACCTTCTCAAGCCAGGTAGCAGGAAAGGAACATACATTATATGAATACAGGAACTTGCAGTGAAACTACCACCAGTACAATCCGAGTCCTCTTTTGTACTGACCAAGGTGAGTAGAGGAAGAAGGAAGTGAAGGAGAAGCTGCCAAAGTTAAGCTATAGATACTGAAAGAGTTGTGTGTTAGTGATACTGTTGAGTTTTTAGTTTTGTGGGTTTTGGGGAAAGAGGGCATGTTGGTTTTCTTGTGTTTCTGGTTGGGTTGTGGGGTTTTTTGTTGTTTTTATTTTTAATTTTAGAATTTTTAAGCAGGGCTTGGAAACAGCAAATTGCCAGAACTTATGTAGAAAGTTAGAAAACATATATGTCAAATTATGTCTAGCAAGCATCTGTTCCTTTACCTATCCACGGACTAGAGATGGAAGTTCAAACCCTTTCTCCTAGAAGTGGTCTAAAAGAAACCAGGCACTGCAAGCCCTGCAGTGCTTGGAGCAGGTGAGCAAACTTTTTGCATGTGATACATTAAGAGCTAACTGCCTACAGAACAATGCAAACCCCAGAAATAATTGAAATTGTGGTGAGATTAAAAAATAACAGCCCAAACCAGTCTGGTGTGCTCTGTCTCATCTTTCTTGCATTTCATCTACTTCATCAGTTGTGCTGTCTGTCCAGTAGTGACACCTCTGTGGGCAGCATATTGCACATGTAGAGACATACAAGTGTAAGTAATGAAACAGAGCTTATTTCTGGTATTAAGTTGGTAAGGTTGTTTATCTTCAAACTCTTGACTTAAAATTGTGGAAAAAAACAATCCTGTGTTGTTTATATCTGTCAAGCAGTGTTAAAGAGGTGATCTGCAGGGGGAAAAGACCAGGGAAACATCCCCTGCTCATTCTGCAAACCAGCTTTGGCTTTTGGCTGCAGCATTCAGTAAAGCTGCCAGCCAAACCATGTACTGTTTTTCCTGAATTTCTGTTTGCATCTTCATTTGTTAAAGACAGCAAGGAATACTGATGGTCTTGATGGCTTTTTTGAGACCTCAGTTTGGGTCACTTTCTGAGGACAGTTTTTTTGGATGATGTAAGGTTTTAGTTCAAGCAGCAAAATGCTATTAGAAGTTCAAAGTCAAACTTGCAGAGGTTTAGAGCTTTCAAACCTGGAGTTTTGTGAGCAATCCTCTGGTAACTCTCACGTTGAGAAAGCTATTTAATTATCTGATAATATATTATTTTACCCCAGGATCCCTGCATGGATCAAGTGCTTAGCTATGATTGATACACTAGTCAGTGTTATTCTCTTTTTATTCAGCCTTTGGCTCCCTGACTTAAAAATGCTCCTTGCAGAAGGTGAGAAAAAAAGGCTTCTCTAAGGACTAGTTATTGATGCTATTACTGCAGTGTTTGCCTTAAAATTCACAAAGCTGCTGTGTGATAGCAAGATCTAATCTGTTGTAAGAAATGGAGCTGGCATATGGAAGAATGAGGTTTAAGAGAAGTGTTCCATAATTAGTGCTGCTTGTCAAGATTGAATTGAATTGAATTTTTTCCCCCATGTTCAGTATCATATATTTTTCACTTGACAATAGTCAAAGGAAAAATTGCCAAAACTGTAATTATGATTTGGCAGCTCATCTGCAAATCAGGTCCAGAGGTTTTCAGTCAGGCCCCCAAAACAGAAGGGACATAGTTCACAAATTGAGAAAAGATTGGGTTAAGTAATTGCACCATAGGTGACATTTTTTCTCTCAAAACTGGTATTCCAGTTATTATTCCAGAAACAACAGACTGTCCTTTATGTTCCTTATTCTGCATGTCCTTTTATACCTCCTAGGTTTTACAGTGAATGAGACAGAGATGATGTAAATGACCCTTCTAGCTAAATATTCCCCGAGTAAATCCATTCTGCACACTGAATGAGTCAGAGATCATGTGGGGAAAATGGTATGTAATCATGGAATTGACCTCACAGGCAGAAAGAGCCAAGTGATACAGGAGTTGCATGGACAGTCTCTTCGAACTCGAGATTAAACATTCTTTTAAGGCTCTGTGACTTACTTTATAGTGTTTAAACACACCAAAAAAGCCTTCAAAAGCAGAATGCCATCATGTGATACATCAGTATTCACAGAGCTGGGAGCACTGCAGCTGAGCCCACCGGCAGAGGAGTTTGCCCTCTGCGAGTCCCACAGGGCAATGCAGACGCTTGGCTGTGCTGTGCTCAGGTTTATCTCATCACAGGAGCTTCTGCCCTTTCTCCAGGCACAGCCTGTCTCTGCTCCTTCCCTCTGCCTAGAGCTGTCCCACTGTATTTTCTCCTCAGTCACACTTCTCACTTTCTTAGTACCTTCTCATCTTTTCTCCCCATCTCTTCTGCCTCCAGTCTCTCCTTTTTCTGCTTAGTTCCCTGCTTCTTTCCAGTTTCATTTTCTTCTCCTCAGTACCTTCTTCAGCTGACTTGCTCATCCAGCCTCATCTCTTGAATGCCAGTCCCAAGATTTCTCTGTTTTTCCAAAGTATGCCATACATTTCAGGTACAGGCTCAAGTGGTTATTAAGAGCAGAAGAAAGATGTCCTAATTTTCAGTCCTTGCCCTATTACAGACCTCAGGAGCACTTTTCAATAACTGCTGGAAAGCTTCTCAGCCTCTGTGAGCCTCAGGTATGGAACACACTTGTAAACAGATTGTTCCTCTAGGTTACGTGCAGAATTTTAACAAGTTTTGATTGAAAGTGTACAAAGTATGTTATCAGCATTATTTTCAAACTTCTTGTGGTCTGACTATACTTGAGTGGATTTCCATAGAAAAAGCAGAGGGTGTATTCTTGACAAAATCCCAATTTTCCAGATGACATAATTTCACTCATTAAAATATAATAGGCACTTACATTTGGAAAAAAAAATCAGAATATTGGCAACATGGGAAAAAATAAAACACTTTTCCCTTTTGTTTTCCTTCAGGCTTATTCTGGGATGCAATATTTCAGTCAAAAAAAGAAAAGACTAAAACAGATAACAGGAGCAGAAAGTTTAGCCTGAGAGGTTAAAGCTGGACAAACTCATCAGTAAATGGACAGTGCTACCAGCTGCAGCTGGAATAAACCATTCTAAAATAAGACAAATGTATCTGCCAGTTGGTTTGAGGTGCCTTTTTTATTTTTCTTTGAAGTATATGACCTAGGAGGAAGGAATATACCAGAGAAACTGAAGTGTGTATTGTATCAGAATGTCTTTTTTGATGGAAACAAGAACTCTAAGATCTGGATAATGCTGCAATTTCTGTTACACTGGCTTCCTGCAAGTTCATAGTTGTTTTTAAGTTACATTTACATTGTTCTAAGGATGTTCACTTTTTATGGAAAACAAATTGTTCCACATAATAGATTTTTTTTTTAACAGAACCAAACAAAATAAATTGTCCCAACAGACTTATTTCAAATCCCTCTTGGTTATAGTAACAGCTATAGTTACAGCTGGTTTATATATATATATATAATAGATAGTTATATAATTAGCCAGTATGTTTCTCTCTCATGTAACACCACACTGACATTTCTGTTGCCTGGTTGTTACTTAGACTAGAGCTTGTTCTCTAAAAATATTGTGATTACTGCTGCAATATGAATTTTTAATTTAAAAGCAGATTATTGTGGTAATACCAATCTGAAACTTCCTTAGATTTTTAGTCCTCCTGCTGGAACCATTCAGGTAGTGCCTCCTCCCACACATAGACCAGTCATTTCAATGGAATGGATGCAATTGGGTTTCCATTGAAGTTGATTGGGCTTTCACAGAGAAAACTGCTGGAGGATTACTCCTGCCCACTGCTGAAGCTGGTACAATGAGTCACATAAAAACTGCTCCCAAGAAAGAACAGGCAGCTCCAAGAACAATACTTTAAAAAAATGTAATAAAATACTGCTGGAAACCCTAGAGTAGATGTTTTATCACAGAGACATAATTTTCTATAAATTGTGAGGACTAGATATATCAACTTTGCTTAAAGTCTGTAGACTTTGCTAAACATGGATCAAGCATGAGTTTATTTCAGGGTCTTCCAGAGCTGGTATTTGTGGTGTCTTTCAGAGAGGGTTTGGGAGTGGCTGCTGTTTCTAGTGTAAATAAGGCTAGTATACTAAAGCTACTCTTCTTAGTACATAAACCTCCCATTTTCTGAGAAGGACTAATAAAACATTCTATTTTGCAGGTGTATTTGAATAATGTAGACAGATGAGACAGTCCAAGATGATGAAGCTGAAAGCTTCTGTGTTAAGCATTCTTCAGTCTTGGAACCAGATTATGGGAAATGGAAGAAGCTTTTTATTGATTTCCCCTTAAATGAGGCATTAGCATGCAATTCAGGCACCTTGAGCACTATGTAGTGTTTTTATAAACAGGTCTTTGATTGGAGGGATTCTTGTATCTGTGGGATTTTTTTAATGCATCATGTTTATATGGAAAAGTGATAGCACTGCTGAGACTGGGAACAGCAGCTGTGTGAGCAGTAGTTATGATTTCTGCTGCAAATGCAAGCTTTTGATGCTTGCTTGGGAGCATGGAAAGAATATTCTGTGTAAACTCCAATCGCAATGCTGAAGCAGCTCTTTGCTCAGGAGGCTGAAATTTGGGATAGTAAAATAGTAACTACATTTAGAAAACCCAACTTTAAAAACACCAGTCATCTGGTCTTCTGCTGGATCAAAAAAGACTAGCAACAGTCTTCAGTTCACAGGTGTGAACTGCCATAGGCCTTACTTTCAGGATGTACCTGTGTATCACTTACAGCAGATAATGCTCTGTTCTAGCATGGTCTGTTTCCAGTATTTACCTTCCATTTTCTAATTGCTCAACTTCCATCTTACAGAAACCAATTGTTGTTTCTCAGATTTTCTTTGGTTGGTTGGTTGGTTGGTTGGGGCTTTTTTTGAATAGTATTTGTAAAATTTTGGCATTAAACAGAACTGGAGTATTTTCTTGACACATTTTTGGTATTGTTGAGGAAATGTACTGTTAATTTTCCTATTATAACTTCTTGATTAGTCCCTCCTAAAGTAGTAGTTCCAAACATTTCCAGTCATGCACATTAGATCATTGGAGATGCTTTGTGGAGATGGGGTGGATGAGTGACTAACATTTTGTTTAAAACCAAAGCTGGACTCAAATATTTTACAAGTTGCTGTAAATCTGAAATAAAATAAGTTATTTTAATCAGATGGATCTGTCAGTGAGAATTTAAAAAGAAAAAAGCCACAAACCTGTGAAGTTAAGCAGAAATATTTCTTTTTCCATCTGTTTGGTTGAGCTTTCTTCCCTATTATTAGACAGACTGCATTTTCAGATGTAAAGTGCTACAGAATGGAAAAAACATAAAGCAGTAATAGATGCACTTGCCACATTATGCATTAATGCCTTATGTGTCTGATAGATTGCAGTTAATAAAGATCAGGTTTGGGTAACACTTCAAAGACTTTTCTGGTCGAATTCAGAGAACTTCTTGTTGCAAAGCTGAACTCATGAACGGAAGAAAAGGTTCTCGAGTCGCAGGCTGAGAGGGCAGCAGCTGCTGCCAGCGGCAGGCAGCTCGGGAAGGCAGGCTCCCGTAGCTGTCTGTGCCCAGATCCCGATGCAAACTCACTGCCGCCTGCGTGGCATGTGGGCAGAAACACAGCGGTTTTGTACTGTGCACGCATCTGAGGTGTTCACAGTCTGGGACAGCCCTGGATGGGAATGAGGGGGAGGAGAAGGGCTGCAGCCCCCGGGTGTGCAGCGCCCAGGTGTGCAGCTCCCAGGTGTGCAGCCCCCAGGGCTGTGCAGCCCCCAGGGCTGTGCAGCGCCCAGGTGTGCAGCGCCCGGGTGTGCAGCTCCCAGGTGTGCAGCGCCCAGGTGTGCAGCGCCCGGGTGTGCAGCGCCCAGGTGTGCAGCCCCCAGGGCTGCGCAGCCCCCAGGGCTGTGCAGCGCCCAGGTGTGCAGCGCCCGGGTGTGCAGCTCCCAGGTGTGCAGCCCCCAGGTGTGCAGCCCCCAGGTGTGCAGCTCCCAGGTGTGCAGCCCCCAGGTGTGCAGCCCCCAGGTGTGCAGCCCCCAGGGCTGCGCAGCCCCCAGGTGTGCAGCCCCCAGGTGTGCAGCGCCCGGGTGTGCAGCCCCCAGGTGTGCAGCCCCCGGGTGTGCAGCTCCCAGGTGTGCAGCCCCCAGGTGTGCAGCCCCCAGGGCTGCGCAGCCCCCAGGTGTGCAGCCCCCAGGTGTGCAGCGCCCGGGTGTGCAGCCCCCAGGTGCGCAGCCCCCAGGTGCGCAGCCCCCAGGTGTGCAGCCCCCAGGGCTGTGCAGCGCCCAGGTGTGCAGCCCCCAGGTGTGCAGCCCCCAGGGCTGTGCAGCGCCCAGGGCTGTGCAGCGCCCGGGTGTGCAGCCCCCAGGTGTGCAGCCCCCAGGTGTGCAGCCCCCAGGGCTGTGCAGCGCCCGGGTGTGCAGCCCCCAGGTGTGCAGCCCAGGCTGGAGAAGCCCGCTGGAGTTCGCGGAGTGCCGCTGCTGTCTCTGCTTGCCTCCGCCGCGGCGCACGGGAGGTGGAAATGCATGGCTCGAGGCGGTGCGCAGTCTGCCAGTCCAGGGGCTCCTTCCTCATAAACTTGTGCAGATACCTCTGCATTCCCAGATGGAAATTCTCGCTGCATGTCAGGCCAGACATTTACAGTGCACTGTCTGTGGCTGTGCGCTGTAACCAGAGCTGTTTTTACTGCGGAGCTGTTCTTCACGTGCATTTTAAAGCTTTTTGCACATTTTGGTTTTTCAGGAGCATCAGTTCCATTTGAATTGTGTCTGTGTGTATACATATATTTTTTTTTCCTTTAGTTGGCGGACAGTTGTCCTTATGTTCTCTTCCCATTTTATAAAATTAGAACTGCTGGGGAAAGAAGAGAGTCTCCAGGATTTAAAATTGATCATTGCTCTCTTTCAGTGTGTGTTCAGCTAGACAAAACTAGGTTGCCTTGATTTGAGGTAGTAGCTAAGGGGCAGGCGTGGTCCTTGGCTATGCAAAGAGAAACAGTTTAGCAGGAAAATTAACATTTGAAGGACCCCGCATTCCACTTTCTTACATGGACTTGGAACTTCTGTAGGTTTCAAGAGAAACAAGACACTAGCAGTTCAGAGCAGAAGTTCAAAGTTCATCGCAGATGTGGTGGCTTCTTGTGTAAAGAGCCGGAATTTATGGACTGCATATTGAAGGACACAATGCATTTAAGAGTAAGGTCTGCAAAGGAAAGAACAATTTTCAGATTACTGTTTCAGAAACGAGCATTTAAATTATTTTGCTTTGGAGATGTGTTTATCCTTTGGGGTGCCAAAGTATTAATATGATTGTGCAGAACCAGTACAAAAATGAAAATGAGTATGACTAGATTATTTGGACTTAATTGAACATGTAGTACTGCACACAGAGAAAATATTAATTATTAATTATGTCTGAACCTGGAGAATCAAGACGGGATATGGGGCCTTGTAAAAAGCATTTGCCAGTTACTGTAGGTCATAATAATGAAACATTGCCAAAAATCTTAGTCCATGTTTTAATTGCCTGTAGAGGTGGTTTCAGGACCAAACCTTTCCACATTTCCAGGAGTGTGTTATCTCAGCACAGCTTTGACACAGCTTTGCTAATGGCAGATGTGAGCCCACATCTGCTGGCAGACTGATGATTTTCTGGTGTTTTGCCAGCACTTCTTTAATTAAACCAAGTGTCAAGGATTTGTTTAAAAGTGTGCTTTTCAAATGTTAACCAAAAGCTAAAACGCTAGCAGGGTGGTTTCTTTGTTTTACAGTCTTAACTGTACTAGCAGCTCATTTTAAGAAAACTCTAATGGTACAGGGCAAAGAAAATACCGTGTGTTGCTGTCCCTCAGACTATTTTCATACCTGCATATTTCAGAAGAAATTGACACAAAAATAAAGCTGCTGTTACCAAAGTACAAAGTTTCTATCAACAGCAGATTTCCAGAAGTTTGGCCCAAGGTCCCACAAGACAAAGGGATACTTCTAAAATTTAGTCTTGAGTGCTGCATCCCTCATCACTGCAGTGCTGCTGGTCATTCACTCACGTTCTGAAAGCAGGGCAAGAAAAGTTGGCCGAGGTGTCCTCCTTGAAACAGCAGCAGGGGCAGCTCTGAAATGCCTTATTTGTGTGAAAATATCCATATCCAGCACTTCAAGGCACTTTGCTGAATGCAACCCCACGTGCGAAATTTACATCACTGCGTTGTCCAAGCAGCATATTTTAAGTAGGAGAAACATCATCTAAAAACATACACAATTATGCATTCTAGATGCTATATTTAATTTTACAGTGCACAGCTGAAAGAACAATAATTTTAAAACCTTCTCCCATCAGAGAGTATGTATTCTAGATAATTTATATCTGTCTCTACACACAGGAATGTGAGATTTACCTTAGTAGATGGGAAGTATATTTTTTGCTTCTTTGGCCCCCCTAGATCTGGTTTAATAAAATGAGCTTTTATTTCTTTATTTACAAATATCTAAAGAGGCCATCCTGTTTTCTGTGTCAAAACCCCTATGAAAAACTACAGATAACTCCCTCAATAATCACAAGACAATGTTTTTGAGAAAAAAGAAATCCAGATCTGTCATTAACAAAACTCTGAATCAAAGTCAACATTTTGTTTACCAAAAAACTGTTTTCAAGTCTCTAGCAGGCAGCACTCATGTCACTGAGGGGAAACCAATGGAGAATCACACAGTAAGTTAAATATTTTAGCAAAGTTCATTCCAAAAGTCTCTGGGAGATTTTGGAAAGAGATCTGGGCTGTTTAAATCCTAGCAGTGTCGCTTAGCCAGAGGAACATTCTTCACCTACAGCCATGCCAAGGTGCCTGCTTGTTACAGCACAGTGTCCTTGGCTGGGCTGGGACCTGAGCTGAGCTGGGCTGGGCTGAGCTGGGCTGAGCTGGGCTGGGAACTGAGCTGAGCTGGGCTGGGCTGAGCTGGGCTGGGAACTGAGCTGAGCTGAGCTGGGCTGAGTTGAGCTGGGCTGGGCTGGGAACTGAGCTGAGCTGGGCTGGGCTGGGCTGGGCTGGGAACTGAGCTGAGCTGAGCTGGGCTGAGCTGAGCTGGGCTGGGAACTGAGCTGGGCTGGGACCTGAGCTGGGCTGGGCTGAGCTGAGCTGGGCTGGGAACTGAGCTGGGCTGAGCTGAGCTGGGCTGGGCTGGGCTGAGCTGGGAACTGAGCTGAGCTGGGCTGGGAACTGAGCTGAGCTGAGCTGGGCTGAGCTGAGCTGGGCTGGGAACTGAGCTGAGCTGGGCTGGGAACTGAGCTGAGCTGAGCTGGGAACTGAGCTGAGCTGGGCTGGGCTGAGCTGAGCTGGGCTGGGAACTGAGCTGAGCTGGGCTGGGAACTGAGCTGAGCTGAGCTGGGCTGAGCTGAGCTGGGCTGGGAACTGAGCTGAGCTGAGCTGGGCTGAGCTGAGCTGGGCTGGGAACTGAGCTGAGCTGGGCTGGGAACTGAGCTGAGCTGAGCTGGGCTGAGCTGAGCTGAGCTGGGCTGAGCTGAGCTGGGCTGAGCTGAGCTGGGCTAGGCTGGGCTGGGAACTGAGCTGAGCTGAGCTGGGCTGGGCTGGGTTGAGGACTGGACTGGACTGGGCTGGGCTGGGTTGGGCTGGGTTGGGTTGGGTTGGGTTGGGTTGGGTTGGGGACTGAGCTGAGCTGGGCTGGGCTGGTCTGGTCTGGTCTGAGCAGAGGATCTGAGCTGGGCCGGGCAGGGCTGAGCTGAGCCAAGCCAAGCCAGGGGCTGTGTCCTCAGCACCTCAGCTCTGTGTGTGTGGGCTGGGAGCAAGTGGGGAACTCTGGAAGGGACAGCTGTTAGACATTTTAAATAGGACCTGTCTTTGGGCATGTCATCTTCTTATCACAGATGCTTGTTGCTGTATTTTAGGAGATTTAGTCAAGCTGTATATGACAGAAATAGTAATTAAACTGAAGTGTAAAAATAGCTTGTGCTCTCAGGGAATAAGTAAAAAATGCGGATCAGGAACTCTACTGAAGCTTCACTTTTGATTGTACAGGGCCATACTTTTTCATATTAATGCTTTTATGCCTATAAAAGTGCTAAAAAGACAGGCCAAGAGAAAGTGCCTGGCACTCTTAGGTCTTCTGAGAAAGGCTCAAGGATTTCATTTTCAGGGAGGCTGAGATGTAAGCAGCATAAAACTGTCATTGCATTCAGCTGTGCATTAGTGGTTTTTGTGGGGTTAGTAAATGGAGCATAGATGTTAACTAGTATATATGTAGAGTATAATATAACTCAGGCCTTGGTGATTCATGTAGTACGTTTGCCTAGTTGTACTTCATAGCTAAAGAATATTTTAGAAGACCTTAAAATAGAAACTAATATAATCTGTATAAAGAACAAACTGTTTTTGCAGACCAGATTGCTCAAATTTTTCCTCAAAATTTTATATTGCAATTAAACCTTGATAAATGAAATGAAGGGCAACTGAGTTGAGGCTTCTGAAGTAGCAGAGATGTTCTGAGTTAGCCTGTTTTTTCTGATTTTTGCTTGATCCACAGAGGGTTTTGTGTATTTGTCTGTCCTTTGTCCTGCTTTAAAGCACTGAGGTCTCTGTCTTGTGGGCATCTGTCAGTAAGTTAAAAACAGAAATTGTAGCTAAATGAAAAGGATCTTAGAAGGCGTGGGTGTCACTATTTGTTGGCAACAACAATGAATATTTTTATATTTTTACTCGTACATTGCCTGCAGTTGGTATGAGCAGGGTGTACAGGAAATGGTTTATGAGCCAGAAATACTGGTACACGAGAGCATGAGCTCAAGGGTCAGAAAAGGAAAAACAAAAAACAACTAAACTTCACAATATGAAAATGTGTGCCAAAGAAAGGGAAAAGCATTCCAGAAAGAAGCCCTTCAGGCTGACTGCTTGGCTGGTGCAAGCTGATGTTTGTTCTGCTGTAATTTAGTGTAGTGACCTTAATTTATGCCAGCTCAGGTTCTGTCCCTTCACCTTTAGGATATGTGCAATGATTGGTTTCTGTGAAAAGTACATTTCCTTGCCTTGGTTGGTGGTTGTGGTGAATAAATGTTCTGTATTGCTGTGCCACACACAGAAGGAGCTGTGCTTCAGTTGTGGGAATATAGATTTGCTTTCTGCATTTGGAGCTAGGAAGGCTTTTGGTCCCACCCTTCCACTGTGGTGGTTATGGTGGTTCATGGTCCTATTTTCAGGGGAAGCATTTTTTTTTTTTTATTAGAGGGCTTGTTGAGGAAAGCAGTATTTGCATGTACTTGGAGATCTCAGAAGGGTGGGCGAAGAAGCACAGATGGCTGCTTGGCCAGAAAGAGTGTTTATTCTAGAAGATTTGTTACCATGATTTTAATAGAAGATAAAATAGTCCATGAACCTCCCCTCGGGCATGTCTTTGGTACAGTGTATAGCCCACTCACAAACTCTTGACTCTGACATCTCTTTGATCCAGTTACTAGCATCTTCTCACAGACATGGTGGGTACAAAGCAAGAACTCCTCTGAGACCTCTCATGTGCCTGGCTTCCCCAGCAGACAACCAATATTTCCTACTATGCAGACATAAGAGAATGACTTGCAGTTGCAACATGAGTTGTTTTTAGTGATTCTCTTCTGTTCCTTTTGAAAACATAGTTATTTAGCTGTGCTGTTTTTATAGAATGTTATCCATAGCTTTCTCTTGAAATCTGTCATATAGAAAAAACTATTCTGCTGTTCTAGTCAAGTACTTAATGTGATTTCTAGTGTTTTTGAATAGTATTTTTAGTAGTCATTTTTATTATCTAAAGGCTGTGGAAAAAAAATGCATCTGTGCCCAAAGATTGCTTATTTTCTCCAGACATAGAAATTGTTCTAATTAACCCCCTGCATTTGATAGAAGTCTTTGTCCCCTTTGTATGTGCCCACACACGGAGCAATCTTCTGCTGTAGCTGCAGTAATGTGAGATTCAGGCAAAACAAAGTTATTAAGTATTTAACTTGTATTTCCTTTTGGAATCTACTTCCATGCGAACAAGGCTGGTCTGCCAAAGGTGTGCATTGCAGGTGACCTAAGGAGGGATGCTACTTCCACCTGCAAAACCTGCCCTGCCTCAATACCTGGGTGTGTGCACACCTGCCTGTGTAGAGGCAGCTCTTAGTTGCAAAACTCCTATACCAACTGCAGGAGCTCAGGATCTGAAGGCATGAGTTAAAATGCAAAGTCATGCAGTGACTGTAATAGCAGCATGTAGAGATACCAAAGGAAAAGTGGAAATATGGTATCAAAGCATAGGATGAGAATAAGAAGCTGCTGTGGTCAACTTTTAGTAAGTTATTAAAGCATGTACACTGAGTGTTTCAACTCTGTTGAATGTGAGCCCAAAAAGTTAATGAATCAAGAATGTGAAGCTGTTGTGAAAAGGAAGTAATTTTCATCTAATATTGAATAATTTATGTTGAAGTGTTGTGCTGTTGCTGAGAAAAATGACAGCTCAATGAAAGCTTTACTTTTTTTTTTTTTTTAATAGAACTGTTGCTCTATTTACTTCACAAATTAATTTTCTTCAACAGGCACTTTTGGTACTGTTACTTAACAGCAGGGTTTGTTACCTGTTTTAAAGAGGTCTCCTGATGTTTATATCATTCATTTGGATTAGAATTTTGCAATGCCTTCACTAACCTTCTGAAGTTCATTAATAGGAAGGCAGAAATAACTTTGCTGTTGATTATAATACTACTTACTACTTTTTTTTTTTTTTAATCTAAACAGATGTGTCCTGAAAGCAGCAGGAATATTAGAGAGGTACAGTGTGCATCATACAATAACAAGCCATTTATGGGTCGATTTTATGAGTGGGAACCTTTTGCAGAAGGTAAGGGAAAACAACTTGGTTTTGCATTATTATACAGATTGTGGTTTGGAAAGGAAAATGTGATTTTTACTTAGTGGGACCATCAGGCAGCTTTGATCCACAGCTGATGTTAGCTATTTTTACAGCTGAACATGAGTCAGTGCAGATGAAGGTAGGTTATCTAACACCCCCTTAGATCTGATAATGTTTGTTTCTAATGTAGCCACATCTCAGTCCTCAACTTATCTACTGTGGGCAAAGTGAAGACTGGCAGAGCTGCACCTCTTTATGTTTCTAGTTAAAGCCGTGTTTGGCTTTGTGAAGTTGCCCAAAAGGAAGTTTCAGAGCTGTACAACTCTGGCACTTTGCACCATGCATTTAGGCAGGACAAGGAGCCAGGCACTCCAGCAAGCCCACGACTGAAGGCACGTTCTGCACACAGCATGACTTCTGCAAGGTGGCCCTGAAGACTTGGGATGTGTTATCTTTGATGCATCCCTTTTCAAGCCCCAGCTGAGAAGACCCAGCCAGTGCTGAGCCAGCTCAGCCCACCTCCCTCTTCTTGCTTCCTACACAGCAGCTTTGACTCACTCTATCTTTTGCCAGGAAAGATGAATCAGGGGATCTAGAATATGCCATGATCATTTCTTTTCCCCTCCCCTGCATAGCACAGCTTACTCCTAATGTTTATACTGGATCAAGAAGGGCAGTTAAACTGTAATTCACAGCACTGTCTTGCTGGTGAGTTAAGTGTGATTATTGTTATTAAAAAAATGCACATATTTTTATTTCTCCCTTGTTCAGATTGGTGCAGCTGCATTTCTAATCCATTTTATCTGCTGCTCCAACATAAACTTTTGTCTTTTATTAAAAAGGTCATATTAGAGGGACTATAAACCCTATGAATTTAGAGTATTTAATGAAAAAACCTAGTTTGTGTGGGAAAGCCAGTAGCGCGTGATGACTTTAAGGGCAGGATTTGAAAAGAAAGGTCCAGTTGTGGTGGAGGGAAAACATCACAATGACATAACCATAAAACCTGTAAGGAAGTTTAACTCTACAGAAATAATGAATGTTTTAATCATACAGTTAATTGAACTCTTTAATTTGAAATCTTAAGTTCAGTTAACTTTCATTTTTAATTGTGATGAAAAATTCATAACCTTTTGATAAAGAATAAAAGATAAAAGGATAAAAGAATCTGTTGAAAGGAGAGAACCTACTGGTTGATTGAAAAGGGTGACTCTCTGGGGATCTTGCCACTCCTTGCCATTAAGGAGTCTCTTAGTGAAGAATGGCTGCATTTCTTGAAAGGAGGAAGACACCTGCAGACTTTTTTGTCAGAAATTCTCTTTAAGGTTGAAGATGGAATAAAGTCCTCTCCAAGAGAAGCAGTATCTGATATTTTGTCTCAGGAGGATACCTGGATTGTCTTGTGCATCCAAAATGCATCATCAAATGCAATATTTTCAAATCAACAGCTGCAGAAAATCCTGGTGAGCTGCAGACTCTCTTGCTTTGACTTCTGTTTGAAAATGCCAGTCAGGTATGTGTAATAAGACAGCCTTTTAAGCAGCAGTCCTAGCCCTGGGTTTCTGTTCTAGCTGGTAGAGTTACACCTGTGGAGGCACAGATACTGTGAGTTCTGCTCTCTGCAGGGTCCTGCAGGGACCTTGGACTTTACTGGCCTGGTTGCACTTCAGAGTGACCAGTGAGGGCTGGTCCCCAATGTGTAAAACTTGAAAGAGATAAAAATGTATTCTCCGGGGACTTGGTGTTTTTCTTCCTTCTAAGTGAAGGAAGTTACAAGGAGCAAAATATTGCAAAGTTTGAGCAATTTCATTTTCATAGAGAAAAAAAGTTTTTTGCAAATCAAAGCTTGGTCCATTGTGAGTCAGACATGGTTTACCCCTAAGAGATATTGAGGATCTTCCCTCTTCCCTCAAAGTAAAGAAAGTGTTAAGTTTAAATGGAGATAATTCTGTTAATTTTTTTGTTTGTTTTGTTATTTTACAGTGAATTTTTAATGGGGAGTTTTTAAAAATGCATACTTGACCAAGCATTCCCTCCAAATGATGTTTTGGTTTGCTTTTTGTTCTAAAGACATCAGCTCTAGTTTCAGAGCTCCCCTTTCAGGTGACTGCACTTGTTTGCAGGGCAGGACATTTATTTCCCAGGAAACCTGGCTGTTCCCAATGTCTGTGTTATTTTACATGTGCAGCTGTGGCTTGTGTTAGGGCTGACTGGATGTTGGCTCTAGAGGCAATGGTAGGAGCGGGGACGTGGCTCAGGGATCATCACAGTGCTGTCTGTACACATGATTTAGTTCACTTGCTAGAGTCAAGATGTCTTTGGCTGAAAATGCTGGATGAAGCCATCTGAATTTCTAGGAACAGAGCCACGCTCAGATGTCGGGAGCTGTTTGAAGAGCTCGTGCTGGCAGCCAGGCTGGAGCAGAGGGAGCACAGGGAGCGCGCCGTTCCCGCTGGGTGCTGCGGGGCTGTGCCAGGGCAGCGCCTTCACCTGCCCTGGGCCTGCTCTGGCAGCCAGCAGCAGCAGCTCTGCAAGGCTGGCAGCCTTTCTTCCCTTCCTTCTGACTGCCAGGCCTGGCTTGTTCCTGTGACCTCTGTTCTTGTGTTTGATGCTGAGACACAGGAGTTGTTACAGGGCCTTTAACTCATTGCTCCTGGGAGCAGAGTCAACTGGGATGAAAACTCCTGTGGCTGAAAGCAGGGTGTGTCAAATGGCACTGATGTCACTGCTGCATTTTCTGTGGGTGAAAAAGGTGTCCCCACTGTCCCCCCGTATTGTTGTTACCAGAGCTAACTACTGCTGGGCACCACAAAGAGCGATTCAAAATCAGCTGGGGCAAAAGAGCTGACAGGGCTGGGAATCGGCAGGCAGCCTTGTGGCAGGCCAGGAGGCACTTTCAGCTGGCTTCTCTTTACTTGAAATGTATCAGAATCCAAGCATTGAGTGAATGGAAGGATGTTTGGTCAGCATGGCTTTTCATGCTGAACTTCAATGGTACTCTTTTCTCTAAAATGACACTCATGTCAATACTCCATCCTGAAGCCTGTGTTGTGTTTGGAGGAGAACTCACTGTACAGGTAAATTTGTACATGCTTTAAAATAATTTATCAGTTCACTTTTGTATTAAAATACCTTCTAGTAACCTGACTTCTAGCTAGAGATGTCTGCCTGCTATATCTGGGATAAATATAAGTGCTGAAGAAAATGAAATTTATAGTGAAATTCCACAAGTGTCTAGTAAATACTGCAACTTCAGTACTTTGTGTTGGACAAGAGGCATTTAAGATTTAGTCTGAATTAGTTTGGGTCTTGAGATGAAGACTGAAAAGTAATGCAAAGCTGCTGCATTTATTGATTAGTGTTTTTATTCTTGCTGGATTTTTAACAACAGTTTTCACTCATTTTGAATGACAAAATGGCTTCTTCTAACAGATCAAAATGGAGTGCCCCAACTTAAGATGTTAAGTTGCTAAGAAACTTCTCAAATCTGCTGGGAATTGATGACATTGAAGACACTGAATGAGGTCTGATTAATATGATTTAAGTAACGATAAAATGTAAGAAAAGCCTAAGATTTCTTAAAAATCTTGGTCAGGGGCTGAGAGGTGCAAGTAGCATCAAGCACTTGGAGTACCCAGGAGTCAGAGAGGGCTGGTTTCAGAGAGAAGGTACAGGGGAGTGCAGTTACCAGGACAGTGCAGAAGCTGCTTATGGATCCTGGACAATCAGCTGTAGGCACAGAGCAGTTGTGCTGGTGTTTCAGGTTTGGGAGCTTGTGGCTCAGTTGCCTGGGCTTTGTGCAGACAAGGTTACAAGGGTTTGAGAGGAGACCATTTATTCACTTCTAAAGTCTCATCAAGAAGATGCTTTGTGGAGTATTTTCCATTCAGCAGTGGAACAGCAGAAAGCTGTTCCTAGCCTGAATATATTATGCTTGTTTTCAGTGGTTTAGTGTGAGTTTCTTTTCTTATCTCAGAATTGTGAGATATGTTTATAAATAAATTATAGATATATATTGTGTATGTACACATTATTAGAGCAAGGATTTATTCAGTGTCCATTGCTGAGGTTCATTACATCTTAGTATGAAACCGTTCTAGAAACACTGTGAAGGTAGATATATATATGAAAAAACCTAACATTTGTGTCATCTGTTGAGGTTAACTGGAAGCAGAACTTCAGTTTAGAGTACCCAGAGAATTGATTGCTGTGTATGATCAGGAAGGTGGGCCCTGGTGTGTGTTTCCTGAATGCCTGTGATCCTTGGCAGTGCAGTCCTTGGGACCTAAAGGTAACCTAGTCCCAGTTTATTAATGCTTGGCCTTCCCTGATTTGTGACTGCCCGTTCCTTGGGGCTCAGGGGAGGCTCTGCTGAACTACATTCTCTCAGTGTGCAATATTTGGACAACCTAATGTTTTCACCCAGAGGACAAGAAGTCATCTTACTCTTCTATTTATATTTTCTCCTTACTCATCTATTTATATTTTCTCCTTACTTCTAGTTAGTGAACATACAGACATACATATATCCTGCAAATATATATGTTTATATACACATATATACTGGGAATCTATACACAGTATCTCTGGAAATAATCCAGCTGTGCTGCAGTTCACCCAGCTGCAAGGTATTACATTCAATGAGGCAGCTGCTTGAAGTCTTCATTTCTCATTGCAGCAGACCTTACTTCTCTGCTTCTCTTTTGCCTCCACCTGTTAGAAATCTTCTTGATTGTTTCTACTCCATTCTGTGGCTAGTTGTTCTTTGCAGTGCATGTCCTTTAAATGCACGCACTTTATCTTCTAAGACAATTTTTTTTTGTTTCTCCTGTTTTATGTGAAATGCTCTGGGCAGACAGATTCATTAGCGGGGCATCAGACAGTTTTGGGAGACTTGGAATGTAACGAGTAGATGGTGTGTATATTTATTGATCAGTTACAACTCAAATAGTGCCTGCTTCCACAACAATAGATACAAGACGTCCTGAAGCATATACCTGTAATTTCTGACAAGAGCTTAGGCACTATAGGCATAAAATTTCTCTTGAATGCTGATGGAATATGATCTCTGATTTCCTTCAGACTCAGTGGAAATCCTTTGTGAGGCAGTGAAGTGTCCATTTTTCACACATTACTGAAGATTCTATTTCACTTTTAGATGAAATGTTCTTGAAATATTGCTCACTTGTGAGACTAGAATTTATTCAAATTCAGAACAAGAAGTTCACTCATATTATGTCACTGTTTCCCCCTTTATTTATTGCTGGTTTGTGAATGGATCACAAGAGAAAGCACATGGAAGTCTGCAGTTTTATAAGTATGGTAGTGGTAAAGTATCTGAGGCATTTCTTTGACTTCATCTATAAATCTGCTTCCTGAACATCTGTTGTGTTGAGCTTGACCTGGAAATTGTAAATATCCTGTGTATTACTGAAATATGTAGCTACTTCTATAGAAAGCTTTAATAAAAAAATTGCTGAGATATTTATGTTTATGGAAACCTAGTGCTTCCACATGGTAACATACCTTTTATAGTCATTCTTTCTGTATAATTTTATTAATATCCATATTTTGATTTGCATTTGTAAGAAGCTTAGTGATATTAGAGCCTGGTGTTTACATTTGATCCTGTGGTTTGTTACAATAATTAATAATGCATATGTGTTAAGTGTACTGTTTTAAGCAGGGCCCACCATACTCTGGTGACTGAAATGAGCCATTTCCCTGTAAGAGATCACATGCACCACGTGTTTCTAATGTTTCTTATTCATTGTGCATACTTTACTTTCCTCACTTTTCTATTTGCTGTTTGGAGGGGAAAGTAGATTAAGAGTGGTGAGAGCAAGAAGTGGGTGTTTGTAGATGGACACCTGGATGAGCATTGAGAATTGGAAATGGTTGTTAGTGCCTTTAGTAAAATGGGAAATCACATCCATCAAATGTTGTTTCTGTTGTAAATTTAAGAGACTCTGAAGTGCAATGAAGATAAACCATCTAAACAGAATGTATTTGTAAGACAGGAAAGTGAGAGAAAGGAGATGAGCAGACAGGCCATATCTGTCCTATTATTACAGGCCTTAAATAAATGTAGCCTAGGTTTGCTCTAAGAGAGACACTGCCCTCTGTGTCCAGGTGACCAGTATTTACTGATACATTTTAGAGTATCTGACCTGTCCAGTTGCATTAATTGCGAGCTGGGGAAATGTCCCAGGAAGAATTATGCCCTCATTTCAAAGCACACTTTTTAGGTCCTTTGGTTGGAGCAGAAGGTTAAGCATGGATGTTGTGGCTTTCGGGCTCAGATGTAGAAGGAAAATTGTATCCAGATTATGCAGTACTGAAGATTCTCAGGCTAGAACAGAATGTAGAAAGAAGATTTCTTCTTTGCAAAGCTTGTGTGGCAGTGAGTGATACAGATACTTTAATAAAAATTTGTCTGTTTTACCTATTAGTGTCCTATGAAACAAGATGCAGACATCCAATATTCAGAAATTAAATTAAAAACAAACACCTCCACCCCATAAAATGGAAAAAATGGAATGTTTTGATCCACCAAACACAAGCCATTGGTATTAAGTACTTAGTAGCTTTATCACAACTTTCTCAGTGTCTGACTTGGCTTCAGGCAAAGTCTGGAATAAGCAGGGCTACATGAGTCGACAATATATGAGCTCATGTAATCAGTCTGTACCAGTCATGTCTGTACTTCTTTCATAGCTTCATCATGTCCAGTGGCTGTGCAGAACAGCCTAAAACTTGCTGCAAGTGGACAGATGAGGATTTGGAGGAGCAGTCTGAGTTGTGCAAAGATGGGCAAGAGAATACTGTGGAAACAGAGGCCTACTAGGGATCCAGGGTGTGGTTAGGGATGTGATTATCCAGGAGTGAAAGTTAGCGTAGAGCAAGGTTGCTTTAAATTATCACACCCTAAAAAATTTAACCTGCCCTGGCAATTCCAGGGGCTTGGTCTCTATCTTTTCTGAGTCCTCCATTTTGGATCAAGCACAGCTTTCTCAGCAGCAAAACCTCTGCCATGTATGAATAAGAAACAAAGATAATGCTGATTCCTCTTTTCTGTTAGTTCTCCCAAAGGTTACTTGGTAACCTACAGTCTACCCAGTGGGAAGATTAAAAATATCTTTTGGAATCTCCATTTCATTTTGTAGCACCCAGTCTTTTGTATGTTAGGTTTGCAAAGATGTTGCAGTTGTTGAGATGGACATGACTGACACCATCACCAGTCCCTTATTAAACACTTTTCCTGCCTTCTCTCAGACATCTCCACACAGCACTGCCTCCTTCTCTCTGCTGGTTTCCTTCTGCATGACCAGCTAACCCCAACCTGTTTGCCTAGCTCTGTCTGTCCCTTCCTCCTCACAGCACAGCACAGCCAGCAGTCTCCATCTCAAACTGCAGCAGACCCTGGTTCTCCAACCCCACCTAACCCTCAGTCAGCTAACCCACCTTTAATAACACCCATCCTCACTGGACAGGCAAGGCTGTCTCCACTCCTCAGCAACCAGTACAGCTGTAATTCATTGAGGAAAACTGCCTTCTGCACTATCCTTACCAACCATCTTCCCACATAAAAGAAAGGGAGAGAAAGGAGACAAATGAAGATGTTGACTGTGTTATTTCTCCCACTCTGTAGTGAATGGCTACTGTGTCCAAGTAACTGTTACTGTAAAATGAGTACTGTGCTTTGGGATGCTTCAGTCCTGTTTGCTGGTATCATCTGTTGACTCCTATTGTCCATGGGAAAAGTCCTTCATTAAACTTCAGAGACAAAATTTCACTCGAAAAACTTGCCTTTGCTGTTGAAACATTTTTACTTCCTTTGAATTCTTTATAGCAAACCACCAATGAAAAGAGGGCATCCTGTCCTTATTCCTACACCTCTCTGAGGATATAAAAAAAGAGTCCTAGACTGAATTATCCTAAATCTGTTCTGTTTGGTTATAGATTCCTTTTGTAGCAGAGCTATGCAGGATCAGATGCTCTGAGCAGATGTATTTTACAGCTTCCCAAGGAAACTGTTTTGTATGAGTTCCACATTTGTAGTCCTAGGAGCCCTTGTCACGCAGATCTGCATAACCATTTCTTGTAGTATGATGACAAGAATGGGGGGATAGTTTGGGTTCCCAGTGTTCTGCAGGTATGCACAGCCTGCATGAACCCCAGTGTTCTTGCCCTATCTCCCAAATTTATGAAATAGTCTGGAGAATAAAATGGAGCTGCAAGGTCAAGACTGTGTAGTCATTTTAGCACGTTATGCATTAACTTTGGGGAATATTGAATAAACAGGGCAGCAGTTAAGCAGAGGATTATTATGTTCCATTTTTGTTGTTAAATGCATGAAATATTTACTCAACACATTTTGTGTACAATTCTACACACTTCTTTTACAATTTGCAGTTTTAAGAAGTGAGTACACTGTCTTTGCCTTGGTTAATGTGTGGAAATAGTTTTTGTTGATTCAATTATGCATTTCCAAAGATTTTTAAATAGTTTCATAGTATTTTCCATGTGTTTGATCTCAGAAAAGGTTTCACATTTATCTATTCCAGCCAAGAGTAATTGCCCTAATGTGGTGCTGTGTGTGTAGCAGGTTGCAGAGCTCCCAGTCAGATGGCTGCTGAAGTTAAAGAAAAGCAATATAAATATAACTTTTTATAGGTCCTAATGGTATAAGAATTGTTAAGGTCAGCATGAGTTTTTCCCATTCACTTCAATGGCTTTTGGATGAGGTAATTTAGAAGAAAATTCCATGTGTAACTAAAAAAGTGAACAGAACTGAGGTCTGATCCTGAAAAACTTTGTTGTAGGCTGATAATATCCAGATTTCTTTGTTTTAAAAGAATTGGTATGTACATAATTCCATGGAGGCTCAGGAACTCACTAGGAATTCTCACAGTTTCTTTGAAAAATGATGAGTTCAAAGAGTGTACCTGCAGCCTCTACTCTGCTCAAAGGTTCAGGGAGCTGTTTCTGAGTCTAGGCATGGTTCTCTTGGGTGGGTGTATGAACAGGGACTTGGAAAACAGTGACATAAACATGGGATTCAGACTCTTTCATTCTGTGAATAAATTACAAGTACGCTAAGACAGGCTTTAGGATCATCTCAGAGACCAAAGTACTTCCCTTTTTTCCCCCTCCCCAAAATGTCTCTCTCTTTTGTTTTACTGTATGTGTTCCTGAGTAATTAAAGTGATGACTGGAGATGAAACATGTATTTTACTGAACTTTTAAAGTATTGACAATTGTCCTAAAAAGTAAAAATAGTGCATATATTTCTAGTTTTAAAAAGCTCCAAACACTGAAGTAATGGAGTAATGAACTATAAAAGGGGTCCAAGTAAATAGAGACTCTTTCTCACGTACTTGGAAGACTGATATCTTCTGAGTATGTTACATTATATTGAAATTATTACATATTAAGATAGTTTTCACTTATAGTTTGTTCATTTTGAGCCTGTTCCAGTCTCAGCTAATATGAAAGAAAGCAGTAACTTCAGAGAGAGTCAAATGTGAATCTAAACATTTATGTTCATGGTTTCCATTTGTGTACTCAAACATTTGTTATGTATACTCTTGGTAGTAGAACTTGCACTTTCCAGAAGATTTAGGTATAAAATTCTATTTTCTTAATATAATTTCTCTGGCATAATATGAGTTTTAGAAGTTAACACCTGCATATACTGAAAGGGTAGATATACAAGTTCTGGTTCCACTAAAATTTGTGGATTTTACCTTATTAGTGTTCTAAATAATTCTGAAGCTAAGTTTTGGGTCAGTCTAAAGTGGGGCCAAAACCTTTGGTCATAGTTACCACCAGCAGTGTGGTGCAAGGTCACAAGTCAGAAGTGGTGGCTGGTTGAAAATCTTAGGGAGCCTGCTGATGTGTGGAAGATGTTAGGTTTCAGATCTGGCAAGGCTGCTGCTGTTTTCCTTGTTGGTGGCTTACTGGTATTTGACATTTAACATGGTGTAGGGTACTTCAAGCGTGAGCAATGTTTGCTCAAAGCGAGAGATCCAAGCTGCCTCAGGTGAGGCCCTAGTTGCAGGTGCAGCCATTTCCAGGGATGCTGGGGTTGCTGCTGGAGGGGCTGTCCCAGCACCTGCTGGTGGAGGTTCAGGTTCAGCTGTGCCTGTGAGCTGCTGCTGCCTCACTTCAGCTCACCCTGGGAACGTGCAAACTGCTCGTGTCCCTGCTTTTGGCCCGTGACAAATACAAGGCAAGAGCCATTTGCTTAAGCCTCTCCTATTCTGATAAAAGCCCTGTGTGTGGGCAGAGGGAGAAGCCTTGATGTTTGTGGTGCAGGCAGGGCAAGGTTAGTCCCTGTGGCTGCAGCTCAGGGCTGAGACTCGCTTAGCTCAGGCTTGGTCTGAAGTCACTGTGCAGGATTGTAAGAGTGGGGGAAGGGATGGGAGGTAGCAAAGATAAACTGCTACAGAGGGTTCAAAAGGATTAAGTATTACAGTGTCCTTTTTTAATGTGGCATTCCTTTAAGAGCCCTCAGATTGACAGTTTCCAACTTCATCTCACAGGCTTTTGGAGGAGCAGGGTTCACAGCTCTCACTGATGTTACTGTTTGCTAGAAAAATGAGGCTGCTTATTAATGTGAACGTGGCTGCGTGTGTTGCACATTATTAATTAAATATTGGCGTTTCTGTGTCTCTGGAGTGTTCTGTTAGTGTTTGATGGAGTTACTTGGTAGTGCTAAGTGTTATGAAGGGAATTAAAAAGATTTTGCCAATTTAGACAGTATAAGTAGTTGAACTGGCATTTATTCATGCTCAATATTGCTTCTTGTGATGATGAATTACTGTTTTCAAAGCAAGGAAACTCTTACCCACTGTGAAGAAAGAACTTATATTATGGATGAACATCAGAAGAAAGAGATTCCCAGTGGTAGTATATAAAACGAAAAGCAGAACTGGCTTCTATTGTGCTCTGTTTCCATTATACATCTTGGAAGTTTTATAAGTGTGGTGCATAATAAATATCTAAGCCACAGTTTGAGGTCTTTTACAAAGGACAGACAATTCTTGTTAATGCTTTTCTGGATCAGTCCTCGCTCTTAGACCCAGATTGATACAAATCTCTGGCATTTGTCCACTGAGTCAACTTGTGAATTTGTTAATTTGCTTTCCATATTGCACTGTATAACTCTGATTTTAAATCCAAACATCACAAATTTAAAATTGAATCTGAAAGAGCCAGAGAAACTGCATTAAATTTGCTCATATATCTACAAAAGGGAGGAGATCTGCTTCTGAGTAATTTTGGTCAGAGACCTAAAAACACTGAGGTGTAACCTACTCTGGTTGGTTCTGCTGTAATAGTACAGTGATTCCTCTGGAGGGAGATCACAAAGAGCTAACTGTTTGGACCCATTTCACCACTGAGGTGAATATAAAGTATAAAAACAGAAACAGACCTCAAAAAGTTGAGCTTGATCTTTTTTCAGATGTAATGCTATGAGTCTGGTGACATCATCAGATCTGAAAAGTAATGTAGACTTTTACTGTATTTTATTTTCATTGCTCCAGTATAAATGTAACCCAGTGTATGTAAAATGCATTATAGAAAATCCACAAGCAATTTCCTTCATTGTAACAAATACTGCATCTCATTAGAGCAAAACAAGCCCCCAGTTATGGCACAGAACATCTGCTTAATAATTTCAAGTTCCTCCAATATGCTGCCAGAACATCTAAAAAGTCAACATCTAGTCCATTACTTTGATCAACTGAAGTAGTAAAATTATAAATAATGCACCAAATGCAGATCTGGTGAAAGGCAGAGCAGTGCTGCTGGTCCTGAGCTGGGAGAGCTGGGACTGATGGGGATGTGGCATAAGGCACTGGGACTGGGATCCTCAGGGAGGGAATGCAGAGCTGCATTTCAGGCTTGTACAGGTTTTCTGTCTAGCAGTGAGAAAGTTGGTTAATCTTTCTGTGTTCAGATCCTGACTGTAGAATTCAGTTTCAAATGCTGTCCATGTCTCATGGGTTTTCTGTAATGCATATGAGGTACTTTAACATTACTGACAAGAGCCAAAACATCCTTAAACAAACAACAGGTCATTGTTTATGTAGAAATTGGCATGAGTAGTAATGTAACTTATTGTTTGTCTGTGCTGTGTGTCTTAGGGAGAGGATCACATTGTGTTGTTGCAGTGTTAACACTTTGACTACTTGTGTTCATTCCAACCTTGAACAAGAACTGAAAATGGGAAAATTTTCCAGGAATACAAAACATTTTAAAGTATCAGATTATTTGGGATCAAAATTGTCAAAGCTTAAATATATATGTATCTATATAATTGTAATGTTATTTGGATGTAAAATTATTTTAATTTTCAGTGTGATAATATATTTCAGCGTTGAAGTGAAAAAAGGAAGTGAAAATTATTTTGACATCCCTGTCTTCATATTTAGCAAAACAAACATATTATGAGGAAAGACTTCAGTTTTCACAAAATTAAAAATTAAAAAAAAATGGGAAAAATATCACTTGAATGACTCCACTGTATTTGTAAATAGATTGAAAAATATGCTGCAAATGCAACTATATCAAAGAGATACTTGCACATGCTCAAGTCATTTGAATAGAAGAAAAGCCTGATTCTGAACAGCAGCTGTCATGGGAAAGCAGAAATACCAGTCAGTTTCCTATTCCTTGAGTTTTTATACAGCATGGTTGCATCTGCATTTTATACAGCATCTGTTGCATCTGCACACAAACTGGCAAATTCAGTTGTGGTGTAGGTGATGGAACTTGATTCAGGCAAGTGGCTGGCTTTACTGGGCCAGCTGCAGCCAGGACTGACTGTGGCAGTAAAGCAGGTCAGAAGAGGAATATCCTTTTTGAACCCTGTTTCCTCCTTAGCCCAAGCCCAGCACATTTGAGATGATCTCCTCTCTAGGCTATTGCTGCAGGGCTGCTGTTTCTGCCCACAGGAGCAGTTGTTGCTGTGATGTTCCAAGAGCATGAGAAAGAACAACTCCCAGTGTTTGTCCATTAATCAAACCTGAATCTCAGCTGCCAAACACATAGAATAAAAATGCATTCATTTTATCTCAATGAACCTATAGAACAGTAGAAGGGAAAAGAGTCAAAAAAGATGTGCTGCTTCGCATAATTTGTCTATCCTTAGTTTCATTATGTATTTAGAACTTGGTTTTCTAGGTTTAAATGGTCTTAATTCTCCTTGAGAGGGTTTTCAATTACTTAACAATCTTGCTGTCAAGTGTTTGTTTTTTCTTTTAATTAGTTAGTTTCTGAGCTTGGTTTTGAGGGTTTTATTTTGATCTTAATCCAAAACCCATATCAGCTTTACTGAACATTCTTAATCCTCTATTGGATAGTTACAGTATTTTCAGATGTTTATGCCTGACTGTCACTTATACCATATCTGTATAGCTTAAAAATAGTTGGAAGTCTAGTTATTGCTTTCATAATTTATGAAAAGAATAACTGAGTTTGAGACTTAAAAAAAAACAGGCTTTCTCTAGTGATTGTTTATAAGCTTTTTTCTGGTAAGTGTTGGTTTTCTTGCACCATGGTTAGGTCTGATACTGCAGAGCAGTAAGTTTTATTTTTGCTTGCTATATTTAATTTCTTCCCTCCCCTTTCTCTCTGATTTATCCTTCTTTTATATGGACAGTCCCTTAGTCCTCCCTGTTTCAAATCCAAAGGCACATCCTGGAGCTAATGTTCTCATTCTCACAGGTAAATTGGGCAGGTCCAGCTTCCTGCATGTTTGTACAGCCCAGCCCACGTGCATTTCACCATTACCTGGTTTACAGTTACAGCAAAACATAACATTTCTGAGTGCATTCTGTAAAGAGAACAAACCCCAGCTGTATAAAGGATTAGTGGTTTGTGTTTAGGTTGAAAATCTTGTTCATGTGCTGCCTGCTGCAGAGCATGGGGAATTCATCAGTAAACATGTTTGGCATCAGCCCCGTGGGGCTGAGACAGAGGAAATGGGATCCTGCTGCTCTACGTGAAACTATGCCTGCCCTCACTGCAGAGCCTGGAGCAAGAGCTAAATCTCCAGCTCACATTGAGCATTACTCTTCAGGAAATTTTGGGGATAGGAATGATTTTTTAATACAGGATTGCTTTTGGCCCTTTTTCTGATACACACTGTTCTGTGAAGTCAGCTCTGGCTTAGCCAATAGTAGCAGTAATTCTGTACTTGTGCTGCTACTGCAGCAGAAAATTACATCAGTACTTGAGGACAGCATTTTGAAATGAAATAATAGGAGTGGTGGGTTGACGTTGAAGACCTGCAAAATTCAAATCATAGCAAAAAATATGGTCAAGACCTTAAGAAATATTTTGAAATTCAAAACTGGGCTATCTGACATGTCAAGTTCTGTGTGTGCTGCCTAATGCATGCAGACATAACTGTTTGCACAAATTAATTTCTACTTTTATTCTTACATGTTGATATTAATTTTGATGAATTGTGCCTCTGACATGAGTGTTTACAAAGAGACAAACAGGTGCCAGTAGTCAGAACTGCACTATGTTTTTTAGTTCACTGAACTGCACAAACAGATTTTAAGGCCATGTGTCTAAACTTAAGCAGTTATTCTCATTTATACACTGGTAAATCCCTCCCCACCATTCAATTGAGGAATTAAGTGTATGCAAGCTTGTGTACTCTGTATATGAAGGAGGTGCTGCATGTTTGTATAGCACATGCAATACATTCTGAGTGTTGGTCAGTTTATGATTTTTGAAACTACACCGCAATACATACTAAGGTTTTTATTGCAGCATTCAAATTATTTAATTATTCACTAAATTATAGCAATTTGCAGTAATTTAGCCTGACATTTCAATAAATACTTATCGTATAATTGCTTATTGAAGTATTTATTGCATTCATGTAAAAGTGGAAATTTTGCTGATCAGACCACCTGTTTATATTGGCTATTGGTCACTGTTAGTGCTGGATATTGAATTTGGAAGGCCAAGTGAAAGCAGCATATGCTCTATATCTAGTTAGCACAAGCATCAGCTGCAGGGAAAATACGATGGCCTGAGGATTTGTGTATGTTGGCAACTGGTATGTGCACCTACACCACAGACAGCTTAAAATCTGTATACATTTGTCTTCACAGCTGCTTCTAATCATATTAGCAAGATTGATATTCTTGTACATGCCAGAGGCGATCCCTCCGCTCTCTGTTAAAGCAGAACCACGCAGGACAGGGCCCTGAATTACAAATACAGATTGGAGAGCAGGTGTTAAGGTTTCAAAGAAAAGACTGTGTTTTTAAGAACAAATCCAAGTTTCAAAAGGGTTTTTCTACTGCCTGGGATATTGGATCTCTTGAGATAAGATTCAAGTGGTTGTGAAAACATGGGTATTATAGGCATGTCCTGCTATTGTCAAAGGGATACTTTATTAATGTTCTGTTTGGCTGTGAACTCATTCTTCTGTGTTTCTTTTTCTGAGAATTGCAGTGAGGCCTTTTGCTTCTGACACTATTGCCTCTTGTCAGTTTTTGAGACAGAGTGGGCATGAGGACAAATAAGTAATATCTTGTTTCCTCGAACACCTTTTTTTCTAGGATTATTCATGGTAATCTTTTTTGTGGAAGTCTGCCTCCCAAGAGGCCCCTGCACTTATATCCCACATAGTGAGACGTCAGTAAAAGCAGTAATTGCATTACTGTACCTTTCTGGGCTTTGGCCACACTTCATGTAACACAATCTGTGTCTTTAATCAGCTCATAACACAGAAAACTAATCCACAGTGTGATGATCTTCCCAAACGTTAAGACATCCCAGCCCAGGGCTGGTGCAAATAAGCAGGTACTGAAGGGGCAGGCCAGCAAGATATTTTGGGACATAGGAAGTCATTAAAAATATAAAAATGTTAATATTCTTTTTAACTTTATAGCTTGGTATTTCTGTGGCATAGAAAATATCCTTAGGATGCAAAAGGTTTGGGTCTTCAACTTTGGCAGAATCACAGAATCGAGTAGGTTAGAAAAGACCTTTGAGATCATCAAGTCCATCCAGTCATCCAAGTGATTGTGTGATTATCTGTTGCATAAAATATATGAACAAAAGTTTTTCAACCATTATTTAATCTTTCTTTTTCATGAGCAGTAGAAATCAGGCCTTCATATCTAACAAGAACGCGTCATCTGTAAAATGCAAATGTATCTATTTTAAACTAATGTTATTAAATGTTATATAAAAATTTGTGTAGAACAAAGATTCCAATTTGAAACATTAAGTTTGAAAATGGATTAGTTCTGAATTTTTGAAATTATAAATTTAAACTGTGGGGGAAATTTCCTGTTTTCTTATGTCCGTTTGAAAAAGTCCAAGAAATACACTAAAAAGTTCAATGTAGAGCTGTGTTCCTCATTTTGACACAGCATAATTGCTTTATAAAGCAATACTGTAATGAGGTTGGCTTTGTTTGCATGCACTGGGAAGATGAATTTTTGTAGAGAAACAGGCAATGTTGAGAACCCATATTTACAGTATATGCATTTTTGGGTATTGTTCTCTAGGTTAGATGTCTGATCCCCTGAACTAAATGGGATTTATCAGAAAAAGAGTGTCTTCCAGATTAATGTAATTTGTCAGAAATCCTGTTTGCATGCTTAGGGATTGCTTGGCAGTATGAACTAACAACAGTTGGTAGGGATTTTGGAGAGAGTTTTGTATCAAAAGAAAATTTCTTGTCCAAACTAAAATTATGACATAGATACATTTATTTTTTTGTCTTTATTAGCATCAGAAAATGTTTGTGGTGTATTTGAGAAATCCCAATTTCACTTGTTCAGTCCAAACTTGGATTTCTGGAGAAAGTGAGTGGAGCTCGGTGTGTGTCTGGCTGAGCTGCCAGGTCCTGGCTCTTGCTGTGCTTGGTGTCCAGTGAAGGTGCTGCTCCTCTGTGGCCAAGGAGATGTGCTGTGGGAATGGCAGTTCCCAGCAAGAACTGCAAACAAGGCACAGGAGCTGCTGGGAGATCATCCAGAGTGATGCCTTGGGTCACACTGGGAGGGATCAGTGCTGAAATTCAGACATCTGCATACACAGTTGTCCTTTTTGTGCTGCCTCCTCAACAGGGATAGAGAGTCAAGTGCAAGTAAAGAACAAATAAATATAAAATGAGCTGAGCTTGTACAAGAAGTCTGTCTGCATGCTGGTGCAAGAGAAGCACAGAGCTGAGGTGGCTGGGCTTAGTCTGTAAGTTCTCTGGTAAAATGGAAAAAACAGTGATGCTTATATATTTCAGTTATTCAATGAAGTTTCATCTAGCTCAGAGGAAAGGAAAGCAAATGGAAAACCAGCAAAATCTGATTCAAAACATTTGAATTTGACATGTTCTTCAATTCTGTAACAATGTATTTTCAAATATATTTAATTGAAGTGTAGGGAAATGTTGTGGGTTATGTGAAAGCCTGACTCCTTGTACTGCTGGCTCATGCTCTGTACTCCTGGAAAGCCAGAAAGAATGGGCAGCTCTGTTGTGAAACAACACAGCTCTGTGTGGAAGAAGGGAGGACTGAGGGACCTGTGAATGGAAGGTGAGTTCAGCAGAGTTGCTGATTTTGTTGTTACAGATACAAGTCAGTTGCAACTCCTAAATTCAGTGATTTACCTACTCTAAAGAAAGTCCTCACAACTGAGATGATTTCATTACTTACAGATACACAAATGATGTATTTCTCCCCTTATGAAGGAAAGATATTGTCTTCTGTGTGTCTTATGTGAAGCCCACTCAGATCATTGCATCCTTCTTTGTCCTAAAGGTCAAAAGAGATAAATCAGGATTCTGAGACTGATTTTAGAGTTTAGTTTGACCTAAGGTTATACAACACACATTACATTTTTTCCTCTCTAGAACTGTAAGTGTTTGGAAAAATGACATAGTTTATTTCCTTAGAAATGTAAGTAGAAAATCAGGGTTTTTTAAAAAATACAAGCAGCTGAAGACAGACCATGAACTTTGTCTCTTGATAGAAGAAAACAGGAAGAGATATTAGACTTGCTGCCTGCAAGTCCTTGTATGCTTCTAAGGATGAATAGATATTCAGCTATTCAAAAAAACTATCACACATAAAATAATTTTTAATTGACAAACGGAACCTATAAATTGAGTGCAATTAGTAAGAATCCGTGGACATGGTGTTAGGGGTAGGAAGTTTCAGGAGCAGGATGGGGATGTGTCTGTGTGAGCCCCTCTGAGGTGTGCGATGCACCAGGGGAGATGCAGCATCCTGAGCTGCCGGTGCTCTGCTCCTTATCCAGAGTGCAGTAGGAATTAGAGCTCTGGGGCTTTGCATGAGCTCATGAGTTGGAGAGCTGCCTTCCTGCTGTAAGGGTGGGGAAGGCATGCAAAGTATTTAGGGTATGTGTCCATGCATGTCCTGGAGATCCCGCTTTGAGTACCGCAACAAAGAAAAGGAGAGAATTTCTTGTCAGAACAGAAACTATGTTTCTTTCCTTTTTCCAGGGACAAATTTTAATTCAGGCTTCTTTTACACCACCTTCCACCATGGAGTTAGTTGTCTTATACACAGTCAGACTAAAGCCTTTAAAAGCATGAACAGTACACTGAAATGGTTAAGCCTCAGTTGTATTTTGGAGGGGGATTTTTGATCACTTACTAAATTTTGTCCTTTAATGGAGTTACTTTTTAAAAGCATTGTACACATGAAAATCAAGAGGTTTTTTGAAAATGGACCTAGAGGTTGTCCTATTTTTGTCTGTAGTTTAAAGAAAAATACCAAATATTGTGATGTTTAAGATCAAGTCCAAGCAGCTGGGTAAGCAGTGCTGGCTGGTTTTGGTACAGAAAAGCATTGGTGATAAAATCCATAGGAGTTAGAACATAGATGAAACCCAACAGAGATGTTTCTGACTTACTGTCTGAATGAACTATGAGTGCAATTCCATCAGTCAATCTTGTGTGGTTTCAGAAATGATAGAATTTATTTTATTGCCTAATTTGAGGCACTTAAACTAAAAATGGAAGTTCGACTGTTTTGTTGTTTAGTAGTCTGTGGTACATTGTATGGAATGATCACAAATTACTGAGATCCTGTGGTATGAAGATGTAATTAATGGTTATGTGTATTTATGCTGAAGTACAATATTACATGAGGGGTTTTGGCAAGATCTCAGAGCAAGGTGGTGGTTTTTGGATACAAAGAATAAGCTTCTGCTCATTAAGGTAAATCTGAGAGAACACGAGCTGCAGTTGGAAGTCACAGAACAGCTGACATCAGAAGGGACCTCTGGGGATTGTCTGGATCAACTCCCCAGCTCATTTGGGGTCACCTTCAGCAGATCTACCCAAGACCATGTCCAGCTGGGTTCCAAAATAACAGATCCATGTAATAACAGATCTGTTGCATACTCTCGAATCAAAACCCTAGCTTATTTTGAACAAGAGAGGTGGGTAAGCTCTTAAGGCTGATATTTATAAAGGTGATGTAGCTGAGTACTTGAGAATTGGCTCCTGTACCCTAACAATAAAATTTCTTATTAAAGATGTTTTCATTAGAGACTTTATTAGTGGTGTATGCCTGAGTAGCAAATATGTATTACCACTATACACCTTAATAACTCCATTGGACAAATACATATTTTAAAACTATTGCCCAGCCCTTTAGAGGTCCAGTGGGGCTCCAAGCTCTCCATTCAAAGCATCAGTATGTTTTAAAGAGAAAACTTAGAGATGTCAATTGATGTAATTGTGCAGTTCCCAGGGGCAGCCTATGTGAAAGCTGGTGTTTCCAGTCTCAGGGACATCAGGAAAATTTTCCTTTAGATTTACTGTAGATTTGTGAGGCTTTTTAGCACCCACAGTAATTTTAGATGGAATGGACGTGGATGTTCAAAACTAAAAGCCAGAAGGTGAGCTCGTAATGCTTACTTGGAATCATTCAAGTATGACAGCTGGAGCTTTTAGATGTGGTCCCATGTGCCAGTCTATTTCTTTAGTGTAAAATGGGATTCGTGCTTCTTCCAAAGCCTGAAACTGAGGTAGTCTCATGCAGCCTTGAATCCAGTTGCAAAGTGTTCATCTTTGTCAAGGGCTACTCCTAAAACTTTCTTATATCCAAAAGGTAAATGCTGGAGCAGTCAGTCACAGACACGCAGGAGGAAAGGTCTTTCAGTAACAAGGACCTAACTGAGTTGCTATCTGCCCTAACTGTGGTGAATCCTTAACCAGGATGTGTTTCCATGATGAGCCACGCTGCAGGTGAGGGCTGAGAAGGCTGTTTAGTTCAGCATGGGATTCCTCATCTTTCCCCTGGCCCAAACTGAAAGAGGCTGGGCCAAGCAGAGGCCATGCCAAACCAATCACACAGATATGAAAACCCTGGACAGTATGTCCCAAAAAACTTGAGAACACCCCCTATTTGCTAGAAAACAAAGGAAGCAGAAGCACTTTGTTGCTCTTTCAGTCAGCTGGAAAGGGGCTGATCTCTCCTTCTTGGCCCCTTAGAACTGGATAGTATTTCCTAGATGTTACACATTTTTTACAGTGTGTACATTGTTATACAATTTTTTTCAATCATAAAAGGATCTTCTGTTTCCTGTAAAAACTCACTTAGTATTCCAACTGCTTCCATCAAAGTGTAAAACTCATAATAATGAATGAAATAGCATCAGGATCAGACTCTTCAAAAAAAATGGAAGTATGGTAACAACAGCCTTCACTATTCAGATTGGACTTGTGCCTGTTGTCATGCTGTTGGAACTTAAACTCATCAAGACAAAGCACCAAATCTGAGAAAGCTTAATTCACATGACAGAGAGAATAGCATGATAACAATTATCATTGTTCTTTCTCCAGAGACTTTTTTTTGGCACACCAGTATTTGGGTAGTGTTTCACATACTTCTAAAAAGCATAATTTGCCTTTGTCTAGAATGAAACTGATCATTGCAAATGCCCTGGAATAAACCCTTATCCCTACTCAGAAATGAAAGCAGCTATTTGAATACAAATAAATATGTAAAAGTAGTAACTACACAATGATCTAGCATGCTGTTATATGCTGTCCAGAGCTGTGGCCAGTGTCACAGCATGTTGATAAACCAAACACGGGTGATGTGCGAGTTACGGACATACAGATGGTCTGAGTTCATGTGGCTTCAGCAGAGCAGGGAAGGTCTCTGCACGCACTTTCCAGTGGAAATTCCTTGCTCTGCAAGTCTCACAGAGTCACGTTGTTGCCATGAAAATCTTGATTATTCTGCCTGAGCAGGCTGGGTGCTCTGGGGGCAGGGGGAGTGCTCTGGCCCTGCCTGAGCTGCGGCCACTTCAGCCTGGCAGCATCTGTGCTCTGCTGCTTGCTGCAGGACATCAGCTCCCTGGGATTCTCACTGCACTGCTGGGTCTCTATGGCATCTGTGGGAAAATAATACTGCAGAAAAAAACAAAACTCTCGAGATTGTTTTTAGCATCCCCAGATTTCACGTGTTACAACTTTTCAAAGTGAATATGGCATTTTATAGAAAATTCCTACCTTGTCACTGGAATTCTTAGTATTTTCCATGCTGAGTTGATTATTTCATTAGCATTTTATAGACTGGAGTTTATAATTTTCTCTTAGTATTAAGGGTGAAAATCTGCTCTTCAGCTTGTGCTTCCAAAATGTGTTTGATACCAGCTTTTTAACAAAATCAATGTATTAATGAAAGCAGTGATGTCCCATATAATTTAAGTATTTCCATATATATGAAGGCATAGGGAACTTATAATTAGAAGTTATAAAATTAGAATTTTCTTTCCTTTTTTTTTCCATGTTTTTAAATAAGTGGGTTAATTCCAAAGAGCATTGGTAACTGTTTCAAGCATTTGGAAGAAACTGTGTTGTGTCAGCAAGTAAAACCTGGAGCTTTTGTTTCAAAAAGTTTATATGTTTCATTATTAGTGTTTTTAAATCAAAGTATTTAGCACTTCTGGTTTCTGAGGCTGGCAGAGATTGTTGGCCCTTCTCCCTAACCCAGGAGGAGTTGACACCACGCCCAGAGTCTGAAGCAACCTCTCTTCTGCAGAGCTTGATTTATTACTTGGACATGAGACTTGCTCTGTGGTCTACCAAAGGAATCTAGAGGCTCCCTGTAGGTTCACTCCTCCTTAGGTAGGAATAATTTGGCTCCCTCCCAGTCATGTCTTGATAATTGATCCCTCTGCCTTTTTCCTTAGGAGGACAGCATGTGTGCTACTGCCCACAGATGTAGGTTTGTAGGGCTGTGCTTTCTTATAACATATATTGGAATTCATGGGAAGAAGGGAATTAAATGTGCTCCTGGACTTGCAGCTGCATGGCTGTGCTGGTAGGTCAGCTTCTGGTAAGGCCCTGCAGCAAAAAAAGAGTAGCCAAGCATGGGGAGGACAAGGGAGCAGAAGAAGCTCATCATTCTTTTCAGACACCTTATATGCAGAACATGGATGTATCTCAAAGATATGCTTTGCAAAAATTGCCTTGACTTCAGGAGGCTGCCTGGCGAAAGCAGAGGGAGGCACATGGTCAGCTCACCATGCCAGTGCTGCAGAACAGTTTGGGCAGACACCTGGATTGCATCCTGTGCCCTGTGGAAATAAACCAGAGAGGTTTTAGGGAGAAGGAAATGTCCTGCATCCCACAGAGGACCTGAGCTAGTCCTTGTGGGAGAACGCCTGGTGTAGGTTCTGTATGAACTGCATCAAGCCCTGTATTTCATGATGGTTTATCCCTTATTCTGTCTTCAGGCTGGGAAGCCTTGGGAAATGGGAGCTCAGCAGTTTAGTCAGCCTTGCACCTGTGATTTCTCAAAGTAGTTTTGTGAAGCACCACTAAGGATCTCCAACATACATAGAAATTTTCTTTGTCGCAAGATAAGGAAAGTCTTGTCTGTTCTTTTGAATGTAAGAGAAATATGAGCTATCAGTATCTTGAAGGATGGAGGGAGTGGTATTTTTTGTTTCCCAAGAGTAACAAAAGGTAATGCTGTATGTATATGCTGTCCTGTTAGATTTTTTTAACCCTTCACTTCATGTTGATATGTTTACAATTATCAGGAGTTCTGATAATATATAGATGGTTATACAAATTTAAGTTCTTGAGCATGTGTAATATCTGCCTAACAGGATATTGTTTTAGATCCAGAGAGTGGAGATTTTAATAGCTTGCCTTTAATACTTCTAATAAATCACCAGTTGAAATGATGAGTTTACCTCACAGAAAGATGTGAATTGCTCCTTGCTGCTTCTTCCAAGAGTTGCCTCACTTATTCTGAATTTGGAAACATTTAGAGTGGGCTGGAAGTGCTTTCTGAATTGCTAGATTACCCATGTATACAGGCCAGATCACGATTCATTTATTTCTAAAACTGTTGCATGTTTATGCTAAGTTGTCTGTCTGTGAGGTTTGTTCTCTGCTACCTTTAGTTTATTGTTGGGGTCCTGCACATGTCCATGTGCACCCATGTCCATGTGCACCCTTCTTTGAAGGAATCAGTTCATATAGAGGTGTGGAAACTTCTGTGAAACCAGTGACCTACATACAAATGATGATGGGCTCACAGTCTGAGAATGTGAGCTGTGAGCAGTGACCCTTTTGTGGGGTGCTGATCTTGTCCCTGAGTGCTTGAAGTTTTTCAATGTAGATGTCTTTCTAAGGGCCAGATAAAACAGGTAAATTTTAAGCACAGTTTAGAGTCTCTGCTCTATTTGGTGTAGGAGTTGGTTGCTAATCCCAGCCGAGTGTTCTACAATCATAGAATCATTTAGGTTGAAAAAGATCCTTAGGCTCATGAAGCCCAGATTAAACTAGTCATAAATGCAGAAACAAAATAAATTCAGTGCAGGAAAAAATTGTGTTTTTCAAAAGAAATTGAATGGTGGAGAGAAGTGGTTCATTCACAGAATTTCAAAGGCTGTTGCAAAGGGACAGCTCTGAAAGAAAAGAAACTAAATAAATACTCAAAAAATGTGGTTTAATTATGCAGTAATTCTTCTTATTGAGAAATACAATAGAAGAAAAAAGGTCACTGAGTCACATATTGTTTGCAAGCTCTAGAAGAGCAATGAAATTATGTAAAACAGAAGAATGGGGAGAAATTGAGCAAGATTTTGGGGAAGAAGATTTAACTTTGCTATGTGATTCAGCATAAAGAACTGCAGGAACAGGAAAGAGTGGAGTTGGAGCTGTCATCCTTATTGGGGCCATTTGCTTCTGGGTGACCTTGGACAATCAACTTTATCTCTGTGAGCTTCAGCAAATGGAAATAGGCAAAAAGCAAACTCAAACACCTGTGGTCACTTCTCTGCGATTTCTACAGTAATCTGCCATGAAGAAAAGAGAAAAAAGCTGAGCCTTCCAGCATCCCAACAACAAAACCAAGTGCCACTCAAATGTTTGTTATTTCCCTTCTCTGTATTTCCCCTTAGGTAAATATTCAAAAGAAATGAGGGACTATTAATGTTCTAGTAATATGTATGCATAAATACAATTCCAGAATCAAAATCTAAAAATAAAGCAGCAAATAAATCAGTGCTATTTTACTTCAGGAACTAGATGTGAGGTCTACAGGCTACCATTAACCATATTGTCAAATGTCTCAAAAAATATCCACAGGCTTGCTGGCTGACTGGAAATACTTTTTTGATCTGCAGACTTTTGGAACTTCAGTAAATGCAATAACAGGAGTCATGGGTTGCATAAAAACAACACAGTTGGTCCTACTACTGACTTCATAGTAGTCAGTGGGAATTTTGTCATTCTACATTTTTTCATATGATGGTGGAAGATTATTTTTTATGGTGCTCAGATTTGTTCATTTTTGAGAGAGAGAATTGTATGAGGCTGTGGTCCTGTACAGAATACAGGCTGGGAGAGCTGGTAGTTCATTTGTGTGGGTGTGTATGCTTAACTTTGTACAGTGTCTGCCAGCCAGCAGCAAAATCCAGCAGATCATTAACATAAATCCCAGAAAATAGGATTATGGAAGTGTTGATGATATTACCTAAGTGGCAGTACAGTGGATTCTAGCTCTGTTTAAAAAGCATGTTATTAGTGGGCATTACCCAGTTAACTGGAAATGTGCCCTCCTATCACATATATGACCAAGGAAGCAAATGGTATTTGACTTTTCACTTCTGTAAGAAAATATGGTTTAAAGAGGCATATTGTATGAACAGATTTCTGTGGAGTTTGATTATATGTAGCTTGTTCAAATGGTAATCTAGGAAAGGAGTAAATGAAAAATTATAGTAAAAGTGCCTAGTTTTGCATCATCATCAGTTCCTTTTATCCTCTGAGATATATATTTAATATATAGAGTTGATTATGAATTGTAACCTAATTTGCTTGTATCTTTGTTTTGAAATTGTGAAAACAGTTTCTTTGTTCAAACACTTCAAATCTTCAGATACTTGCATAACACAGCAAAAAAAAAAAAAAATTGGATCTCATTGTGGTTTCCCCAGTTTCCTGAATTTTCAAGTGGACTAAAATCTTAGTTATTTCCAGAAGTATCTTATTTGAGTAACTCAGAGCAAATTTTTTGTGTTAGTTTGTTTCCAAGAATTGTTGTATTGATAATTCTGAAAATGTACAGTTCTAATATATAATAGATTATTATGAAAATCTACTGTCCTGTATTTATCTCCACAAAAATAAGTGTGAGAAATGAGGTCACTAGCTATACAGAAGCCAATACCCATTTCTTAATGGGAATAACAGGCAGTGTTTACACTTTTCGTTTGTTCCCAGGCAGACCTAATGCTCTGTGTCCATCCACATCTCGTTTCCTGGTTCCAGCTCCCCTTGTAACAGCTCTGTGTGAGCTGGAACTGTGCTGGGAAACTGGCCCTGTCTGTTCTCAGTGATATCAAATGCTGCTTTGAAATTTTCCATTAGAGCAAAAAAAAGCAGTCACCTGCTGAACTGGGTTGGAACAGTGACATCCTAGCATCCCAAGGTTGAGGTTTTGTAGTTTTCTTTGCCAGCTCCAGAAGTCCAGATGGTTGGCAATGACTCGGCAGCAGGACTGTGGTAATCGTGGCTGGAGTGCAGAAGTTCTGCTGGAGAAATCTGGCTGTCTTTGGGGTGGGGCTCGCTGGGAGCAGGCTGGTCAGGATTTCAGAAGTGGAAAGCCCTGCAGAGGAAAGGTGCTGTGGGAGTGTTGCCCAGCTGCTCTGGTTGTGTGTTTGGCTGTAGCTCCGCGGCAGCGGAGCAGCAGCGCCGGGGATGGAGGTTTTGTGTCAGCTGATGGTGCTCGTTGGGATGGAGTGAAGGATGCACACAGAGGCTCTTCAGTGCTTTCACGCTCGGAATTTAAATTTCCTGTCAGTCACACAGAAGTCTGTGAAATGAGACTTTTTCAGTTCTAACAAGGTTCTGCTTTTCCTTGCTTCACAACTGCAGTGGGACATGGTCTCCTTGGTGAGGCCCCGGGACCAGGCAGGTGTCCGAAGGTGAGGATGGAGAGGCACTGAGAACAGTCTAGGATCCCTTGTAGATCCTGTGCCAAATCCAGCAATCCTTACCTCAAATGATTTCAATCACTTGAAGTTCAGGTTTTTCCCTTTGATATCAGTAGGGTTCTCTGTCCTGAACAAGGACTATGTGACTGATTTGCCAGATTTGATTCCCTCCTATGCTAATTTCTCAATTTAATCAGCTTGATCATCACCTACCGATTTTGGAGAGATTTGGAAGAAGGAATGCTCTCATCCTTTCGATGCTGTTGAATATAGTCACATGATGAACCTAAATACAAACAGATGTCCATTTTTAAGAAGTCAGCATATTGCTGAAATTTAATATTTTTGTTAGCGTCACTGACAGAGATTTTACTGCAGAACACTCAATCTCTGGTTTGTGTTCAAACAATATTAAGAGATTGTTGCTCCACTGAAATTTGGAGGGTTTTCAGTAAGATCATTCTGCTGCATTTATTTATTTATTTATTTGTTTGTTTATTTAGTGTCCTGACTGGCAGAAACTGGAATTACAGAGCTCCTTTGGCCACTGCTGCTCACCTTGGGGAACGGGGTGGGGTGAGAGGCCCGTGGTCTGTCTCTGCCTTTCCTGTTGCACAGAGGCAGCTGTGCTGAACCATGGCCTCCTTTGCATCCTGTATAGGAAGCAGGAAGGTTTAGATCAGGTCTCAGGATCAGAACCAAGGGATTTCTTTGTGGAGGGTAGTGGCTCAATGAAGTGTCTTGGCAGTGCAAGGGGGTAGCATAGGGACAGACTTCCCATTCCAGAGCAGGAGCACAGGGAAAGCATGAGCAAAAGGAGCCATGATAAAATAGTGAATTCTTTCAGGTATTATATAGGATTGTTACCTACTATTCAGCAAAGCAAAAATTTAATTACTTCAATTGTGGATGAACCTGAGTAGGTCCAAACCAGCATTTTTGTTTTCGTGTATATATTTTAGCTTGCTGAGGTGATTATACCACAATGACATTTGAATAGTTCCTGTTAAAATCAGTGAGTTATCTACAAAATTGTTTTCAGTGATTTCTTAACAAGTTTGCAGCATCCTCATTTAAAAAAAAAAAATCAGCTTTTTCAAGTGATAATAGCTAAGTTGGAAACTCTAATTTAAAAATGTCAAAGGTCTTATTGTCTGGGGACAGCAGCTTTTGCTGCATAAATCTGCATTTGGCCAGATGGAAAGTTCTTATGGTTGGCTGGGTCAACACATTTAGCCCTTCTGTGCCTCAAGTTCTGTTTTCATTTGGGGCGGGAGCTGGGAACACTGAGAAGATGCAGCATATACAGGAAGAAGGTGAACTTTCTAAATTAAAAGTTTTGGCTTTCTTTACTAGATTAAAACATGGATGGAAACAACATACATTACTCACTGGGAAATTAAGGAAGCTATTTGAAGTATGTTGGATCTGTTCTATGAAAATCAGTTTAGAAGTCATCAGTGGATCAAGTCTTCTCGGGGTTATTGCAGGAATACTGGATAAAATCCAGTTAAAAATGAAGTCAGATTATACTTGCAGTAATATCCAAACTATGGGGGTTAGCTGTTCTTGCCTGAAACAGCTGCAGATGGAATTGATGCTGTCTGCTGCATGAAGTTGGAGATTTGTGTGCTCCTTGTCAGGAGTTCTTGCTTTTAAGAAGCAAGAAGACCCAGATGCCAGTTTTCTTGTGCTTTCTCAGTCTGAATGCCGTTTGACTCTGAGCATAAATCTGCTTTAATCACAGCAATATCTTGTTGCATATGATGGTAATGAATGTTAGGGAGCAGGAGACTCCATCTGCCTGGATACTCATTTGGCTCTTGTCACAGTATTTTTTGAGCATCACAGAAATTATGGGAGCACTTCTGGGGCAAAAAAGGGAAGTTTTTTCCTGATTTTGTGGTTTGTAATTTATAGAACACGTCTGGTTACTATTTTGTACAGTGCAATAAAGCAAGTCTTAGCTATGGCAGGATCTAATATGAAGCATTCTGCCTAAAATGCTGTTTATTCTATCCACCATCCCTGAAGCCATGAAAAAAAGAAACTAAATGTCATGATTAATTTAATTCTTACAACCATAAATGAGTTTTCAATTGAAAAACAGGTGCAGAAAACTTCTATCTTACCAATGCTGTAAGCATTTTGAGAATTTCTCTGAAACCAGCTCGACAATTTTTAGTGGAAATACAGAAGAAAAATGCAGTTAATACAGATCTTTGCTGCTAGCTAGTTGATCTAAACTAAGCATATTGAATCCTGTATAACCAGTAGACATCCTTCTTCCCTTTCCTAGTCCTGCTGTGTTGTGCGAAGCCACACATCAGAAACCATCAGCACTCCATCTACAATCACCACCCTCATAGAAGGGATTGTCTTGCAGTGGAAGTAAAATGTTAGATCAAGACTTGCTTTCTGTCTCCATTTGTCTTCTAACATGCTTAGCTCAGTTGAAATGCATGTCATTCACATCTCATTCCCATAAGCCATCCTTCTTGTCTTTTGAGGGACTCACAGCCAGTGTTGAAGAGATTCTCAGGGAGTTTTCTGTGACTGTATTTGCTTCCTGTTACAGAGTGGAATCCAGGCCTTGTGCTCATAGAGGTCTTTGCAAATGGAAATGGACATCAGGCATCAGTAAAAGAATTTGACTGAATGCATACAGACTGGACACGCAAGAGAGTTGAAAAATATTTAGAAGATAAAGCAGCTTAAATAATTATATGTATTGTGAAATGCAATTTAATGTCTACACATTTGCATCTATTTTTTTCTGAAGTTTATACAGATATGTCTGTCTGCATATAGGTCCTTTCATCTGCATTTCTATCTTGTCTTTTAAAGCCAACACTATTGACCTTAGTTTTTAAAGCCAACACGATTGACCTTAGTTGCTCTGAACTAGCTTGTTAGTATAAAGCGTTTTTGGAAATGGAGAGACAGCTGAGGTGAGAGTCTTCTGTGATGTAGAAGTACTGAGAGAAATAATTGGAATCTAAACTGAAACTCACTGTTAAGAGGACTGATCTGGTGTAAGAAATACTAGCTAGAGCACCAGGGCTGAGTATTGCTGGTTTTCCATCCCATGTAGTAAGCTGTGCTACTTTACATTAATTACTTAGTGCCATAACTTAAGCTTGGAAGGTGTTCCAGTCAGAAAAAAAGGAACAGAAAGAGTTTTCTTGATGGATCTGTTGCACCCCAAGGCAGTGCAAACTTCTGGATCAGGGCTTCATGTGCACTGATGTTCTAATGTTAAACATCATGTGCTGCACTGTGTCTGTGGCTGATATCTGTCTACAGTAATTCCCAGTGGTAACTAATACATCATCCTATTTAGTATAGTTCATAGGAAGATACCTCCATATGTTTTGAATTCTCTTGCCTCTTCACTGGAGTTCTCAAGAGTATGCTGTTAATTTAAGGTATGATTTTGTTCCATATTTGTGTCTTGTGTAAGCTGATCAATATTCAGGCAATAATCTTGGCATAACTGAAGTGATAGCTTATGTAAGGTTTATTTAGTAAAATGCTTGATAGGGCCAGTGTCCTTAGCTGTATTGTAACAGGAGCTCAGTGGGCTATTACAGAGCAACAAAATTCAAAATATTTATTTCAACAGTAATCTCCTTCTCAGAATCTATCTGAATAGGTCATTTGTTTGGCAACATCTCTTGTTCCATAATTATTAATTCCAGAAGAATAGCAGTTAATGCAACTTGAGATCTGTGTTTTGCTGACTCTCCTCTGTTTTCTTTTAAAGGTACAGGGGTTTGCATTAGGTACGAGGAGGTTGTTGCCTTGCAGGGACAGGGCAGTGCCAGTTCATGGCTGTGCTCCTGTTTCCCTGCCAAGCATCTTGGAGTTTAGGAAAACGTGAAATAAGAGAGTATTGAGTGAGGATGGATATTTAATTGCTTTTACAACTCTGGGTATTGAATCACAGTGCAAAACCCTCTTGTGTTTCTTGTTAAAAGAAGAGGTGGATTTTATCCCCCAAATCCATGATTATGCACTATGGATTGGGCATCATATTGAGCAGGCTGCTTACAGGACTTAACCAGCTTATTTTCACCAGAGGAGCAGGCAGTATTTCAGAAAGGGGGAGGGTGAGCTGCTGGAAGTTTGTGTGTGCATATATAGTTTTATAGTGTTTGAGCCAGCACAGAATGGTTTCAATGGAAAATGGATAATCGTTAACATCAGCTTTTGTACAGCTGCTTTTTGGCTGAAAGAGAGGTAATTTATATTTAAAGTCTGTGAATGTGATCCATTATTTTTCACAACAGTGTTTTGCTGAAGTTTCCCCTCTTTACCCCTAAGATTCTTTAGTTAATAAGGCTACCTCTGCTGTTCCAGCACAGTTTCTTCCTCTGAAAGAACCAGGTGAACCCTAAATCACAAACTGTGCTTGTCCTCTGTTTTTGGATAATATTTGTGAATAGCTTACATATTTGGCTGCAGTCTTACTGCCAGACTTGAAAGGATTTCTGCATTACTGTGTTGCACTGAGTCCAACTTGAGATAGGGGCAGGGAGAAGAGCTTTAGCAAATTTTAAGGGAGCTGTAGTGATGTGTCCCTCTTTCTGTGCTACGTTAGCAAGCATTAATTGGTACAGACATTTAGAAATAACCCGCACAATTAAACATTCATTCCCTCTCCCCCCTAATTGCTTTGGGAGGAATGAATGTAACTAGGCTGGACATGGTTTATTAATTTAGCTTTCTTGAGGGTTTGGAAACTTTTATTGCTATGTCCCAGTCTCCACTAAAATTCTGTATTGTTTTGTGTGGAGTAGCCTGGCTGCACAGACACAAAGCTATGGGCTAATCTGCCTCATACCATCATTGTAAGGTGATTATAAATTTAACACCTTAAAGTTAATTTTCAGAAAAGTGAGAAACTTTATTGTTTCAGGTGTTTGGAATGGTTCTGATACTTTCACGCCGAGGTAACCGTTGGTTACTGTGGCATGGAAAGGGAAAAGTGGAGCAGTAGACAAAAGTGCTGTGTATTTCTTCTCCCTTCTGATGGTAACAACTGTGTTACCATTTAAGAGGAGGAGTTTCTAGTTTTTAAGGCTCTACTTAACTACTGTGTGATCTTCCTGACGTTTTAATTATTAGAGATTAATGGTTTGACCTCCAGCATCTTATTAAGACAGTTATAGTGACATGGTTCAATGGGCAAATCTTAGGTTGGTAGAAACTATGGTGTTTCAGGGTACCCAAGATAACTTGAAGCAGTTGCAGCATGTGTCATTACAAAAACCTCTAAATCAACAGCCTGAAACCCACATGTATGGGTTTGATGTTACCTGGGCATTTGAGGTAGCAGTTACCTGTGGGTTGCTTTTGGTGTAATATTTAAGATAGCAGGTGGTAAGATTTTAAAGCGTTACAATTACTTCTACTGTGTTGGACTCACAGCTGTATGTTGATCAGGCTGTAGATACTTTCCATGTATAACTTTGGGGACAGAAAATGATGCACTTTTATTATACTTTTTGCAGTCCAGAATGAGAGGTAGAATTTGCAAAACTGAAATTTCACAATTTACTCCTTTCCAGAGACAAAAACTAACCTGTTGGAAATATTTTTACAATTAAAACTTTATGTTCCTTGGTGCAGTTCTCTGGGACAGAGTCCAGACAGGTGCAAGAAAATCTTTCTTATTTCTCTTTTTTGAACTCTGAACATCTGTGTATCTAGAACTGCACTTGAGCATTGATATTTCTTTGGGGAAAAGCTGCAGAGAGAGGTTTATTCATGCAGAAACTGTTTGTATGAATGGTAACAGTTTCCTTGATGGGGAACAATGGTATCTGAACGTTTACTACATGACAGCAAATGTATTTTGAATGAAAGCAACTGCTGTGTCTATTATAAGTAGGTACTATGGAAGGAGGATAAGTCAATAAATAAAAATAGGAAGGCTTATGTGCTCTGCAAGATCTGAGATCAGGAAATGGAACCCTTTAGAAGAGCACAGTTTGTGCTTGTTCAGTTTGTCCAGTGCCAGTCTCCACTGGTAAAGACAGTGCAGTCTCCATAAGAGAATGGTGCTTAGTTAGTCCTTCCAGAGGAAGTCTTTTGTGAAGTGTAATAAAGATTTCCATGCTACAGCTTTGGCCCATTACCTCCTGTTTGGTTCACATCACACATAGCAAGACTTCTACTCCCTTTTGTATTTTATCTCTACCCAGAGACAGTTATCCCTTCTGCTTTTTCAAAACACCACCTTTTTCTCAATCTTCCCTCTTTAGCTGTGTTTACTAAAAGTGCAGGTTGCTCACTTTCTCCTCTGGATTGTCTTCACATGGCCCATCAGAAGTGGCTAGTGCTGCACCGAATGTTGGTCTCTGCTGTGATCTGCACATTGCCCTCTGGTTTACACAGCGTTTGCTTTTCTTTTGTTAAGTTCACACTTTCAGTGCCTCACATTAAATGACACCCACTGCCACTGCTCCAGATTCCTTGTATAATTGCTGCTTCTCCATTCATTTTTCAGTCTGTGTTTGTGCAGGTGGTTGTTCTGTCACAAGTGTAGGATATCATACCAATCCCTATTATATTTCATCCTGCTTTTTCAGACCTTTCCCCAAGCTGTCAGCATATTTTTTGAGCTCTAATCCTTCCCTCCAGTATTGCTGCCTTTCCCAACTTGGTGTTGTCTGTGAATCTCTCTTGCTATCACATCATCTACCTCATGCATGAATACATAAGTTGGAGCTGTATTTGGGAAAGATCTTGCAGATTCTTACTCAGTAGGTACCAAAACCCAGCCAGTGAATTACTGACTAGTAATTAGTAAATAGTTTTCAAAACAACTTTACACATTCCTTGTAGTAACTTCCAGATGTCATTTTTCACTGAAGAGGTGTCAGACACTTTTGAAAAGCCAAGCTAAATCGCAGTCACTGCTTCTCCTGCACACAGAGCCTGTTTGTAGAAGGAAATCAAATGGGTTTGACAAGATTTTTATCTTGACACATCCATACTGGTTTCTACTACTGTGCTTGGAGGAGTGGGATGTGGGGTGATGACACAGACAAGTACAGGAGAGACAGATCCTAGTTTCATGGGGCAGAACTCTCAATGAGAAAATAGTCTTTTACCAGACACCCGTTTTCCCCTTTGTTGTGAGAGATACTGGAGATGAGGCAACCTAAGCTTTGTTTTCTGAACTCCAGTTACTGGAGGCTTGAAGTGCTGTGGTGGGAGCTGGTGGAGCCCAGCTGCCAGCACCAGGGAGCAAAAGCTGTTTCTCAGTGCCTTCCAGTTAGACTTTTCCTGAGAAAAGATCACCGAGTTGGTGCCGTTCAGTTTTTTGCAGGAATCTTAACATCTATGGCATGCAAAGTTTGAAAAACCAGAAGAAAAATTAGAAGCAAAGTTGCTAAGAAATCTGGAGTCTCATCAATGATCATTATAGCTTTTCATGTAAGCATAGTCTTAAAAATGAAATGCAGTGTGAAACACGGAATGTTTAGGGTTTTATCTGTTACCAGAAGGGAAGCAGCTTTGAAGTTAACTGACTGAGCTCCAGGTCACTGGCATCCTACTGAAAACATTGCTCTAATGAACATTCATGTTCTGAACTGATGTTTATGGGAGTGAAGGAAATAAATATCTTTGAGTATGTAAATAAAAGCACACAATGTTTTAAGTAATCCTTAAGAATTTATTTGCCTATTAAAGAACTGTGGCAAGAGGTCGTGGAAATACAGTTAGGACATTTTAGACCAAATAATAGCGATTTTAATATTTGAGTACAAGTCTTTTATTATTATTATTATTATTATTTCAGAAACACTCATCACCCAAAAAAAGGGTATATCTTAAGGCAATCTGTAGGTGTATAAGGCTCAGTCAGAACATACTGTTAAATATTTCCTAAGGGGCAGTGACAGTGAGTGACTTTTAGCTGCTGCTTATTTGTCATTTCATTCTTTCTGCTGTGGCTCCTCAGGTGGTAATTTCATGGTGATGTTCCAGAGCAAAGAATCTTCAGCTACTAAGGTTTCAGAAAAGGAGTTTAGTCTCTTTTCTTGGTTTTCACATTGATCCATGTGTATCCTGTGTATAACAAGTATAAAACTTAGTTTATATAAGTGCAGGCAGTAGATTTTAAGGCGGTGTTCCTCAAAGTGCCCATGCTCATGTCAGCATAAAAGATGTAAATGATGAGGTTATCAATCAGAGGGATATGAAATGACTCCAGGAACTGGATTTTTTGGGGGTGGGGTGGAGAAGCATTTCTAAGTGACTGCTTCCTCTGGAGACAACAAGGAAAAAGAGGCAGGGAATGACAAGGATTTTTGTGAGTTGATCCAAAATTATTTCTGTGGAAAATTTTGGCAAAATCAGTCTGTTTAAAGAAACTAAAAAAAAAATGCAGATTGAGATAACTGAAAACATTATTGTTGTTGTCTCTGAATTGTGTATTTGGAGTAAAATGAAAGTTGATTTCTATAGGAAATAATTTTTAAAACATTGTGTCATCATTTCTTGTAAATAATGATGTAACAATTTTAATTTTTAAAGATAAAATGTTAGGTTTCTTATCCCAAGCTAAATAACTTAGAAAAGTGTAACTTCAGAAAGCATTTAGACTTTAATGCAAATTGTTCAGCTCAGAGCAAGTTTTAAGAAAGAAAATACAGATTTTTTTGCCAGTCATGTAACAAAGTGAGAGCTGGCTCATTGTGTCTAGGAGCTGATATTGAGAAGGAGCAGCATTGTGTTCCCTCCTTCCCCTGCTGTCACTTTTGGCTGCTTGGTCCTTCTTTATCTTCATATTAAAGAAAGCTTAGGGTGCACTTCAGTGAGGGATGCATGGAGAAGAGCGTGCCAGCAGTTTACATAAGGCAAGGCTTTCTGTGGAGCCTTATTTTGAGTTTTGTTAAATACTAGAGATTTGGGTATTATGGTCTTTTCATGATAGGCATTACTTGGGATTTTTTGTTGCTCACATGCAGAGTTCATGTTTTAATAAGAGAGAGACTTTTAAAACATTTAACTTTAAATATGCTTCCCTAAGAGGTGACTGAAAGCTTTGTCTGGAATGCTGCTGGGGGTATCACAAGCCTAAACTTGAATCTCCTTTCTTCCCATCTACCTTTGGCATTTATTATTCTGAAGCATGACATGCAATCCCCAGCAGTAGAACTGATTTGAATAAAACTGACCAAGCTTGCTGTGGGAAGTCTGAAGGCAGGATTTGAAGGTGTATTTACTAAAGCTGCCAGAATACTGATTTATGTAATTTAACATTATTTGACGTTCCAAGTTTTTGGGGCTACTAGTGTGCTGATGGAGATAGAATCACATTTTAAATTACAGATCTGAATGCAAGCTGAGATTCCAGAGGCAAGTAAGATTCTAATACAGACAAACAGAAATATTCAGTTCTTTCCAATTGTAAAGCCAGACAGAAAGCAGTATCAAGCTCCTTCCAGAATATCCCAAGCTAAGAGCAGTTGGGAATGATAGCTCTCAGTGTCCCTCAGGAAGTGGTCAGCACTTCAGGGGGTGGAGCACGTTTTTGGTATTTTTCCAGATGAGAAATTGCACTGCATGTAGCAGGTTTACTTCTCTGATTTGTGCCAGTATAAATAAATATACAAATCTGGCCAGAAAATGAGATTGTTTAGACTAGTTGTGTTATTTGTCCTCTGTAGTTTTGTCTATAATAATATGTTTCTTAAATATTTAAATTTAATTTTAATAAATTCTGTATAATATCACTACAAGAAAAGGCATCTTTAATGAAATCCTAATAGTTTATCTTATGTTATCATTGTTTTATGAGTATTTGATTGATACAGTTTTAGCTATTACAGGGTACAAACAAAAACAAAGTTTTGAGGTCAAGCAATTGCTATTTGCTCTTCTTCTACTTACCTAAACACATCTTCATAATTCTGATCTAAATACTGGGGGCTGCTCTGGGGAACCTCACCAGAAGTGCAGTCCACATGAAGCTGCCATCCCCTGTCTGTGCTGAGGGCCAGAGAGGGCAACTCTGTATGGCTGCAGTGCACTCTGAAAAGTGTAAGTGATGGCTTGTAAACCAGTTAAATGCCTTTTAAAAGAGCTGTCCATTGATGGAGAACTTTGATCTGTTTGCATAGGCCAGTGGAGACATCCAGTGGCCACTGGCTGACAAATGGCTGTCTCTGGATTGTGACTGCGAACACATGAAAGGCTGATGTGAAAAAAGGCATTTTTAGGAGTGCTGTTTTTTTTTTCCCTTTAAATTCAGAAAGGAGTTCCAGATGCAACACGGTAAAAACTGAGGTCTATGGAAGAAACTACATTACCTGGTTATGTCATTTAAAGGGCTGCTGGCCTGGAGCCTCTGTTAAACTTGTAACTTGTGGCAGCTGTACTGAAGCCAGCAATACTTACTGGTCAGGTGCCCATGTGAGCCACTCAACTCAGTGTGTTGCTGCACTGAAATTTCATAGGCGTACATCTAAGTTAAATCTTTTGCTGATTTTCAGATGTCCAGCTGATCAAGAGAGACTCTTATGGATATGGTTTTATGAATTATTTGTTTCTAGTTGGTTTCTCTTCATTTCATTGGATAATAATCAACTTTCCAGTTATTTTAAGTGCATGACAATAAATCTATAAGATATTATTAACAGTTTTTTAATGACAGAGGGATTTGGGAGGAATGGAGATACCAGGGAATTTGAAGTAAATATTGTTTGAAAATTTCTTATTGCCGTAAACGCTAATTATGAGGACAAGTTTATGGAACATTCAGAACTATTCTGTTCACTGAAGAGTAGAAAAAACTGTGTTATAATCAGATAAAGGTGAGGATTTTGTTGGAATGATATCTTCCTTTTGGGCTTCATGCTTGTTAAAATGTATAAGCAGGTTCATTATAAAACTTAGATTTTTTTTTTTTTGACTTAATATCAAAACGCCAGTGCAGACAATACTTCAAATATATATTAAATTGTTGAGACAAGATGAAGAAATAAACATCTTTATTATATGAGAAAATGAAAAGTGGAAGTAGAAAATAAAAAAGGGCAATGTTCCTCCATCGCTGGAATGAAGAATGGAAAATGCTTTTAGAAAAAAAAATCTGAACCAGAGTAATAAAAGTTTATAAGAAGTTAACAAAACTGAAAGGGACAGAGAAAAAAAATAAACACGACCCTTTCTGGTTATTGTCAAGAGATGTTCCCAAGCCTAATAAGGACAAAGTATCAAAAGTGACTCAAATAAAACAGACCACACCACATTACTATTTCTTCTGGAGAGCCCAAATGTAGAAACATGATAATTATTTCCTGGAAAATGTTTGCATATTGTTATTTAGAAATCTGGCATATGATAACTGCTGTAAAAAGCATTATTCCTCTGGCCACCTCAAAAGTTTGTAACTCTCCATCAGTGGAAAACCAACCCAATTTGGGATCAGTTTTCTCTCATGGACCTTTTAGCCTCTTAAACTGTAAAGCCCACTTCTGATAACTAAGCCCCCATAGTCTATTCGGCTAAACAGGGACAACTTAAATAAAGTAGCTCGGCTTTCTTGAAGGCTTTTGTAGAGGATGTGGTGTGTTACGTTTAATAAGCATTTTCCTTCTTTGCACAGGAAGCTTTGTAAACTGGGTTGCCTGTGTTTAGTAGTACACCAACACTTGCCATCCACCTCAAGCTCCACGGGGGATCCCTGCTGAAGCAGTGTGGAATTGTCACGTTTAGCTGTTTGTGGCCTGGTGTAGACTCTTCAGTCTACAATGGAGCTGCCATCTGACAGCCACAGCCGTGTGTGAAAGGACCAGACTTCTGCTGTAGCGTACCGGACCTGTCTTTGTTTCCCTCTATGTGCATGTGTCTTGAAACACTTCCTGTATGAAAAGAAAATCTTTAACGGGGCTTAAAGAGCATGTAGCTCCAACCCCCTGCTGTGGGCAGGGTCACCTTTCACTACGCTAGGTTGCCCAGAGCCCCATCCAGTCTGACCTTTAACACTTCCAGGGATGGGGCATCCACAGCTTCTCAGGGCAGCCTGTGCCAGGGCCTCAGCACCCTCACAGGGAGTAATGTCAGTCACCTGCACGTCTATTGCTGGAATCCCACCGATCTCAGCACTGACAAGCTTTAACTAAAGGAGCTATTACATGGATTGACATAAGCGTGGCTCTTAAAAGTTTTTCCAGTGTCTGCTATGCTTCATTACACTTCCTGTAAAGCAGATTCATTGCTTTTATCATGAGTAAATACTGAATTACAGCCCATGGCAAGCCGGGCCCTGAAAAATAACTGAGCTATGCAGAGACAACTTGTTCCTGGAACAATTGCTTCTGACACATCATGGATGAGTGTATCTTGGCTTGTTATGGAGAAGCACTGGAGTTGACTTTACAAGGCAGTTTGCACACAGAATGAAGCCTAATTTAAATTTGCTTAATCCCATAATGTAGTATTAGCATGACTGTGATGCTTGCTTGCCAGGAATGTGCATGCCACTTCTGTGTGGGCACCCTTAAGGCAGGCTTCTCAAATTGCACAGCTTGTTATTAACTATTTTTAGATGTTTAGGCAAACTTACAAAAACTGACAAATGGTAAAAGCATTCTGTAATGTTCTGTGGAGAACTAGAACTGCTATGTAGATAACAACAGGGAGTCTGGATCTCACATTAAATTAAGATTTGGACTAAGGAACCATTAGAGAGGTTTTGTACATTCCAATCCCTACCTCGTGGCATGAGGAACGAGAAATTCCTTTGTTCTGTCATTTATTCTGATTGCACCTACAGCCAGCGTTATTTGTGGCAGGAGATTTAAAGTGCATGCTGTGAGAGGCAGTACGTGCTCCAAGCAGCTTGAAGGCTCCGGAGCTGAGACAGAAAGGAAGAACTTGGTACATTCTTTAAGGACAGTCAGTATATGGTGTTGTTTAGTTTACTGATAGATCCATTCTTATTTGATTTGGGTATTACTTCCTGGGGCTTTTTTGGTCGGTGGCTATTTTTAATTTCCCTTTGAACAACTGAATACATTATTTATCAAAGGTATTGTGGTTGGAATGCTCTTTCTTCTGACATTTTTTCCTAAGAATATCATTAGATTGCAATTCCGTGCACTGGCAAGCTTTGCGTGCTGAGCTGTCTCCATATCTCTTGAAGCTCGCTGCAGAGCAGCTCAGTCACAGCCTGGCCTCCTTATCCTCCATGGCCACATGCCTCCCCACAGCCTCTCCTTGGGCAGGGGCTTGGTGAGGATAGCAGAACGTGTTGGAAGAGGAAGCTGAAGGAGAAGAAAAGCTGACATGAAGCCCAAGTGCCCTCCCACATACCGTGTGGTGTGCAGGTGGAGAGTTGGGAGGCAGAAGGCCTGGGTGGACAGTGGGACATGGGGGCTGTGCAGTGCTGAGGGGTTCTGCTCGTGTGGAAGGTGCAATGTGCACGGTCACACAGGGTGTCCGTCCCTGGTGTCCGTCCCTGGTGTCCGTCCTGACTGTCCCTGGTGACCGTCCCTGGTGTCCGTCCCTGGTGTCTGTCCTGACTGTCCCTGGGGTCCGTCCCTGGTGTCCGTCCCTGGTGTCTGTCCTGACTGTCCCTGGTGTCCGTCCCTGGTGTCCGTCCCTGGTGTCCGTCCCTGGTGTCTGTCCTGACCGTCCCTGGTGTCCGTCCCTGGTGTCCGTCCTGACCATCCCTGGTGTCCGTCCTGACCGTCCCTGGTGTCCGTTCCTGGTGTCCGTCCCTGGTGTCCGTCCTGACCATCCCTGGTGTCCGTCCTGACTGTCCCTGGTGTCCGTCCCTGGTGTCCGTCCCTGGTGTCCGTCCCTGGTGTCCCTCCTGACCGTCCCAGGTGTCCGTCCCTGGTGTCTGTCCCTGGTGTCCGTCCTGTCCGTCCCTGGTGTCCGTCTGTGGGTTGTGCCAGCCCTGTCCAGCCCAGGGAAGGTGGCTGGAACTGGGGGGACTTCATGTCCCACTGTGTGACTCCAGGGCTCCTCAGCATGGCACTAGGACAGGTCAGCACAGTGCTAGCATTTGAAAATGCTCTTTCTCCATGAAATGTAAACTGGTCTATTCACAGACTCCTGCAAGTAGGAATGTTTCCAAAGGGGTGACTTTCTGCCTCGTTTTACTGTACACGGTTTTTTACATTCGGGCAGGGTGTTTTGTGAGGACTTCAGTTTCTTACACTTTCATTTAACGAAAAGGCGTGGGATGAGGGTGAAATTTGGCCGAGGGGCGGGCGCACAGAGGGGCAGATTGGCCAGGCAGCGGCTGAGGGAGGGCGCGGCCGCCATCGCCGCCGTCCCTGCCCGGCCCTGGCCGGCTCCGTTGCGGCCATCGGCTCCCTCGGGGCTCAGCCTGCTGTGGGCTGTGCTCCTGGGGAGGGGGTGGACCCGGGCCGCGAACAAGAGAAGAACCAACGTGTTAGGTGCAGGGGGTTTTCACTTGTTTTACTCTCCCGGGAGCTTTGTCCCTCGGGCCACTCCGCGTTTGCTGCCCGGGGCTCTCGCCCTGAGGTGCCCGGCTCGGGCAGGCCTCACCTCTCGGCGGCGATGCCGGCGTGGGCTCGGATACACCCGTGCTTTCCTTGTCGCGGGATTAACGATCAGGATTGTTCTTTTGACTTTTAGCCTGTGAATCCCGGTGGAGGACGCTTCCTCTCTCGCTCACTTGTGCTTCCCCGCGGGCACGTGGCTGCTCTCCCCTCTGCAGCGCCTGAGGAGAGGCCGCAGCCTGAAATGCTGCTGAGACACAGCTTGAACTCCAGCCACTGGTTGTAGTGTGATCACACATAAAGTACTCTTTTCCCCTTTAAAAAATGTGTGGATATGTTTCACGGTTGATTTTTTTTTTTCTCCTCAAACCTCCATTGCACTGAAATCTGCAATGAAATATGTTGATATTTGTGATTAAAGTTTGATCACTAAAATCAATCTTAGCAGAATGGTGGAAAGTTTTCACTGCAATGTGTGCTGTGTGATGCAGGGCAGGTGCAGTTTAGTTTGTAAGATAATGTGAGGTCTTACTGTTCTTACTGGGGACGTGGGAGGTGGTAGAACTGTGCTGTGGTACTGCTTTAGCATGCCTGGCTATTCCTCTTGGGGAAGTGTGGAAGGTAAGTTTCAACAGAGGACTTGGGAAAATACCAGCTCCTGAGTCTTGCAGTTTGGAGAAGACCAGGATGTCCTTGAGGTACTTAAGGCTGGTTTGGTAAGGATGTTTTAAGGAAAGTACTGATTTTTAAATTTATATACTTTTTCAGTCTGTAAAATGAAAACCAAACATTACGTGTTACCAGGATTGTTCACTAAAGGCATCTCCTTCAATTAAATCTATAACAAATATGTCTGGCAGAACCTTTGTGGTAACATTAAATTTCACCCAAGTTCACTATTTAATAAGGTGGGATAAGGTGAGACTGCACAAAGACTTGGTTATGCTAACATGAGCATGCGAATAAAAACCAAATTCACTAGGAAGACATGTTGAACAGGAGCTGTGTAATGAACTGTCCTAGAAACTGTGTCACACTTCAAAAGACCCGAGGTGGATTTTTTGTGGGAATGTGTCTTGCTGCCAGCTAGCTGGGGAGGCCTTCACCTGGAAGCCTTACCATATCCCTGGAGGTCAGATAGATCCTTTTTTGAAGTCTGGGTTCAGCTGACGTGGGACTCAAAAATGTGACCTGTGTGGAATCAATTACCTCACAGCTTCTTGTTTAATTGACATTTTATGTCCAGTTGCCAAGCCAGTAGTGCAGCTTGACCTACCACCTAAACTGTAAAGCCTCAAGAGTTGTGGCAGAACACAGGGTAAGGGTAAGGTTTTTACTAGTGTGGTATCTTGTTCTACATGGGAATTCTAGAATGTGTTTGTTCTGCTGTGATTTCTGCATCTTATGCAATAATACATAATGCTTGCATAAAATCATTACGGGAAATGCCTGTCATTCAGCAGGGGCAATTCAGTTAATAGGTTTTGCTCTTTGTAGACAAGTTTTTTTCAGATCTTTCACATTTGGGAATGTTGTCTTTAGGTGGTGCGGTTGGTACATGCCTAATCAAGGCAGTACCTTACAGGTACTCATCAAAAGAATTTGTATGTTGAAGGCCAGAGAGTTATAGGGTATGTCTGTTGTTAAAGCCTGAATTGTTTGTTTGTGGTCAGAGACAGGGACTGTTCTAATAGTTCTTTTTGTGTGAGCAGAAACTGTTCCTGATAAGAAAGAATGAAACACAGAAATAATGAAATGGGAGTTATATTTTTACACAACAAGCAATCTCAGCCTGCTTGGGGCTGTTACTGTGCTACATTAGCAGTACAGTAGGCTGATCTATCACAGCAGAAGTGAAGGAAGAGAGAGATCCAGGAAAAAACACCATGTTCCAGCAGGCAATTTTTTCATCTCCAAGTAGCACAAAACTTTTACTGGGATCTAGAAGGCCAGCTAATAATTTAAAGAATAAATATTTTAAAGTATCAAAACTATGGGGTGAATCAGTATGAAGGATATGGGAATGTGAGGTTTCAGGATACTGAACTTCAGGAAATCAACACAGAAGATAAGGACATTTCAGAAACCCTAAATGGCTTGTTTGACTTGATTTTAGAGAATGGAAAGATAAGAAAATGTACTTTCCAGAGGTGCTGCTTGATTGCTAGCTTTGCATTTTATAGAAATAGGACACTTTCAGACAGAGAGAACAAGTTGGCTTTAATCATAACGAATCACTGAAACTGGGTTATATTTATTTGAGAATTCTGAATATAGTAATGTGTGAAGTGATTAAGCTGCTAAGAATATAGCTCAGTTTATCGTTAGACCTGACTGTTGCACTGGGAGATTGAACTGCAGGAACAGGAAGTACCTCCGTTATTTCTTTTCTTTTTTTTTTGGTGTGTGTTTTTTTGTTTGTTTTGTTTTGGTTTTTTTTTTTAATAATAACTAAGTGAATGATAAGCTATTGAACTTAGCCAGTGGAAGAATGACCTAGTTGAACAGGGCATGCACGGCTTCTGCAAAAAACCCAAACTAGGTAAACAGATCTTTGACCTCTCTTAAAATTAGTAGATGTTTTTGTGGATTTTATCAGAAGATTGCCAGACACAATACATGATATACACGAGGGGTAGTTAAATGAGTTCAGCTGTGTGAGGCAAAATCTAAGATACAGAATTGGTCTGCATTAATCCTGTGTTTGCACAGGGGGTAGCTGAAGTTGAGCTGAAAATTTGGTACTTCTACAGTAAACAGTTGTTTAATATATATTTGAAGTGATTACTTTTATTTATTTTGACTTTTTGTTATGTCATAGCTGAAGATTCAAAACTACACTGAAGTCAATTAGAAAATCTTGTGAACATAATATTTTAACATTAAATGAGGGCACATAGCATCTCCTTTGACATCTCCTCGATGAAATAGTGGGTTTCAGTTTCAGTGTAGGGGATGAGCTGAAGCTTTATGAAGTGTGAGGAATTGTAGTTCGTTATTGTGGCAGCAATAAACGTACTGTCACAAGAAAAAGGATTGGGCCTTGCTGCCACTGTTATCAGAGCTACTCTGGGTCGGAAAGAAACTGAAGAGACTGTTCTGTCTGTTAGCAAATGGGGGTAGTAAGCTGAGAGCAACTCTGACATGACAGATGATTTGCAACAGAAAGGCTACACGAATGTGTTAACAAAACTGATAGCAGAAGATGTGGGGAGTGTTAGACTGTATCTGCTCAAGGAACAGATTTTCACAGGAGAGGATAACATGTCTTGCTTCTTGTCTTCTGTGTTCCTCTCAGGCACAGTTCAGTGGACTGATTTCCTATTGGCTCTTGCATGTCAGCAGGAATCACGGGGTTTTGAATAATAATGCATTTTATGCATTTTTGAAAATGAAATCTAGTGGAACAGAATGGAAAAGCTGAGGTTTTTAAGTGGAATAGCCACTAAAGTGTAACTTGTAAAAATTAAGAGAAAAAACAATAGAATTTGAAAAAATGTGCATCTGTCTTGTTTAAAATGTTTCTCAGTGCTGGATGTTTGTATGCATAATGGACCTGAACAGACTGGAGACTCTAAGTGAGCCTGATGCGATGCACATGCTTCTGATTGTGGTGTAATTTTTCTGACACTCAGGAGTTATGAAATCCCATAGCATGTTACTGTGCTTGAAGACTAACTGGGCGATGTTTATATGAAACTAGAAGTGCTCGTGGTCGTTTAGGGACGTGTGAGTCGTTAAGGGGGGTACTATTTACATTGTCATAGTGTTGGAATGCTTACCTTGGAGTTGTTTCTTAATCACCGTTCATTTGATGTGGTCACTTTCGTTGCATTGTTTGCATATTTGTTTCTTCCTCTCAGACCTTACTGCTCATTTAAGGAGCTTTTCCTTTTCCAATCTACTGCTGTGCTCTTTGTAACGGGGCCTTGCATTGTGTCCACAGTGAAGGGCAGTCAGAAGTGTGAGCTGAACTGCCGGGCCATCGGCTACCGCTTCTACGTGCGCCAGGCGGAGACGGTGATCGATGGCACCCCCTGCGACCCCAACGGGACAGCCATCTGTGTGGCAGGGCAGTGCAAGGTAAGGCAGGGCCGCCTGAGCTGCCCAAACCTGGGCCGTGCTGCCCTCAACTTACTTCTTCTCCTTCTATTTATTTATTTTAAATTAAAGTGGGTGTGAAAAACATTAACTGTTATTATTGCAGGTTGGGTGATTTCTTAACTGATGTTTGTATTTACTGAGAACAAACTAAAGAGAGCTGAAGGGATGGATTCAGGAGGTGTTTTAGCCACAATTAAGGTGATTGCCAATGAGCTTTTTCCACATATTTTAATTTCTACAGAGGAGGTTCTTTGAGAGAATCAGAACAAAAAGAATGAAAGCTGAAATAAGAAAGAAATACAGTATCTTTCTTTGATTCAGTTTTAGAGTGGAGATATTTTTCGGAGTCTGCAAAAGAATAGTTTCCTTTGATTATTTTATAGCTGCTTGTAGTCTAACTTTTCCGATTGGCCCATGTTTGCTTCAGGTCTCACTGGCTCTCCTTTTGCTCAGCAGTGATGTTCTCTCAGAACACATTTGAGTGGTTACTTTTCATGGGTTCAGAAGGAGCTGCTGTATTGACTTTTTGCAGTCTGTTGTGCAGATTCCATTTTCAATGAATAAATACACTTTTTGCAAGATGGTAAAAATTTCGAACAAAATGTTACAGTGTTTAGAAAAAAAAAATAATCTTTTAAGTAAAGTTAGTGAAAGAAGTAAATTCCTAGCAAGGGGCATTTGACGCTTGGCTGATGTTTCCTATATGTGTTGGCAGAAGATGCAGAAGTGGCTCAGATGTGACTCATGAACTCAAATAGTGAAAGGTCAAGTTCAGTTTAAATAGTTGGTTTGCCAGGGGAAATCACTGATGAATACAGCCTTGTCCTCTGCATGTCCCAATTCCTCTTACTTGTGCACATCTGGACAATGCCATGTTTGTTTCTGTTCTGTTTCTTAGTGCAAGCAAAGCCATAGCTTTGGATTTCCTTTGTACAGGATAGATCTGGGTGAAGTTGATTGTGCTTTAATGCTTTCCTTGATCTCAAACTAATTCAGAAAGGGCCAGAAACTTGTTTTAAATGCAGTTCGTATCTATGACTCAGAAAACTGATAATTGAGTTGTGTCTAATGAATGTATGGTCTCTATCACCCTCTGTTGGACATTTTTTTACATTGCAGAACAATCCTGTCCTTGTGTTACAAACCATTATCTATTTTGTTCCCAGGACCATTGTTTTTGGTTTGTATTTTCAGCTTACCTTATCCTTAAGAGAAAAAAAAGATGGAAAATGCTGCTATAATAAAAATTATTCAGAAATATAATAAAGAATATGATAGGTGAGATAAAATAGTCCTTTAAAAAATTGGGAGTGAAAAAGCCCAAAAATTAGGGTATTTCATCACAAGAACATAATGGCTGTCTGTGACAGTGTCATAACTAGCACATATAGTAATGCAAGTACTACAAAAAAAGCTCATTTGTCATTGAAATGATTGTGGATTTCCTAGTCTGGACTAAACTCTGAATCCTAATGAAAACCTTCTTAAAAGAATTAAATAGTTCCAAAATAAAACTAGGTGAAGTAGGAAGAATGGGCTGATATTCTACCTATGCAGAAGAAAGTAGAGCAGTGATCTTGATAATCAATTGCATTATTTCTGTGTAAGTTTGGTTTTCTGCACTTTTGAACAATATTATTTCTGATGGATTTCTTTTAAGTGAACAAATGTTTTCATTGAGAGTCCTATTGAGTTCCACTTCTGTTTTTTAGTAGTTTTTATTTGGTGCCACAACTGGTTACTCCTAATACACATACTTTGAGTATGTTTCAGTATTATTGAGTAGATGTTTTTGTAAATACAGTTCCCACTCCTCTTCTATCCTTGTATTTTGACAGCACTATTAAATTAAAGAATGACTGCCAATGGAACTTCTTCGACTTGCTCTTTAGTCAGAAGTGTCTGTTTTCTTCCTTCTAGAATTTCTTCTCTTTTGTGTGAAATGAGTGTATCCTTATATTTCTTCTGGAGACAGCAGGCTGATCCTACTCAGTAACTTTTAAGCTTAGAAGAAAAATGCAGAAAGACTAGTGAGGAGACTTTAATAAAAAAGCTGTGAGAAAATAATGTTTTTAATAATTTTGATCTTGCCCATGATTAGGGAATGTTTCTCTAGGCAGAATATTGCATGTGTTTTTGAATGTGTTTGGGACACTCCCACTAGGAAAATTCGTCCCAGTACCTGGGCAGGTGTGAGCACCGACTCAAGGTAGTTTTGGAGACAAAAAAGTTACTGGGGAGCTGTGAAGACAATTGGTTTTGCTGAGGAGTTTGTTACCACACGGGGGAGCGCTTTACAAAAGGATCATTAGCATTTCACCCAAAATTCTGTTTGGGTGGGAACTGTAGACACCTCTTAAACGTGCCTGAAACAACTGTTTTCTCTCTCCTGATTTTTATATTACATTTTCTCTTGCAATGTAGTTTGTTTTCATCTTCCAGCTAACTTCTGAAGTTGATAGAAAAACATCTAAGCAATTTTAAATGCACATTGTAACTTCAGTACCAAAATGATTGTTAATAGAGATTTTACTTGCCAAAAAAAGCCCCCAAAACTGTGCATTAGATAGTGAAAACCTTGAAAACTTCCTAGGGAGATAACTCGTGTCAGCTATAGGTAGCATAGCCAACCATGCTGTATCTCTATCAGAAAAGCAGGATGAGGCAAGGAGCTCCTATTTGGACCTGTGTTGGTGTGTGCTAGTGTGCAGGTGAGAGAACTAGAGATAATATTATTGTTTGAATTGAGGGAACTGTTAACGGCTGCAGGATCAGAGTGACAGATCAGGATAATGAGAAGTGTGCACTTTCAGTGCTTTCAGAGGTCAGGGTTATTCTCATGTTGGAATATAGAGTGGTCCTGTGGTTGTTCTTGTAAGGTTACAGAAGCTGTTTTCTGTAGGAATCTCAACTTACCTGTGCACTATTGGTTGCTTACATTGAAAATAGGTCCAGGGTTTTTCTGTGTGTGCTTTCTTAAAGTTGGAGCCAGACTTCCCTCTCTTCTCTGTCCTCTGGTGTTTACTTTGCATGTTCTTCTGAGTGAGTACTCTGTACAATGCTAGCTTCTCTGAAGCTTTTCTCCTTTCTCCTTTGGCATTACTCTGTTCTTTTTTAACACTACTAATGAAAGAAAGAACCTGATCTCTAGATTAACAAAGCAGAAGCAATGGCACATAGATATCTGTATCTGTCCTTCACCTGATTTACAGAAAAATGTTTGTGATTACTTGTTCATCTTGCTTGGTTGTATTGGAGAGGGGTGTATTCTTCACTGAACAGGAACTTTGTGAAGTCTTATGTCATGAGATTGAAAAAATTTGAAAGCAGCCTGAGAAACTGTGCCAAATGAAACGTGGTGTGTGCATCAGGGGTGCCTCAGAGTTCTTTGGTGTTAGCATTGCTGTTTGGTACTGGGTGAGTGTGATGAGTGGTGTCAGTGGTGTTGGTTGTATGTGAGAAGGATCAGTTTCAGGAGCTGTTTCTGGGTGCTTGATCTTACCCTAAAAGTTCTCCTTGAAACAGTGCATGACTTACACTGTTTATACCATGGGAGTGTTGAGCAGGTGCATTCTGTTGAGAATTGTCACCAAGGCTTTGCTCAGGATATGATTGCACAAAGGATAGGCTCTGTGAAAGTGGAAAACCAGACCATGGAGCCCAAGGCATTCAGATCCTGAAATGCATTGTAGAATCAAATGGAAATGAAATCTCTTGGTTTTTTTTTTCATATTCATGGCTTTCTTTTGTCTTACTGTTTTGTTTGGTTTTTGTCAATAGTTGCTGAGGACACAATGGTCTGAGTTTAAGACCTTTTTTACAGATTAGGTGGGATGCATTCAAAGAGGCTCATATTGTGTATGTAGCCTCTGTTGAAGGCTTTCTCTTTCCAGGAAAAACGGTTGCTTCCTAAAATATACCATAAATATGAAAAACCTGTGGTTACAATAGAACATTCTCTCCTTTCTGATTTTTCATAGATACCATTGTAATTTCTTGGCTGTTGGAAATAGGACTCTTCATTGTTTCTCTTCATAATGACTTGCTAATGCCAAGCTCTGCATTGGGAAACACCTGCCAGGCATTAATAGGGTGTTAATGGAAGAAACAGGTTCCTGGGAGCTAAGAAATAACTGCTTGTTGCCACTTCTTCCCACTGTTTGAATAGTTTTTGTTAAATGTTTTACAGCATGAACCTCTGGGAGATTTCTTGACCTTGCTCTCTATAAAGTCTTTTATCCTTCTTCCATTTATAAAGCAACACTAAATTTTTTGGCATATGATCTTTGACCATGACTCGTTTCTGATACCTGATACACAGGAGGGGCAACCACCACAAATAGAAATAGCAAAAAGAAAGCTTTGCTGCCTTTGAACTGATGTGAAATATGGTGGTAGTTGGTTGTGAGTAGCAAATATTCAAGTTCAGACAAAGTGACTAAGCACTGGATCTGTATATTTGTTCTTTTCCTATTGTCTAGCATCCTCTTGTTCTGAAAAAGACCTCCCAGTCCAAAGGATAGAGCTCCTCAGTTTTCCATGGAGCTGCTATCTGAATCTATACTTCTGCATCTTCAGTTTTGCTATAAATGACCCAGTAAAACAAACATAATCAGGACCAGATGTCACTTACAATGGCACTTAAAATTTGAAAAAACACCAAACAAAACCCAAACTAACCAAAATGGTACTAGGAAACATCTTCATTCTAAAAGGTTTTTAACTGCTTTTAAATGTGCTACATATATATAGCAAGTTGCTTGGAAAACGTTGCTTTTGCTTCAGTTTGAAGGTTCAGGTGCTGAAGTGCAGCATAGAATGGCTAATCCAGATTCTGATTGTCTCTGTGCTCCACGCTCTGTTCTCCTGTCAGATGTGCTCAGTAATGTCTAACCTGCCTATCAGAGACAACCTGAGGTACAGCAATCTAAGGGAGCTTTGTGTACCTTCATTTTGTTCTTATTTCTGCAGTTTTTAAAACAATAATTTTTCAGGTTTGGATATCTTTATGAAGAGGTAGAATGTAATCCTTATCTGCAGTATGGTTTTGTCTTCGTAGATTGGTTGACAGTAGAAAATACATCCCAACTTTGAACTTAATTGTATCACTACAGAAGTTGTTCTGAAAGCAATTGCTGTTTTCTCTAATGATTGAGTGACACAATTAGGGGAATTTTATTATACTTGAGGTACACTTCTCTTTGAACTAGTTTGAAAACTATGTACTTAAAATAAATCCAAAGTAAATCTGAAAAAAAAAATCTATAAAGTTTTCAAGAATTCTGGGGATAGCAGTGGAATAAAAAATAAAATAATGTATGTTGTGGGGCCTTAATTTTTTCTGATTAAACAATTTCATATATATCAGATTGAAAGTGAAGTTTTGTTTGTTTATGAATAATTAATTATTCCCTAAGTTGGAATAATCAAATGATCACTTCAGCTTAGTTTTAAAGAAACAAGGCAGAGTCCTGTGGTACACTGGTATAAAAGGAGGCTAGGAGTGTTTATGAAGAAACATTCAGTAACACACCAGTCCCTTCACGTGGCTGTTCATAAAAAAACCACCATGATCACTGTTTTTTTTTTTTTTCTGAAATACTGGCTTTCTGTGATGGGGAAATTAAGTGTAGACAAGAAAAAGGGAGTTTGGATAAAAACAGGAAATGAATGTGGTCTCAGCTATTCCTTTTCCTCAGTCCCCTGCTGAAGTATTCATGGATGCACTCTAACAAAACAAGCTATGTTAGCCTCTAGGAAGATAGATTGCAGCACTGTTGTGCATTCACAAAGGAGGAAACCAGTGAAGGGCTGTGTACTCTGTATCCTGGTGGAGGTGAAGGCATGTCCCTTATGCAGAAATTACTAAGACAGAGTTAATGCCTTTTAAGTAACCAGTAGAACCAAACCTGTTTTGTGTTACATTGCAGCAGTTCAAAGAAAAATATAAACAACCAAGAAATTTCAACCAGTTGAAATACGTTTGATTTCAGTGAATGTATGGGAAAGCAGTTGTAAAAGAGTCATGTAGCTAGTGCAAGATCCATCTTTTGAGGTTAAATAGCAAAAGGAAAGAAAGTAATTTAGATTTTATTGTAAAGAAACAAAGTGGGGTGCAGCAGAAGTAACATTCTGAAACTCACATTTAAGGAATCTGTTAAACACCTGGACCAGCAAGCAGTGGGGAGAAAGCTATTAAGAAGGGGACTGGCTGCATAAGCATTCTTGTTCTCCTGTTTGGAAGTGGGCTGAAAACTTCACAATTACTCCTGAGGTATAAATGGTACATTTTGCTGTTAATTGGCTGAATTATGTTTCTTGTCCTAGAAATGTTCAAGCCATTTGACTTTCAGCATCTCATTGTGGTGGTTAGCTTGGGACTCCCAAAAAGAGTTTATAGATTCCTCTGTGCAGAATTCTTAAAAGGATCCTGTCACCTTGGTTAGCTGCCTGAAAGTAGAGATTGCCAGCAGACCCCCTCAGACAGGTGTTAACATGGAACCATCTGAGTTTGGCTTATTGCCCATGTGTCCTGTGGCAGTAGAGGCTCGGAATGGGCAGCATCAGTTTTGTCCCATTGTCCCAGGAAAATTCTGGAAAGGAGAAATCGCTTACTGCAGAGGTGGAGGTATTATGTCATGCACAAAAATAAAAATGAAAAGCTGTTCTTGAATTTATTGTTGTCTGCTAATGTTTATACTAGAAGACTGTCACGATAAACAGTCACAAATTATTTTATCGTGATAAACATATAAAAAGCAAGGGGAATAAAAAATAATTGTACAGTATTAGAGCAAGCTTGTATATCACATATTTAATGAGAATTCTCCTTTGGATGTGTACTGTCTCTCTGCTTGCTTGCATGGTGTCTGTTACTACAGAATTTAACCTGCAATAGTTGGAATGTGCAGTAAAACTTAAAGTTATTATACATTAAAAAAAAAGACGTGTGCTAGAGAAAGCTTATTAGCAGATTGATGTGTTCTCATCAGGTAGGATTATGAAGTAGAAGGGGGGCTATTTATGAACATTTGTGAGGGAAAATAAAGGCTTTCATGTGTGAGGATTTATGAGGTGAGTGCTAAAACAATAATTGAAACAATAAATGGAATTAGTATTTCATTTTAATTTGATTTGTTTTGTTACTTTTTCTGTCACTTTCAATCCATGCTGCCTCCTGTGATATCGGTGGTCTGGAGATCAGGACTTTTTCTTTGTTTGCAGTTGTGCTCCCTTGTGCTAGCAGTATTAGCAATTATGCTGTGTTGACTAGTGGTATTTCAGGCCTCATCTAAAAGTCAGTGTTCTTAGAAATACAGTATGGAAGTATATTTACTGCTACAGGTTTGTTCATCTCTTTTTCTTTTTTTTTCTCTCAATACTCTTATACCTGGTGACAGGTGAGTATTGGTAGTATTTTAATTATTGTTACTACTGATAAATCACTGATTAAAGGAAAATTTTATTATAATTCAGTCATTTCAGGAACTTCAAAATTTATGCACTAGGATCTTTTCTTTAGTAATTATAATAAACTATCAGAAGACAGTAACCCAGAGGTCTTAGTGAGAATAGACGTTTTTATAAAGCAATGACAATGCAGCAAAATGCTGTCTGACCTAAGCTGATTTTTACTAAGGAGCCAAAGAGTAAGTTCATGCATAATTTTGTTTTGATGACTTTTAGGAGAAAATTGAAAATGCTAATAACTGTAACAGAATATTCTGAAATACCTATTATTTAGTCAGGAAACTGAAACAGCAATCTTGGAAATCTACAGGAAATGAAGTATTTAGGCTCTGTTTTCATTTAGCTACATTATAATATTACTTCAGAGCCTGGAAAGGGTCCAGTATGTTTTTAGCCACTTCTATTAAAACAAAGATTACAATTTTGATATACCGGGATAGGCAAATTTATCACATGAATAAATAAATCCTTGGGAAGAAGGTCTGTAGAGGCTGTCATTGTGTATATGTATCTGTTTATCTCTTTATGCAGCACTTGCACACACAGATATAGGTGCACCTAAAGCAAATAGCTGAGGAGCTGTTCTGTTGTAAAATATGCTTGAAGTATTGACTTACTGTGTTAGACCAAGACCATGGAAAAACTGTAAGTCTTGAGTTAGGCAGGTGCCATTGTGTCACTGTGTCATGGAGAGACTGAGTCTCTGGGCTGAGCAGGGTGACTGCTCAGTTGCTTCTACCAGCTGCTATGGATGCAGATCCCTATTCCAGCCAAAGTATCCAGGCTGTTCTGCAGTGGATTTCCTGTGGGACCTTGGCTATTTCATTTACCCTCTGGTTTTTGTTAGTCTAGCATTGTGCAAGGGCACTGAGTGTCTGCTGGGTGTGCAAACTGCACCCAGAAGGCTTTTTTGGACTCTGTAGCCTGGTTAAGAACCAATTTTTTTAACCAAGGTGGAGCTCAGTAGTTTTGTGACCTCCTTCCCTTGGGTAGTTTGCTGGCAACTGGTTCTTCATCTCTTCCATGTAATGCATCTTTGTCCCAAATGTGCTTTTAATTCCCAGATTCTCCATCTCAAAATGAGAATTATGTGGCAAATCCTTGTCTCATAGGATTAATGTGATTTGTGTGTCCTAATGGTAGTGAAGTGTACTTAAGGCCAAATTAACAGCATAGTGTTGTGCTTCTCTAGCAAGTTGGGGTTTGTGTAGTTTCTGTATATTTTGACCATATTCATCTGCAGGAAGTTGTGCTTTGCCTTTCAGCCAAACAAAGGTATAGGACAATGTTCTCAGGAAGAGCAAGAATCTGAGTCTTAACCCTTTGCTGAGACCAGAGTTTGAATTTTTATGCAGCAGCTCACGTTTACAAGACGTTTACAAAATGTTTACAAGATACAATTTTCACAAAGTCTATGCAGAGTTCCCTTCAGTTTAAATTTCACATTGCTTAAGCTTTCACATAAGGGTTTTAGGCTTTTTTCAAAAGTTCCGAATAAAAAAGTATCCTGGATACCATCTAGTACTACCTCAGTTTGTCAAATTTAATAAGATTATAGAGATTGAAAATGGTCTACAGCTGGATCAAAATGCTTGTGAATAACTCTCTGCTCCCTCTTTGTAACACAGACACCTGATCTGTTCAAAGCCTCCTGTAAAAACCTACTTGAGCACATTAAACTTGATCAGTTTTATTTTTAAAGTATGGTGCATTTAAGTGTATCAATAATGTTTGCCACATGACATTGTTGGCTTCTAGTTTGAAGCAACTTAATGTGGCATTGAAATGCATTTCATGAGTTAAAAACATGGCCAAGGTTAAAGTTGTGTCCACAGGCAAGTGATCCTAATAGTTCACTGGGAGTGTTTGTGTAGTTTGCCTCATATGTAGTGTTTATAAATCCTATGAAGTGGAAATCTGAAACATACATACATACATATATATATATGTATATATATGTATATATATCTTAACAGAGAAAGAGAAATTTGAAACAAAAATCTGATTTTTTCTATAAAATACAAAATGTTTTTACAGACATTACCTTTTCCTTTTCATACTAGAGCTGTGCCTGTAATTGTGGTAAGTGTTGTGTGCCAGGCTGTTGACCTTGCAGAAGTCAGAAATGTCAGACTTGTTAGTTGCTGATATTGGACTGTTGATGATGCTATTTATATGTAGTCTGGCTTATTCTTATCAAGGTCATGAACACACAAGGAACTGTGGTGAGAGGTGGGAACCTGCAGATCAGTTTGGTTCCTGTGTAAATATGAAAAAATCTGCAGAATTCTAGTGAGCAACTTAAGAAACTAGTTGTGACTAAAAGCAGTCCTCTAGTCCCAAACATTTCTGTGACAGAGGTACTTTCTTTCCCTTCCTGTCCATGTTTATTCCCTGTATCCCAAGCTGCTCTCTGCAGAGGGGTGTGAGCCTTTATACAAAAGTATAATAGACTTCTGTAGATGTTTCAAGTGTGCCTTGGTGGTATCTTACAAAATGCAAAGTGGAAGAATTGCTTAGCAGAACATTTTTGGAGGAGACTGTTCCTGCTGTGGTGTTAAATGCACATTCTTGCAAAGCAGATGCTGCTTCTTCAACATCGTCTTGATGTAAGATTCCAATAAATGAATGTAGTCTTGTTTTCCTGAAAGACTGTTTCCCATCATATCAGTGTGACTGAATTGTACCCTTTAGCACACACAGTTTTACCCAGTTTAGTGAATTGGAAAGTGCAATGAAAAATTTGAATTCTTTAGTTGTAACTTATTTGGTGCTTCTGTTATTCAGAGCAGAAGCAAATCTAGACAGTTCAGTCATGGATTTGCAGTCACACAGGTAAGAAATAACATTCTGTGGAGGAGATATGGGGGCACTTTGGAGTCTTACACAGTTTGGGTAGTATGAGAAGGAAACGTTTCACACACCTGCAGTTTCATACTGCAGTATGTGCAGTAAATATCTTGAAGAAAATATGGCTTTAAATCAACTGCTGTTTGCCAAGGTCTGATCAGGGCTGCATGTGAGACTGTGTTATTGCAGATTCCCCAGTAAAAAAGGAACCACCTGTTACTTTGTGACTATGTGACTATGACTTTGTTACTCTGTGACTATGGTGCTGGTTCATGTCAAGTAGGAAATAATGCAGCCTGGAATTGCTGCAGCTAGAGATGCAAGATAATAGGTTTACCTTCCATTTGCTGTGGGTGAAGGGTTATATAATTACTGTCGTTCTGTCCCTCATTTCAGTAACTAGCTTGAATATGGATTTTACTCATACTAATAATGAAGTTTCCTAAAATAAATCAAACTTTTTTAAAAAAAGGTAATCTTTTAGAATAGCTCTTTCAATTTTCCCAGGAGCTTTCATGATTGAAAACAGTATGAACAAGAGGCAGTGACACTGTTCCCTTGAGGAAGAGAGGTAGCTCATAGGGGAAAATTGAGTAAACATACTTATTAGAAGAGACAAATTCTATAGCAAATTCATCCATTTTTAGCAATTTCATTGCAGCTAAAAGCTATCTTAGGCTAAAATTAATTAGTTCCATTAACTATTGTGCTGGAATTTGAGATGGTGACCTTATGAAGAAGAACAGAAAGATAGCTTGGACCTCTGATTTCTCCATCTGGTCCATCAGGATTCAGGACACTTTTTCTGTTGTTGCTGAGGCAGTTGTTACTTCAATAAAAATACTTCAGGCAACACATTGATAACACTGGATTTTTTTATTGTTTTGTTTTGTTTTGTTTTTTCCTTCCCCCTTTTTTTTTTGCTTTTTGGTATGTGTTTAATGGCAATTGATTCCTTTTTGGCAGCCTCTTTGGGAGCAGGCAAATTTTTAGAGTGGTGGATGTCTCTGTGCTGAAGAGAACATTATTTAAGAGGGAAACAATGAGTTTCTCAGAGCTACCAGTAATTCTGTAAAAATGAATAAATTTTATTCATGCATTTGAATGCAGTACAATAAACAAGCATGACTTTTTGCTGAGAGCATTACTAGGTAGTATTACAAGACTTCAGAAAGGATGTGATTTGATGTAGGTTTTTGGGCGTGCCTCACTTCCCCCTTCTTCTGGTGCCATTTGACTTTAGTGATTCTACATTGCTTAGATATATTTCTGTATTTTAGAGACTACATTAAGCTATTTTGATCAACACTTGAATAATCTTGAGGTAAAAGTTCTGTATTTTTGTCTTACTGATTTTTTTTTTAGGTGATTCAAGCCAGAGGCACCATACACACATAGAGGCAATGCTTTATGTGAAGTAGAAATGTGTTTGTGTGTTTCCATAGTTTTCAGTACTTAAATTCAAAGACCACTATGTCTGAATTTACCTTAGCCATTGCAGAAGATCTCTATGGAGTTTGTGTTGACAGACTAGATCTCACTTTATTATGGTTGAGTATGTGACCAAAGCTAAAGAAGAACTTGGCTAACCTTTCCCATGTTTTTGAAAATACAAATCCTCACAATTATGCAGTTATTTCATGATTTAAAATTCTCATAAGCAGTGCACATAAAAAAAAAAGTTTCATCTTACGAAGTAAAATAGTAGAAGGACTGTGAAGAATAGTAGAAGAATGTGAAATATCAGGAGATACGAAGGAATAGGCATTCACTAAAGCTTATTTAAATGAAATGTGAACACAAGCAAATTGGACCCTAAATTTGGGGTCTTAATATTAAGATATTAATCTCAATGTGTGCTGAGAGGGAGCAAACAACTGTTAAAATAGATTCAGGTGGCCTTGCACAACCATTGAGTGTTATAAGGAAGTGTCATCTTATTGTGCTGAATGGATGAAGTACATATGCACTGAAACTATATTAGTGTATGAATAGCCAGCACTTAGACCCTTAAGTTGGTATGGTGGCCTTCATGAAAGCATCCTAAAATACCTGTATTCTGTAAGACTAGAAATAGTCATAATTGTATATATCTCCTACCATGGCAAGGCTTCATTTTAAAGGGATTTTTGAAGTTTATGCTCACATTTCAAGAAATGGGGCATGACTGAAAAGTCTTTGACCTGTGGAAATCCTACCTGCATGAAAATATTGTTTTACAGCCTATAGAATTTTATTAAAACAAATAAATTTTATTACTGCAAGGTTTGTTTGTTTAGAGTTGGCAGTATGTGGCAGATGCAGTTTATCTTACGTGCCTGAAGTTTGTGAAGTTCCTTTGCCAACACAAAGTCCCAGAGTGATGGACATGACTTCTGAACTCTGGAATGTTTGCAGCGGGCTCCTAGACTGCTCCAAGGTCATTCACCTCTGTTATGGACACTAATGAATTTGTACAACTACTGAGGCTAGACTGGAGCTTGGAATTGCTTTTGTAGGTTTGTTTCCCCCCTCTGGTATATTTATAAAGCTTAAATTTCTACTTCTAGGAGAGCAAGACTTTTTTTTTGGTAAAGTTACTGTTTTGCAGGTAGTACTTGTACATTGTGATATACATCATGGATGCTTTACTGCCACTGTTTGTACTGATGGAGACCAGATACTGGATAGGACCAATTAAACTAGTCCAAAAGGAGATTATAAACAGCAGTGTTAGCTAACTGCATCTTGCTGGACTGTAAAATGCTTGACTTCTTGTGTAGGGCTTTTTAAAATATATACTTCCAATTGTTTGTGCTTGAAATTGTACCAGATACTTAAAGCAGTGTATATTTCTTTACTTTTCAAGAACCATTACAGCAAACTATGATGTATTTTCTGTGAATCTAATGTATCAGAAGTTTAAAGTCTTCTGTTTTTGTAGGTTTTATTAGTGAAAACAGTACTTAAGAAAAGCTTCAGGCTCATTTTGCACTATGAGTCATTGTTAAAAAATGGGTTCATCTTATTTGTTTTCTCCTGCAAGGCAGCTTTGCTGATTAAAGTATAACTGAAACTTGATCGCTCCAAAAATGTGTTCGGTTTAGTTGTTTTTCTAATGTTAAACTTTCTGATAAACATTTTATAAAGGCACATAAAAAACTTATCTATCAGGTGTTTGGTCATTTGAACTGACATATCTAAGTGCCATTCTGAGAGAAAAATAATTATTCTAATTTTATGAAATAGAAAGGTTTTGGGTTTGTTTTTGTCAGAGCCCTATTATCTTTATCTACACTAATTGTTAGGAAGCGCGAGGAGGACTCCTCAGTCTTGGAAAAATCTCACTCCTCATGTATTTTTAAATCATCTTAATAGTATGAATGAAACCATTGCCACTTCATATACTAGAAACTTACAGCTGCCTTTGCCACTACTCTCTTTTGAACATCTGTGATGCAAAGGGGAAGAAGTCAGAAGTCCTCAGTTTCACCATTTCTGTTGTGTTCCAGCCCTCAAGCTTTTCTGTGTCTGACTTGCTGTAGAAGTTTAAGCTGCAGGACTGAATTCTCCATTGCAGCAGTGCACCTTGTTGAAATCATATCCCAAATTTAGACTTTGCATGCATTGTTCTGAAACTATTTAATATAAAGTTCAACTCAGTAACAAGTGAGGGAGGTGCCAGTGCTTAGCAGCATTGGAGAATTGTATTCTTTAGTAACTGGATAAATGGTGAGAAGCAGCATAAACACACCCCAACAAAATGCTTGCATGCTTGGCTTTTACTTATGATTTCTAACAACTCTGTTGAATAAATGTTCCTAAAAGTGCTTAGTTTAGGTTTGAAAATACCTTGGTAGGATTCAATAACTGGATTGCCAGCTAAGTCTGATTGTTGGGACTTTCTGTAAAGATAGTTAAATTATTTGTTACGTTAGGCATATTTCCTAGAAAGCTGCTGTGCCTTCTTAACAGCTTTGCTGAACATTTGTTCTCCATTCTGCTTTTTTTTTTTGTTGTTTTTTAAGGGCTTGGGACCAGGCCAAAGAGAACAATTATGCTTACATGGACCTTGATTTTTAAATGCATGCCTAACTAAGCAAGTAAGCAGTCCCATTAAAGTCAATGGGATTAGGTGCATACTTGGAGTTAGGTGCAGGCTTAAGTGCTTTGATGAATTGAAGCTTTACTGACTGACTGAGTCTTGTAACACCAGAAATCGTTTCTAAGCACAGATACACTAATGAAAATGCTTAACTAATGTATCTCACATGAATACAATCAGAAATACATATTTAATAGGGCAAAAAGTTACAGTAGATGAAAAATAATTAATGACACAAAATCTTCACGAACAGTGCCCACTGCTGTTGTATTGAAGCAGGAAGTCCAGCATGTGCTGCACTTTTTTGTTTATTTTGGTGGGAAATAACTGCAGTCAACCTGACACAGAGGGTTGTGGTGGCAGTAGTTTATCAAGTCCTGAACAGCATCATTCCAAAATCTGGCAATTACTCACATGGGACTTTTGGCTCTGTATTTTCACTGGATTACTGCAAACTAGCAATTTCCTTGAGTGATCTTACTTCTGAATGTAACATTTTCTCTGGCTTTTCAGTGGTTCGCAAGCAGAAGCCTATATTCAAGTAAACAAAGCAATGTTGTGACTGTTTTCCAACAAAAAGAGAATTCATACAAGCTATAAAGCAAATAAATCTGTTTCTGTACTGGAGCCTTTGCGAGAGATCTCACAGCAGTGTAGGGAGCAGCGTATCCTGTGACAGCGAGGTGACATCATCACAGCTGTGCTCATTTGCAGTCAAACCCATGTTTGTATCTTGTTTGGACCAAGGCCTTGCATGCCAGTCAGCCCTCAGCCTTCCCACTTGTGGGAGCTCACCTTTGTCTGTTGGCTTTGAAATAGTGTCACTCGATTGCTCTGATTGTGCATGTGGCAGGGAAGCACCCGACTGCCTGGGAGAAGAAGGCCAAAAGCCATGACAGGACAAGGAAAACTGCTTTATCTCTGCAGCTTGTTGCTGTCTGCTCCTCTCTGGGAATAAAGCAGGAGCACTGACCAGGGCCACAAGGAGGCTGTGGGCAGGTGAGGAAGGTACCCATTCTATCCAGGTTGCTCAAATAACTCCCCAAATAAGGATGTAAGAGATGTTTCCATACCCAAAATAAATATTGTTCAGATCTTAACTCATATGAGCATTTAAAATCTTCAGTTTGTACTTGTGCACATACTGTGAAACCAGATGATCTTTTCTTAATCTTTGAAGACTTGGTTTTTCTGGAGACACTTTTCCCCCTCTAAGAAGCCCATTTAAATAACTGCACAAGTTTACAAGCAGAATCAAGGAACTCTGAAAAGCCCTGGAAGGTCTTTACTGGTCTCATGAGGGCAGTGGACTCTAGCTTGAGAACATCTGCTGTACACAGTATCAGGTATTATGTAATTGAATGCTTTTCAGATGCCAAGCTGTCAAGTGTTTTATTCCTGCTGTAACATAAAGTTGTAACTAAGAAATAACAAGCTGAAATGGAATGAATATTTTGATACTGTTTAATTGTTCTTTACTGCTGTTTCTGACTGATTTTTTTTCCTTTAGGAAATAAATATTCCATTAGGGAATAAATAGGTTTGTGCTAAGGCTTATAAGAACAAAGATGTGTGTTGAAATCACAAGGTTCCTCCTTTTTCATATATGTTTTCTTGTTTTGACTTGGGGACTTGAGAAGTTTAGGGGAATGCATAAATTTAAGTTTTGGGATTTAATACTGAAACACATTAATTCTGTGTCCAGCAAAGAATAAATCAGGTTTTACAAATTTTTAGATTGTGCTTCTATGTATTTGTGGAGTGTTAGAGGTATATGTAAAAGAACATAGGCAGATTTTTTATCCCTTCACATACTCTGAATGGGATAGTGGCAGTGGTTAATCCAAAACAGTGAGTTTTGCAAATGTACCTGCAAAAGTAGCATCGGGTTTCAGTGTTCTGATAGACCCAGTTGTTTTTTTCTAGGTACTTTGTGTCATGTACTTGTGTTGCAAAACAAGTAGAGCAGATAAAATTATGTCTGTGGGGTTTTTTTACTTGTCTGAGACTAGAATATGTAAACCAGTCTTTTTCATTTTAAGCCTCTCTGTTTCCTTGGAGCTTTTTTTTTAATTGTTATTTTGGGTTGTATTTCTGATAATGTTTTTATCACAATATAATTTATCTTGATAGTTTTGGCCCAACAGCTGAGTAATTTGATGTCAGTGTAGCTATTTGGTCTTTCTAAATGTCTTAATATTCTGACTTCTGAGTTTTTCAGTAAATTATATTTAATAGCTGCAGCTTTTTCTCTTAGACTGGCATATTTAGGATTCCTGCTGCATTATGCCTAATGATTTTGATGAAAATCCTGTGATCAGTCTGTTTATTGAAATGAACTTTGGTTCAGAAACACTCTTGGATAAGTCTGTTGCCTGTTGGTCATAGCTGGTGTGGTGGAGCCCACACGATGACATGGCTGGCTCAATGACATTTTGTAAAAACATTTTGGGGTGCAAGAAGAGGGAGAACTGACAGTACTGTAAGAGTGCTAAACTTAATAATAACCTTCTGCGTTCAAAACCTCCAGAACTTAATGGATGGTATGAAAGCCAGAAGTCAGTGATGCATGCACATTTGTTGAATTATTTTTCTTACACTAAGCATGGTCTAGACTGTGATTTTGATGCAGTATTGAGTGTGTTTCCATGTCCTGATCCAGAAGGTGATGTGGAGTCTCTGCAGAGAGATGTAATTCAGAAACTTTATTTCCTGTGTTTTTATGTTCTTTTTTCCTTCTTTTTTTATTTTTTTTGTTTGTTCTAGTCTCTTTTAAGATAATAGTTAAAGTTGCAGCCCTGAGACTGAAGTATGCATATGACATCCAGTCAAAAATTTTTCAGCCAAAAGCCTCAGGCGCTCAAATAATCTACTTCTAGTTTGCTTTGAAGTAATCTTTTGCCATGCTTTTTGGCAGGCAGATACAAGGTTTTTGGCTCATGCTTCTTGCCATGCAGAAGCTTTGTAGCCACATGATGCTGATCCTGAATGTGCCTGGTACTTTGTCTCAGAAAGGCATGTGGTTCCACTGTTAAATTTTACACCTTTCACCCTTGCTCTGTACAGGGAAATTTGACATCTGGCGAGTTTGAAGGAGTACAGAGTGAGTTGCATCTGCTGCAAAGTATCTTGTAGGCATTTCTTTAACAGTAACTCTATGGAAAAAAATTGCATCTTTGGCTGTAAGGCAGCAGTATTCAGTGGAAAACTGTAAGCAGGAATCTTTGGATGTTGCTCTGTGGTGTTTGTGTTGAGTGGGTGCACTGATTTATGCAAATCTTTTGTGGAAGTTTTTACCAGTAAACCTCAGTTTTCACATGGTGCATGATTGTTTCAGCAGCTGTGCCTGGGGCTGTCATCTAGAGAATATTATTATTATGAAAACATTTTAGCATGCCAGGCTTCTACTCAGGAGTAATTAATTTCTATAATAAGGTTTTAGAAGGCTGAGTTAGTAGTTTACAGTTTACAGTGTTCAGATTGGCTTTTTTGGAATCATATGAAGCCCCCCCAGTGACTTGAGTCTCTGGTTAATTCCTTGGCATCGTTGCCAGTGAACCTTGTGTGGAGAAACCTGACTCCTGGCACAGGAGGGTTGTGTATCCCAAAGCTGGTACAGCTGCACAGAGCTCAGGTCGAGCAGTTCAGCAGGAGTGACCTACATCACTGTTTACAGGGCTGCCTCAAACCCTCCAGGGGCTAATGTTACCCAGAGGAGGAGGAGGAAATTGTGTTCTCCTCAGTTCTAGGAATGCTGTTAAGGAAAGCTGTGCAACCTACTTGTAGGGTGGGTATGTTGGAAAATAAAAACCCAGGTATTTTTCAAACTTTTGACTCTATAGCATTTAGTGCTTGCTTTTTTATGTCGAGGACTCTTAACAGTTTGGTATTTTTTTCCTTTTGAAGATCTTTTTGAGGGACAAAGAATTGGATTGCATACAAAATGTAAAATGTCATCAGGAGTTCATTTTGAAAACAGTTGCAGACTTCCTGCACAAACTCTTTCTTCTTTATCCTATTGAGCATTTGTTTTTCAGTGCTATGCCAGCTGTAATAGCTCTGGGCATAACATGGGTAAGAAGTTAGATTTTTGGAGATGTTCCTTGTGGAACAATGGTGGAAGCCATTTGCCAACATAGACCTGACTCAGTAATTGTTGGTTTAGCTTGGACAGCTAAATTATGTTCTGTACTTGGAGCAGATCCCTTGAGCCCTCCCTCGGGGGTCTCTGCCTTGCACAGCAGTGGGTGTGCTGGTGAAGACTTTCAGCAGTCTGGGAGTTTGGGGTCCTGAAGTCACCGGTGCCTTGCTTAAAAAGAGTGTTCCAAGTACTTACTCATGAATGCTCTGTTGGGATTTTGAAATACTCAGCTGAATTGCTTGAAAAGTAGTTTACATTTGTAATTTAATTTTTTTTTAATTCTCAAAATAAGGAAGTGTTTACTCTCCAGAGGGTAGCACTGTCAGAAGCACATCAGAAGTCTAATGCTGAATACAGGGAACAGTCATTTTTGAGAAAAGAATGCTTTTAGAGGTGTTTTTACATTTCTGTTGCTTTATGGGGGAGATTTTCTCAAAGCACTGGGAAAGATGAACACAACAGATGTGCTGACTTGCTCTGGGATCTGTGGTTCTTTTACACTTCAGGTGCTTTTGAAAATTTCCCCAAGGGCAAGGTGGGTTCTTGACTAAATTGATTTCACCAGCTTTTCTTTGGATTTGCTAAGCATTAAATATTAATTATTAAAAGTTGAATGTGAAATTCAAGATTAAATTTTGCTTTTGAAAATCTTTTGTATCACTGCCTTGTTTCATGAGCAGATCTTTTAGTGAATTGAAGAAACTCAAATCCTCACAGGGTGAGCTCCAGTTTTGTATTTGTCCTTATCTTTGATGTCAGCAGCAATCCCTTGAGGGTTGTGAAGGAAGCATTCTCAGGAGCTCTGTGGGTCAGAAGTGCATGTCCTGATTCTGATCACTGCCACTGACAGACCTCTGGTCCCCCAAAGAGGAAGGGCATTTATATGAAAGTTGGTATATGTTCAGGAATGTCTTTTTTTGTAGCCATTGCATCTTCAGTCTGTGTCTTACTGCACAGGGAAAATGCTATTGCCACCCACAGATTCTGTCAGGAAAGGATTAAAAGTTCAGGAAAACATTTTTAATATATCATTTTTAATTCCTTGATAAACTATAGATCAAAGCCATTCATGATTATAATGTTAATGGAATGTCATGGTTACAGTACTTGTGTCATTTTCAGAGCGAGAAAACCTCTTTTAAAATAAAATAAAGAACCTGGCCTTGCTTGTTTCTAGTTGGATGAGGTGCTACAGCCTGGTGCACAGTTTTTGTACTTGACATTCTTATTTGTTTAATAACTAATTTAAGGTGTTCAGATGAGTTTTGCAATTATGTACTTTTACTGTTTTTTGAAGAGTGGTTCTTAAATACATTTTTAAATTTTCCATTTCATTTTTTTTTTTTTGTTTTGCCCATTTGGCAAGCATTTTAAATCATTACCTAAATAATTTTATATAATCTCTCTCAATATATCCTGAGATAATCACTTCACAAGTATTACTTCTAGTGTCTTTGCTTGGATACAAAGTGCTCATAGTATGCAACTAAATGGATGTTGCATTCCTCTTCCACAGGATGCTGAGAAGAGGCACTTACCTGTGAGTTCACATTAAAGCAGTCAGTCTGCCTCTAACCCATTTAGTTCCTGCACCTTTCTTCATCATCACTGTTGTCTTCCAGCATCCCATCTCAGTTTATAATGAGCATTAATCAGAGTCCCTCTCCTCCCATTTGATTCCCATCTGTTCATTATCAGCTTCTTCCATTCCATTACTGAGTCTGAGCTTTTGTCACTAATAAGTGTTACCCCTGCTGCAGTAGGTGTTCTCCAGCCTCTTCTTACTCCTGAATCCTCATCACTGCAATGTCAAAAGTCCTCCAGGAATGTTTTTCATTTTAGCCAAGGGACCACACAGCTAGAAAAAAATCTGCACAGGGAATAAGAACATAGTGTAAAAAGAACATAATCCTTTGTTTTGCCATTTTTCATAGCCCTTTTCTGTGCACACTTAGGTTCAGCTGGAATGTTTGTACTTGCAAACTTAGAATGCAACTGTGCTGCCTTCTTGTCTTTCCACAATTTTAAGAAACCCTTTATTCACTGTTTCTTGTTTAGGGTCTCTTGTGTCAGGGGATGGGTAGTGGATACCTGCATGATCATGATTTTATGTAGTAATACTGGTAAAAAAGTTATGACTCTATAGACAGCTACATATCGTATACAAAAATATCATTTGGAATGATCTGTAAAATATCTTCAGCTAGCCTGGCTTTGGGAAGTCTAAAGGGTTTGTTTTTTTGATGGAGCAGTGAAAGGTGATTAGGTCACACCTAATTAAAATGCAAAATTTTTACTAGCTCATGACCAGCTCAGACATATGGTAACTTTCCCCATGTTTAAGAGTTCAATTAAAAATATTTTAAAATATCTAACATTTGTTGCATTCATATTGTACTTAAATAAGCAGTGATGACATCAGATGTCAGCCTGAATTTGACATTAATTGCTATTATAAGTTGCTCTCCTGCCCTGCATGTTTTCCATGCTAATCCTGAATTGTGCTAGAAACTGAATGAAACTATAGTTAGCTATTCAAACTGTATAGTCAAAAGCAGAAATTTGGTATAAGACTATATTTTACAAGTATTAGCCCACAGCTTAGAAACAATGTGGTGAAAAGTCCAAGTTTTGAAAACATGGTGAGGAAAATACTAATAAAAAACGTTTGTGCTTGGTAGACCAATCACTGTGGGTTAGAACAAAAATAAGAGTAACGTGTCTCAGTTAGCTAGTTGCTGTCAGCCTGACAACATGAATGTCATCAGTGTATATTTCTTAAACTTTAACAGAGGCTAAACTGTCACAGTGTTCTAATTTTCTTCATGGCTGAGCTCTTTGCTGCTTGATAAGTCAACTGAATTTAATCTTGCATGAAGTGAAGTATCTTCAATGTGCAATGTTGTGCTCCTTCCATTAAATCAACAACTGCCCCAATGTTGTGTGATACTCTGTAATCCTGTGGATTTCAGTTAAAAGGTTGCCTAGTTTTGCCTCTTTAGTTGATCAGAGTTTGATGTTTGTGCCAGATTTTGTTCTGTTTGTTGAATAAAAGAATGTAGAACAGAAGACAGGAAATTAATACAAATATCAAGACTACCAAGGAAAACAAAAAGTTATTAATGAATTCACATCAACCACTTAATTACCCATTAAAGTTGTTGGCATGATTTTTCATAAGGTATTAGTAGAAGCACATTCAATAGACATTCAGTGACATCTGTCTGAAACATGCCCTTCCTTTTTTCAGCTATTACAAAGAACATTCTGTTTTACTTTCATTTTGGTTTGTTTGCATAGTGACAGCAGTCTAAAATAATTTCTAGCGTACTTGCATATGTATACTAAATTTCCCTAGTGTCACCAGCTATTTGATCACAGAATCATGGCAGCTGTCCTTGACAGATAGTTAATGCAGAAGTTTATTTCAAGCTGTGTAATGTGAATTTTAAATCAATCTCTTCAGTTTTCTTGGTTTGTATAGTATGTGCTCTCAACATATACATTATTCTGCACATACAAACTGTCAGCTTCAAATGTTTGGAATCTGTATTAACTTCTATGTAGGATTCAAAACATGCCTGCATAAGAAGAGAACTGGGGATCACCAAAACTGTTTTAGTAAAGAAGTTGCTAATAATTTTCTTGAAGTGGTATATAATTTTTTCGTATTGTTCTGAAAATCCTTGCAGAACTGTCATTATTGCAATTACCTGCAAATAACTGTTGGGCTAGAAGAAGCTCTTGAGGAAATAAGCAAGCCTTCATGAGCTGAAAGAATATTGTACAAAAGTCACGAGGACATTTGTATGGCTCTCTAATAAGAAAACAGACACATGAGCAGAAAAGACCTGTAGAGGCTTTTCCATTACTTCCTTGGCAACGACTGCACAAAGACTGTGAAAGAGGGAAGCTGTCATGGTGTGTGTGGGATCTGGGCACTTTTGAAATTTCTGCTTCTCATTTTTCTCTTCATTTAGGGATTGACCAGAAGGAATGTTGAATGTAAACCCACTGTAGCTTTGGAAGTGATGATTTGAACTGCATCTTCAAATCAAACTATCACAGCCTAGTAGTTTTCTATCTGCGTTACATTTCTCTAAATTTCTCTAATTCTCTAAATTTATCTCCAAAATTGTGAAATTTGGTCTTCATTCAATGCTGGTCTTAAAATCCAAACCTGATATTGAATTACACTTGTATATGGCCGTCCATCTAGGAACACAGACAGTTCATTTCACTTGTGCTTAGGTGTAAGAACCTAACTTTTCAGAGTCCCTGACCATTGCCATAAACACAAGATCTCCATTAGCCCTTCTCATATGGTACAATGAAGAGAGGACAAGAGGGAGCTTTACATGCTGTATAGCAACAGAGCATGAAGCTTAACAGAATTGCTTCTCTGTACACCTGCAGTTCTTTCTTTTCCTAAAGCTAATTTAAGACAAGCATCATTTAGGGAAACAAATCCCAAATCCTCAAGTCAGAGGTTAAAGAGGCACATTTGTAAGGAGCTGTTTGCCTCTGGCTGAGAAAATACTCAAGGTAGCTGCACAGAAAGATTGAACTTCCATAATACAGCAGTTTATAACAAGTATTAAAGCTCCTATGAGGCATCAGTTCATACTATCTGATTGTTATGTCCAACATTTTTATTGCACAAGTGCTTAAGGTGCTGTACTTGTGCCAACACACAAATGAATTCTTTCTAAAATGTTTGCTAGAGGATACATGGTCAATGTCCTGGTAGTTCACATGCTTCACTGCAGTAAACAAGTTCTGTGGCTTAATTTTTAAAATATCAGAATTGTCCACTCAATTTGCTGTAAGATATTTTGGTTCTAATGGTGAACCTGTGCATTTTATTCCAGTATGTATTTTCAGGAATTTTGTCTTAGTTTGAATTCTTTAATAATCTCTGCAGGCACACAAGCACACAGAATATTCAGTGTTCGCTAACTTCTCTAACATGAAATACTGAATAGAAAAAAAATGTGTTACATAAAGATCCTCAATTTCATGTCACATGGTGGCCAGACACAGCAGCTGAAACCCACATTTAGAAATGAAAACATTTTAATATAGTAAGAGTCGATAGACATGCATCAAAGTGAAATGTTACTTTTGTAGTGATCAGCAGGCTTCAGACCTCCCAAGCTAATCATAAACTCTCCAGGCCAATACAGCTAATTTGTTCTCTTACTGCCAGTGGCCTCCAACTGCCTTTCCAAAGGGAGACATCACACTTGCTGCTAGCTAGAAAATTAGCAAAAGGCCTTGTATTTCTGCTTTTTTCTTTAAGCCTGTTTTGTGTGTGATACTTTGGTTTGTACATACAGTGTCTGTGGGTGTGCCTCAGATGTATTCCTGAATAGAACCTGGATGAGTTACCTTCTCATTCTCTCAGTTTATGATGCACTGGTTACAGCAGCCACAGGTTCAGGCCTCAGCTCTTCCTCATGCCCTCCTTTCTTCCTGGAAATGTTAACCTGTGAGAATAACAGTGGGGTTTGTGTATTTGTCCAGGCTTTCCAGATGTAGAACATTATGCCCACGGTTACATACCAGTGAATTTCTACAAAGTTGCACCAACCATTTTTAATTGTGTGGAAAAGGCATTTTGAGATGCAGAACAGGTATTCCAGAGGACAGCTTAAGATGATTAAGGTTGTCAGATTGCATCAAGTCAGTCTAGTCAGAGCTTCTTTGAATTGGCAGATGCTGTTTGTCAGTGTGTCAGCAGGCTGGAGTTGAACAAGATACAGACCCTAGAAGTGCTGGACATTTGCAGTTCTTTAAGAAAAAAATGAAAAGCAGAATTAGAAATAGCACCAACCAAATGAAAGACAGTCTGAATCTCTGTACTGGTGATGGTCACAGTTTGGCCCCTCTGCTGACAGAGTATCAATTCCTGTGATGCTTTGGTAGCTGTATCTGTTACTGCTTACATGTTAAATGAAGCATCCCTGAGTATACTTTCCTTTTGAAGCTTAAAGAAACTTTTTATCATCATGATTTAATTTTTCTGTTCAGCATTCCCATGGCTGATGGGTGAAATGAGCATGTTTTAATCAGTTAAAGAAGAGAGCTCTGTGTGTAGTGTGTGCCTGTAAAATACTGCAGGTTCAAAGAGAAGATGAGTGTATATGTTGGACTGAGGACCCTGGTATCAATTATTAGAAGAAAGTGGAATTCATCACAGATAGAAGTGTAGAATTTTTATTTTCTCAAAAATATTTCTGGGTATCTGCTTAAACACATACTTGAATGGAATTTTAGTTGTAAAAGGAAAAATCATCCACAAAGACTTATTGTAATATGATTTTAAAGATTTTGATTTTGCCTTTTTTCCAAATGGATACAGAACCAGGTACATTTTTAAGATTTCATAGTCTTTCATGTGTAATGATAGAGAGCTAATCAAGAATCTTAAGATTGTTCCTGCAAAGGCATGTTACAGAAGATTGGAAAAAGTAAAATCAGTCTACTTCAGAAGTAGTGTGTTTATACTGCTGCTTTTGTATTGGATTTAATTGTGTGGAATAGGTGGATTCACATGCTCAATATATTCCTGGGAATTTCTGTATCCAATGTCCCCACAGACTAAGCAAGTGTATGTTCAGAGTAAACATTGTGTGATTGATGTGAGTAGGAATAGTGGTGGTAAACTGGGGTGTGTTAAGCCTGATTGAATTTATGGCAGAATGCAGAATTAGATGAAGAATTATCATGCATTGCATAAAAAGTCTCCTCTAGAGCAAATCCATTAGAATTAATTTCATACAAAATTAAAAGTTTGTATTTCTTAAGCATAATTCCAATCCACTTTTCTGAACTCAAAAGTAATTAGAAAAGAACTTCCAGCTCAGAAACTTGTAGAAAATCTGTCAGTTTTTACATAGTGCAAAAATTATGACCAAGATGGGTGCAGCATGCAATACATTCAGAGGTTTGACTCTTGCAAAAAGGTTCTCCATAGTCTTACAGTAACCCACGAAAAACAAAGCTACCTTCAAATAATTTTTCAAACTTCTCTGTTGTCAGCTGATCACATCTGATAAACTAGTAACAGTCCTTATTGCAGACAAACTGTTAGTTGTCTTTTCTCCTTGTGCTTTAGGAATTCCATTGATGAATTTGACTTCAAATTCTTAGTTTCTTAAATGCAAGAAGAGATTTTGCTTTCAGCACTTTTTCAGAATCACACTTCTGACACTTTTCTTACCTTCAAGTGTATGGTGCACCATCCTGTAACTGATCAAACTGTGCTGTTGGTTTTCAGTTTGGAAGAGGAATGTTAAATTAAGCATAATGGGGATCTCTTTTGGATTGAAATCCTGTATATTCTTCCAATTAAAACAATATGTTAGACTACTCATAACATGAAGTTGCTTAGAGAAGACATTTGTTAAGGTAGGGGTGTCTTGTTTTTTTCAGCCATATAATGGACAGTCCTTGCTTCCCACTGTGTGTCTCATTAAATAGGTTTTCTAGTTTAGAGTTACCCTTTATGGTGCTGCTATGAAATATTTGCTTATGTATTTCTGTAGGGTTTTTTTTTTCTTCTCATTTTTATGCAAAATGACCAGGTGACAACAGCAGACTTGCTCAATTTTAAAATTTGCTGGGAAAGCTATATTTGCTTTCAAATCTAAACCTATCCATCACTTTATGTTCCCATGTAAGTATGAGTTGTTTTTGTAATATAGCTATTGTGTGAAGGTGAAAACTAAGTACTGCTGTTGGATTCTCCACATGGGTCTCTGTTTTGAAAGCCCTGCTTGCCAAAGATGTTCTTCTACTTAAATAAGCCTTATGGGCAGGATAATATTGCAAGAGGAATGTGAAGGAGCATTAATATGGCTGAGTGAGGCCCTATATGTTTTCCTTTGAAATATCTTCCCTGCTTGCCAAACCGCCTTGGCAGGGAATAGCATGAAGCCTAGATGGGGAATTAAGGATGTGTCCTGTATTTTTCTCCACAATGAAAGGACCAGTCTGTGGCTCCTACACAGATTGAAAGGCAGTGATTGAAAGTGTTGGGGTGGTAGGACAGACATACTGAAGGGCTTAATTGGTAATCTCCTAAAATACCCTCGGGAGCTGGTTACTGAGCTCTGCCTAGTAATATACAGAATAGGTGATCTAGCATAGGGATTTCTAGAAAATGTTTCTCTTCTTAAATCTATTGTTCTTCTAGATATGGATATGAGAATATTTACTAAAACTAATTATAGTATCTGACTATAGAATCCCTCACAGTTAAAGTTTCAAGGAGGAAAGGAAAACTCATGGTTTTTTTCTAGAAAGAAAGGTTACCAACTTGAAATCCAGTCTTTACTAAACACTTTCTTTAGTGTCTCTAGGTTGCAAAAAATCTTGATAAGTTACAGCATGTTACATGTCCTAAGAATGAGATTTTAAAAGCTTTTTTAAGAGAAATGCCTAGTATTCTGTGGTAATACTTCATAATAAATCTTTTCCTTCAAAGAGTAGTGTTTGATTTAATTATTTGTCTATTTTGGCTTTGGATGAGTAGTCATTAGGGTTTCATGGCAGATTGCATTTGTTTAATGCCATTTACCACCACATTTTAGCCTGTATACTAAAATATTGTTTTGATCCACTTGTACATAATGTGTTTAGGAATTTGAAACATTGCATATTTTGTATGAATTAGACTTCTGGTCTAGCATATTATGCAGAATTTTGCACTGCAAATTTTTATCTATGAAATCTTTCATAAGAGAGAATATCAGTTATTTTCAGTAAAAATAAAGAAAAAAAATCCATGTGTCATATTAGAAAAATGAAAGAAGTGGTTACTGAGATTGAAAGAGAAGTAAACAGTTTCCAGTCAACCCCACCTTTTCTGATTAAATATGAATTAACTAAGGCACTAAAACAGCTGCTTACTTTGTAAGCTTGAGAGGAAAAGAAATATCATAGACCCAGCAGTTCAAAACGTTATTCAGATATTTGTGGTTAAGAACAGATGCTGAAAACTTTATCATCACACTTTATTTGGTGTTTTCTTGGAAAGGGGTACAATGACCATACTTAATTGTAAACTTGCCTTTAAAACAAGTAATGACAAATATGCAAACTTAAATAGACAAAACTGCCAGTGTGGAAATGGTGGCTGGATTAATTTGCTTATTTGTCACATGGGGAATTCATGTAACTGTGTGTGCCTTCATTCTCCATGCAGCTGTCCAACATCATGTCAAAACCCAAAAAACTACAAGTGGACAAAAAAGTAAAGATGAGATAAATATATTTTTATTTTCATTTTTTCAAAATTCTTAATTTTGTTGTTTTGGATGCTTGCACAAATCCATCAACAGTGTATCTAAACCAGCAGTGGTAAGTGGTTTGCCAAATACATGTCAGAAAGGCAAATCAAATATAAACCAGGTATGCTACCAATGGGCTGGCAGGGTTCTAACACTGGTACCCCAGGCAAATAAGTACCAGGTAAGTACTATGGCATTGGACATGAGCTAGCACATGGAGCTGTACCTAAAAAATAAGTGATGTATTCACTGAGAAATAGCTTGTGAGAACGTTTTCCCTAAAACATCGTTGAAAAGTTATTTGAGACATGCTCCACACAAATATGAAATAATTATATTGAAGAGATTTGGAGCTGTGCACAAAATCGTCCAAAGGAAATCTTCCTTCCACAATGAAGGAATTTTCTGTGGGTTTTATTCACTTGATTCTTGTTGGAATTCTGATTGTTTTCCAGCCATGTGATGGTGTTGGCTGCACAGATGTGCTTTTACAACCAGATTTCTCAAACAGTCTGGTTTTATGTCTCTCCATGGGCCTTTAAGATTAGAACTGGTATTATTGCTAGCTTTAACCCATGTAGACAGTCTGAGTATGGGGATAAAGTAATCAGCACCATTTGTGTCTTTCAAGAGAATGTTTCCTTACTTCCTTTATTCTAGGTGACCTTTTAAGAAGTAATTTTTTTCTTAGCATTCCTACTAGATTTATTTCTAGATTTATTTATACCTTGTTACCAGAAAACAGTATTTCCAAATTTTGGGCCACTTTGTAGTGATTTTACACTGTAAAATTAAAACTAATGGCATGACTATATATATATGTGTGTGTATATATATATATATATATATATATATATATATATATACACACACACATACACACTTGTTATAATATAGCAAGGGTTAATAATTATATAGAACAGCTTACAAATAAAATGGCATGCTCAGTGACTTCTTAATAAAAGTTTTCAGAGTACCAAACAATTCCACGCAGTCATTTTGGGCTCTCCTTATATAGTAGCAAAGTGTGCCTGAATTAAGGCAAGTTGTTTGTCCCATGAGAAAATTTGACAGTACTGAACTTGTTTCAGTTGTTGGATTCAGGAAGGGAAATTTCAAGTTAAATTGTACTGGATGTGCTCTGGGTACTCAGAGACTCATCAGCTGTTTATTCAAGTATTTATCAGTTTTGTGAGTTGCTACTCCAGTAGTAACTGAAATATTTGAGACACAAGTATGTGTAATTATTTTAACATGCTCCTTATCTAGTTTGAGCTGCATATGAATTTTCAGAATTCATACACATGCCATATAGCTCAAGATTTAATGTAATCTGTAGCTATATGGTTCCAATTTCCTGTGTAGCAGAAATCAGCCATGCAGAATTGGTCATTTTCTCTTCAGAAATGGTACGTGTACTTGAAAGACACCTAGAAAAATGGAATGAAGTCTGCTCTACCTGCATGCTTCCCAGGCTTTTAAGCTTGTGACACCACTGTCCAGACTGGAAGACTCCACTCAAGGTTCACTTTTTTTCTAATGGGCAGCACGTGTTGAATGGGGTTACTTTAAAAACAAGTACATTTATAAGATAAACTATTCAAAAAATCTACTGTATAAACAATCAGATTCTCCCGAATTTTGTTTTTATCAAGGCAATAAAGTTGCACATTTTCTGTTTATTTAGAAAGAGTTTGTTCATTTTTATACATTATACATCTGCAGAGAAAGAGGACCCTTGTTCTAGCACTGTAGCTGTGCTTCTAATTTGTACCTAATTTGCACCAGCAGTGTAACTGATCTGCTGGTACTGTGTGTTTTTGACTTGGCATGGACCCCCAGTGATGAAAAATGAGCCTTTAGTCTACTAACAGGGTAGATTTTGACCTAGGCTGGCGTTAATTCTTTTAATTTTCAATGCATTAGAGACAGGTGGTATGCTGAGGTCAGACAGTCCTGTTGGTAGAGATAAACTATAGAGATAAACTATAAAAAATACAATTAGATCATTAGAAAAGTCTTCCAAGATTTTTTCTATTCATCCTTTGGATCTTAATCTGTGATTCAGTGCCTCTGTGACATCAGAGAACAGAGGTGCCTGTGCTGCAGAACTGTCCTTGGCTCTGGTTCTCCAGCTGTATGACTCCTGCTGGGATGTTGACTTTGTTTTGTTCCATGGAATGCTGCTCTACTCCTGTCCCCTAGTTAGTTTGTGTGATATGTGCAGTACTGACTCCTTCTGAGGTTACCTCTATTTGAAGACTGTTCATCTGCTGCCAGATACAATCTCTTACCTTCTTCCTTTTGCTTGGTTGATTTCTACTACTGCTGGCCATCCATACACATGGTTAGAAACGTGAACTTTGGCCTGGGCACAGATCTTCAGGGCTCTGATGATTCTAATCAGCCTTAATGGCTCTGGCCAGCCTCACCCTGGCACTCACCCAGGCTACCTTAGTAGCCACGTTTAAATTCAGCCCTGGCTCGAGCTGCCTTGGAGGCAGCCTCAGTGTGGCAGACCTCAGCCCTGTGTGCCCCTGGCCAGGACCCTGCTGCTCTGCATCCTGCTCCATAGACTGGTTGCTTGGCTTGACCCTGGGCCTGCCTGGCACTACAGACTTGTTTGACCCTGGATCTGTCCTCCTCTGACTTGTGGTGGCAGTGGGACAGGGTGCTGGCCAGTGAAAGCACCTGCCTTGCTGCCCTTGTTGGAGCTTGACACCTGACTTCCCATCCCTCTAGGAAGCAGCTGCAACTGCTGTCAGTGCTTCCTGACAGTTTTTGAAGGTGGCTGATGCTGTTTTATTGCTCTAATAAAGTAGTAAGCATGAAAAATATCGGCCAGCTTTTGCAGAACTTTGTCTTCATCTTTAGTTGGCAGGAGGTGATGTTCATTTCTTGCAGAAGTAGATTTTACCATGTTTTTTATGCAGTTCCTATATGCATATTGGCCTAGCATGTGCTACGCTTGATCCACTCCTGGAAAGGACTCACAGTGATCTTCAAAGTTCTGCTTTCCTCAGTCTCAAGAATATTGCTAGTGCTTTGAGATTTTTATTAATGTAGAAAATAACAGGTCAGGGAGTGTATATGTAGGAAAACATATTCTACCAGGGCTTCTTCCTCTGTAAGAATTTCAAGAATGTTTCCAAGCAAAACTGAAAATTACTTTTACATTCACAATCCTACACGGTTAGTTTTCTCTTGAAGACAGCTTGTTCCAATCATTTTATGATGGCATGCTGAAGGTAGCTGTCATTTGCCAGCTGGACACTTGGAAAAATGGGTGTTACCACTAAAATCTAGTCTCCAGGTTTTTAGTTTTGGTCATGAAGAGACTCTCCTTTATAATTCTGTTCTCATAGGAGCATTCATGGAGTAGGTTGTGGCCTGTTGTGTTATGCCATTTGGTACTTCTAAATTTTTTTTGTACTTCTCTGTTTTTTGGGTTTTATAATTAAAACAAGTATACTTACATGATCCAGATCTTATTGTACCTTTAAAATACTTTCTGCTTGTAGAATTAAACGTATCAACCTTTACCCTTCATGAAGAAGTGAAAGATTTGAAAATATCCTGATTCACACTCATATTGAGAATATTTTACGTGGGAGGAGGCTTACTTTTCCCAAGAAATAGATCTGCATTATTTATAATTAATTTGATGTAGTTACAGAGTATTTAGAATTTTTCATGGGGATTTATTTTTTTAATGGACCAACAGACTTAGTCTCATTTCTCATTTTAGCTAAGGTATCCAAATACAGGACTGGTACCAAGTGTAGGATTATTCCAGTTTTGTGGCAGCTGCAAAGGAACGGGTTCAAATATTTTAAAGTATAAGATCTGTTTTTCCTTGGGTCCTATTTTTAGTGGCTGCTCATTTGCCACACTTCAACAGGAAACACAGATCTGAATGCTTTATGTGAAACTTGGGTGATGAGAGGTAGTTTTCTAGAAATATGTGTCTCTTTTTTCATGCATACAGAAAAGGAGATTAAATAGGATCCATCAAAGAACTCTTTTCCTTTTGGTTTCACCACTCCTTTGTATAGGAAGAGGAAGAAGACAGGATGAATAATGTTGAATAATGTGTTATAAAAATACTTATGAAAATAATATCAAAGTTTAAGTGTGAGGAGAACCAGAATATGGTGCTAAAAATCTTAATGCCTTATTAGGAAAACAAAGACATTGATTAACAAATGCAGAAATAAAATTTTTTGTTGCAAGATGAATGATAGTAATAAAAATTAGAAGTTCAAAGAAGGGTGTCCACTTGCTCTGTAGTCAAAACGTAGTGTTGGTCAGAGGAAGGAATGCCTCATAAATGTCATCTTATTCTCCTTGCACTATGCAACTACTGTCTGGGGAGGCAAAGAGGTGCTCTGAGAACTTGGGATATAAACCAGAATTCTATCATCAAAATACAGAAAACTGGACTACGGCCATGAAAAATACACATTCTAGCCCAGCCCTGGGCAGGTGATAACCAAAGGTTCTTTCCTCCCTCTAGCACATCATAATGCCAGAAAGGGAAGAGGGATAATAGATTTAGTAGCAAAGAAAAGATTCAAGATGATAAATCAATTTGAGCTTAATATTCAGCTCTTTGAAGTTAGACCTTCTTAGTAAAGTCTGGCTTTGTAATCAAAAGTTTTAGCTTTAAGAAGTCAAGAGTAGGGAGAAGAGGAAGGAAATGCTCAGATTTCCTCTTTGGGGTTTGAGTGTAGTTTAAAAGCACTGTGCACTGCCTGTACCGTGGTAGTAAGAGGAGCAAACGGGGTGGTCATGAAGGTAACTTGTTGTTATGGAAGGAACTGAAAACTTCCACTGCTGTAACCTATGCTGGGATGACCTAAGTATAGGACCAGTGTTTGAAACTTGCTTTGTAATGGTGTTTTCACAGGATGTCATAATACCTTTTAAATAGTGTGTACTTTCTAAACTGATCTCTATTATCTTACAAAAGAGAAAGAAAAAGATGAGAAATGGAGAAGAAGTCAAACTTGGAATGACTTTAGATGACAGACAAGTGGGAAAATGAGAACTGTGCAGTTTAGGAAGGGAAATAGGCAGGAATAGAAGTTGAAGTTAAGTTGAAAAGTAGAGAACCAATAAAAGTGTTAGTCAGGACTGTATGAAAGTAACTGCATGGAATAACTGATTACAAACTCTTTAAAGAGCAATTTTGCACAGCATTTTGTCTTTTCCATAACAGTGGGATCAATAAGTTATTAGAAAGAGATGGAGAAGTAAATCTCTAGCTCCATTATGTAAGGTAGTATGCAATGGAGTATTCCGGTAGCCAAACAATATTTCAATTTTAGGGACATAGTTATCCCCTTAAATGCTTCTTTGTACAAGAAATTGTGTGAACTGCTTTCCTAACAAAAAAACTGAACAAAAGGCTACAAATTAAAGCTGTGAGTTACTTGTGAAAGTGTTAGTATTTCATATACTAAATGGAGTTAAAACTTCAACCAAGAAAGAGAGCTGAGGTGCAGTGGAATATGTGTGAGGATCTGGGACTTGTTTCCTCCAAGGTGCTGCAGGTCTGGGCTTCCTTTCACAGGGCTCCATGTGCTTAACCCTCAGGCTGCAGTCACAGCTCACCCTTTGTCTTTCTCCCCAAGCTGTGTGGGTTTGGTTTAGTTCAATGGCAACTATAAAAGTCCTTGGTCCTTCTTGTACTTACTGTGATTTCATCTGCTGAAATCTAGATTCAGTGTGATCATGGCTCTTCCAGAAGGACTGCAATAGCTAGAATAGCTTTAGCTGAAGAAGGCAGAGGACAGGAGAGAATCTCTTGTGCTGTTTCATCACCCTATCTGCCAGTGAAATGCAGAAACCAGGGGAGTGGATGTATATGCCTTCAAAAGGGGTAAAGAAATCCCTCAGTGGTACAGCTGCAGTATTTCCTGAATCCAAGAAGGTAGGGTAGGGAAAGGCATTTTTCTGTATCCATCCTTTTCAAGTACACTGTTTTTTTTCAAGGAAAATGCATTCTTTCTGCAGTCTAAATTACCTGTCTGCTCAGGTACACATAATGTGGCAAGAGACTTCTTTATTTCAAGTGTTTAATTTAACACAGACATTATTTTTAAAAATATAATTAAAAGAAAATAACCTCATGAAATAAATTTTCAGTAAAATGTTATGGCCAGTGTCTTTCAGTAGTTCAGGCTAAAGTACAGTGTTAATTTATTCCTACCTTACTACATCTGAATAATTAATTCAGAAAGGAATGCTTCCTGGAAAAAATGAAGTGAGGTAATGATTGGAAATGCCTATCTGACAGCTGTAAGTATGGCAGCCATCTTTACACATGACTTCACCAACATAAAAATTTTCTCCCTTCTTTTTTTAAAGTAACCTGTAGATCATCAATTGGAAAAAAATTACCAATTAACATAAAACCAAAGCACACTAGATTTTCCACTTATCATGTAATTTGTACTGAATTTTTTGTACATTCAGCCTTTTCCCTCCTCTGTTAAATTTTTACATGGAACATTGAAATAAAAACCTAACACCTTTTCCTAAATAGTAGTAGAATATGCAGTGTCTACTGCTTTTCCTGTTCATGATTCCTGGAAGAGGGTGTCTGTCCAAAGCAAATGAATGCTACTTTAAATACCTGTTTTAAACAGTTAAAGGACTTGCTGGTTATGCTGTAGCAGCAAATTTGTTTTGACTTTCATCTTACTTTTAAATAGTTCTTTGGTTTAGGTGTTTCAGCTAAGAAGATTCAGTGGCATTGATGTTGCACCTGTAGTGACAAAACATGAATAAGAGAAATTATTTTCACTTGTATGCAAAATGCACAGAAATTGTCATTGTCTTGTTCTAAAGTAACTCAGCCTGAAATATGTAGTAGTCATCCTCCATGTTATCTTGCTTTAAGAGTTTAAGAGTTAAGCTCTACAAACATTGAGGCTGTAGGAAGTAGAAAGGAAGTCTTTAAAAGCTTGCTTTGACTCATGTTTTGTCTATTACTACTTTTATATTAGGAATTTGGTCAACTTTCTAAGCTAATACACCTTTAGCAGAAAGCAGTAGCTGTGATACTTAACAAAGTTTAACAAACTCATTTATTCTCATTTGAAATTCAGGTGCAATTGCCTCAAGAAGAAGGTAGTAAGCAAACTTAATAAACTACAATTGGTATTTACAAATCCTTTGAGACTGACAGATAATTTTTTCACAGATGAATGTCAATGCTTTCTAAATAAGGACTGTAATTCCAAAGGTCCTCTTTTTGCTTTGTGCATTTTTATTTCCAAGAATAAGAGATAGGTACTTTCCCCCAAAACATTCTGATGGCTTTTTCTGGTTTTGGTTTTGTTTTTCTTTTTTTAAACTATAATTTTGGATTTTCTATCTCAATTATATACCTAAAATAGTTATGCTATTATTTTTGCTATGTTTCTCAGTAAAAGCAGAGGTGTTTTTATGTTGAAATTATAGACATCTTATTTCTTACATTTTACTGTTGCAAGGTATTTTGGTTTCTCTATCTGCTACTGCACAGCTTCATATCTGAAATAGCTCATCAGTCATAAACTGATTTTCTTCTGTTGCCCCAGTACTTTTGTAATCTCCAGTGTAGTGATTGCTGAGGTTTGCAGAGAAGTTCTGATCGTGGTTGCAGCACTGCAAGCTGGGCATAGTGTTAAGTTTCAGGATGCTCTGTGCTGCAAAGAAAGGCTGTGCTTGTGCATTTGAACCAGTATGATTCCATCCACTTCAGTGGGATAAAGCTTGAAGGCACAGGAGCAGGTATGAGCAGATCTCTTGTGTTAACATGGAGAACAGAGCACCAGCTTCTGAAATTCAGGGAATTCTGCCTGTAGTTTTCATAGAGGAAAAATTAAATGCATATGGAAAGAATTAGTTATATGACTTATTAAATGGGAATGTAGTACAGTTTTCTGTGCTCAGAAACTCACCCTAGTAATATTTAGTTAGACTTCAGTAAGGTTGTTCATTATTTGCAGAAAATACACTGCTCTGTGGATCAGCAGAGAGGAGACTCCAGTCACAGGTAGTCTTCATTTTCTTAAATTTGCTTTTCTGCCTGCTGTTAAAGAAGAGAAGATTGGCAGTATTGTGCCTGTGCTATATATTTATTCAGAAAAGCTAGTTTCACTTTTTTTGAAGAACAGCATAATAAGACAGTTAAAATTTAAGGAAGCAGTAATCAATCTACATGCAGAAGCATTTGTCACTGGAGCTTTTGTTACACACTGCAATCTGAAATTGTGTGTTCTTTTAAAACTTTTTCAAGCACTGAATCTATTTTCAAAGTATCATAGTTGCAGCTCTTCTGTTGGAAGTGTTTTGAACTCTGGTTTAGTTGGCATTTTGCTCACTATCCTTTTTCCTTTTGTGGTACATCTAGATATTAAAAAAAAAAAATAATAAAAGGATGTATTGGCTTCCTGACAGGGTTTTGATGGAAAATTTCCTTAAGTTTATTTGACTTTACATTTTTAGTCTGAAGATTTTGCCATAGGCAACCAGTATATGAAGTGCCTGTAATGGCAGCTCTGCTTTTAGCTGTCAGCACCACAGCATAATCTGCAAACCTTCAGCTTGCCTTAGAAGGGGAGAAAATACTTCTTTATTGTAGGTCTTGAAGGGAGGTGTTGTATTTGTGAGAACAACATAGTAATGGAGAGTTCTCAGTGATTTCTGTCAGAAAGTACCATTAAGGTCACAGTGTTAGATTTTGAGAAGCTGCAGATTTGGGCTGTCAGTCACCATTCTGAAGAGTCCCCAGCCCACTGCCTGTGATCATTCAGGTCATTTGGAAGAGCCACTCTTGAGGTCCATACTGAAACTCTCATTCTTGCTTCCTAAATGTTCTTCAGCTTGTACTGCTCCCTCAAGGGGAGTCATCTGAAGAGAATTCCTCTGCCATTGAGACTGCCCAGTCCTGCCTGGCCTGCATTGCAGTGCCTCCTCCCTGGCATGCCCTCTCTGAGCACGGCGCTCGCAGGTACTGCAGTGGTGCTGCCAGCAGCACAGCACTGCAAGGCTGTCTATCAAAAGGGGAAGAAAAGGTTGGCCTGTGGAAGGTGGTCTGCTGATTTGAGAGGTGAAAATGGGCAGGCAGGCTTTTCTGTAGGTACTGAGCAAACACAGCATTGTGAGACAAGTTAGGCTGGAGAAGGCCGGATCTTTATGGGCAATAGCAGTAGTCTGTAGAAGGAAAGAACTGAGAGGGAAGATGTAGTGTGACAATCATGTCTAATTAATAGAGGTCAGATTCTGCCTTGCTGGAGAACCAGATATCCAAATGTCCAGAACAAAATCTGGACTTTTAGCAGCAGTGTGAATGCTGATTTTCTATACTGCTTTGGGAGTTTGACTGTATTTAATTGCAGTTCTCAGGAAGGCTATTTTATCTTTCACCTCTCAAAGGAGAGGAAAAGAATGGTTAGTAAAGCTAGCTTAAAAATAGCCTGAGGAGTCTGTCATACTCAGCTGTGTATACAAAGTTCACAAAATTGCAAGAAGAAATATAATACTGAGTAATGGTGTTCTTCTCAGTTTCAGCAACAATTTTACTTCCTCCATCCTAAAATGTTGAGATATTTTCAAGTACCTGTATTGTGCGTTCGTGTGGTTTACTGTCTGACATATGAGACCAGGTTATTCTTGGGTCATATTTTTGAGATTTCCCCTGGAACCATATGGATAAGAACTATGTATTTACATGAAAGATGAGAATATAGTGTGGTTTTTTGACTTCAGGAGTTGGAACTTTAAGAAAGCCTTGCACTTCTGCTTGCTTAGTCAAAGCAGGTTACTTGATGGGCTGGACTGTTATAAATATTTTTTTTTCCTTCAGCTATAATATGCAAATGAAAGAAAGAATACATCCATGTCCTATTGCAGGATTACCCTAAAGGAAGGAGGTCCATTTCAGGTAGCAGTTGTGACATTCTAGACAGCGAATGGGTACCTGACTTTCCCTGGGCTGTTGTCCTGGGGCCGTGGGTGAGAGGCAGGAGATTCTGACCCATCCGGCAGGATCAGGCCCTTCGGGTCGCAGGACTGTGCTGGTGTAGGGCTGACTGTAAAGCCGTAGGTTGCTTTGGTTAGATTTTAATTTGTGATTTACGTATTATTAACTTGTTAGGAAAGGGAGGCGCTGTACCTTTAAGTAGCACATGCCGTCCAACCACCGACAGGCATCTCTTGCAGCAGCTTTAGCCTGTTTCTCCAATCACGCCTGCCTAAGTCAATAACGCTTTGCCAAAGCTCCTCGTGCATTAAAGGTTACCGTTTAGCTTGTTCCATGAATCACAGCAGATGCTTAACTTGGCAGTGACCGTTTCTGTCCCTCCCCTTCTTCGCTTCATACTGACTGCAGCCCCCCAGCTCAGTGCTGGCCGAGCCCCCTCCCCCAGCAGGGAGAAGTCATTACATGAAGAGATCAACTTACCAGTTGTCTTCAGAGCAGTGGCTGAGAGCAAAGCTCCTGGTCGGACCGTGAGTGCGAGAGAAAGGGGGAGAGGGAGACAGACTCGTACCTACGAGAGCTCAGGGCTGTGATCCTGAGACACAAGTGCATCTGCTAGCTGTTAGCACTTGGCAGAGGGTTTGCTCCTCCAGGGTAGCTCTAACTTTGGGTAATGATGTTTGTCAGCTACCTGATACTAACGTTGCTCTGCTTTCAAACAGCAGTGTTAGCAAGACCTGGGGGTGAGGTAAGCAAAGTACCATGTCTTGTCAAAAATCGTCTTGTCACGGTTGCATTTTCTTCATATCTGTTAAGATGGACTTGTGAATGATTTTTATGCTATTAGACATTTTAGAATTGTGTTCGTGTTGTGTAAAAAGCTTTTGCTTTGGTTTGGTTTTGGGGGTTTGTTTTGTTCAGGGGACTTTTGTTTGCTTTTTTTACTTTGGATCTGTTTGGTGTGGTTTTTATTTTTTTTATATTATTACTATTTTTTTTCCTTTGCAAAAGCCAAAAGGTACTAAAGGAGAATAGTTTGAAACTTAATTTCTCTGGATTTGACATACAATACGCTTTCTGTGAGAGATGACTAATTTGTGAATTTTTCTTCACTAACATGCAGAGAAATATGATACTCTGCAGCAGTAGATGGTAGTGTTTTGTTCATATTTTCTGCAAAAAGTCTGTGCTGGTGAAAAAGTTTTTGCACAGGATACATTTTGGGGATGTGGGCATGTAAAAACTCCGGGCTTCATTACTTTAATAACATTTTTTTGTGCAAAATACATGCAATGTTTAGTCTAGGGCAGGGTAGAAAGGACTTGATTTTTATAAAACTGTATATCATATAATTAAGTAGGGACTACACATTCCTAATATTCCTAATTCCAAAATCTTGAACAGTGGAATAGAACAGCTCTTTATATGTTTTTAAAAGCTGCTGCTAGATTTATGAAGAGCCATTTTCCAGATTTTTCTCCTCATCAGAGCAGTTTGTCATCAAGTACTTATTTCATACCAAAGCAGAAATTTTCTGCCACTCTTTTGCCATTTAGGAAATAATTTAGCAGGCGTGGTACTATTAGATATAAAATATTCCATGTAATGAAATTACTTGCAGAAAACACATTTGATACTCATTCTTCCTCGCTCTACCTGAAATGGGATGTGTAGCTGGGCATTTTAAATGAATCATTAGATAACTTTGTTTTGTAAATGTGCCTTCCTTAAGCAAAGCTTTTGAAAACAGTGATTCTCCTTTAAAGCTTTGTCTTTTATTAGTGCTGTCATAACTTAATAGTAGCCTAATGAAGTCCAGATCAGTTACTTTCCCTGGTAAAGGTGAAAGTGAACTGGAAAAAACACCTTGTCCAACAGTGTGTGGTTGACACTCTCTGTAGCTCACATGTCTAGAAATAAACTTTATTTCACTTTCAGAGTGTTTGATTCACGAAAATGCCTCTTAATGAAATCTTGTGCTGCCTTTGATCTAGTTAAAGCAGGGAAAAGTTTTCAGCAGAGTCTCAACAAATTTAAATGGTTTGATGATCAGAGCAACTGGAAGCTGATCATTGCCCTCTAGTTGTCACAGACATTTTTAACTTCCTGGTTGATTGTTATGGAGCACAGAAAATGATAGATGGACTCACCTTGTTCCTACTGAGGGACCTTAAAATCTGTGGTGGCTCATATGGAAAATATTTCTGTCACCACTGTATGCACATGTGGTCTTCAGAGATCCATATAAAGAACAAATCTAGAGCAGCAGCAGTGTTGCCTGCCAATTATCCTCGTTAGCAAGTAAAATAAAAGCAATGCTATGTTCTTACCTGGAGATTAATTTCTGCTGTAAAAGTGCAATGTGGAATGTTTTAGCACTATGATCCATATGCCAAGTACTTTAAACTGGACTGTTTTTCTTAGTTTTTTCAGCTAATATAGCAGACAGAATATAAAAAATTGGCCTGTTGCTTTATCAGTGAATTTTAGGTTGTAGTTTTTAGCATAGGTAGTGAGAAATTTTATCCTTTATTAAATTCATATGCCTAATTTTGGAAATTTCATAATAAAAATACACTGTGTCTACTGTTATTAATATAGTATTTCTTGGTCCTGTATTGTAAGAGACCACCTGATAATCTTGTGCATTTCCCTGGTCGAGCTGCAGGACCTTGGCTACATAAGTATTATTTCTCTAGGAAATTACTCGGTAAAGATTTTTCCTGTGGTTGACAGTGAATTGAAGACAGAGAAAATAAGTGAGAAGCCATTTTTTAAAGGAACCTGAATTGTCGTTTTGTGTTCCTTTGAACTGTTTTGTATACTTCTCTGAATATCTTAATTGATTAAGAGGTATGTATTTTTTAAAGTTCTGCTCATAAAAGTGTGAGTTTTTGATAGATTATGGACATCAGTGAGAAGTTGCTTTTCTTGCCAGCTTGTTTTGTCTGTATTTCAATGCTGCATAACTTTAACTGCTCAAGAAACAGAACATAGCAAAAATTCAAGTGTTTTTTTTTTTTTCCCCATATAATTCTTAAGGAACCCCTAGCACTTGTTCTAATGTGTGTATGATTATGTTCTGCTTTTCATTTGTAGTTTATTTAAGGCATGACTTGGGATGAAGTCAGTGAAACTGCGTTGCATCACTTTTCCATACAGGAAGGAAATAATGTTGTATAGATTTGCAATTTGCACCACATTTGTATGGCTGAGCCCAAAGCTTGTGGGTCTGTGCTTCTCAGAAGATCAACACTCTGGGCTCCTAGCAAAACAATGCTTAATCAAGCTTTCCTCTTTCTCACTTCTTTAATTCGGTGGTTTGACTAGATACATTGGGCTTGAGAAATCTTTGAGCAAGTAGACAGTTTTCCTGAGGAATAGCCCATCCCTGTATTTTCAGGTATTCCTAAGTCTATCATTATTCTTCAATCATAAGCAGGTAGCCTTTTAAACTCTGTACTTGTCAGATAATTTGCATTTGAGAATTCCACATGCCTTGGGATATTAGTTGATTCAACTGAATTTTCCCATTTTAGTAGCTTCTTGAATCTCATTCAAATTGACAATAAATCAGTACTGTCAGCCCTATCTCCCTCAGTACAGGGGTCAGTAAATCTGTGCAAATGTTCCAAAGTCACCAACCTGGCCTTCTCAGCAATAAAGCAAAACCAGATTGTACCATTCTGAGTTTGGTTTGGATTGTTTTCTATTAGTGTTTATTAGAATTAAGTCTAGTTTATGGAAAATGTGGACAATGGGAAGGAAGCCTCACATATGACTTCTGTGTTGATTTGATCTGTATTTTAATGTGGTAAGTAATCATCTTCTGACTAATCATCAAAACACATGATATGTGACTTAACACAGAACTTTCAGCACGTTTAAGTGGACAGGAACACGTTTTAAGATACCTAATTCCTTTCAGTTCTTGAGTAGTAGTTGTGCAGATAACAGCATGTTTTGCCACATTCATCAAGCTGCTTATAGAAGCAAGTTTTGTTTAAATATGTAGGTACTCTTTAGCTTAAGAGTATTGAATACTAGATGCTGTTCAGCTTGCTTCATAAAGTAGTTCAACATGAAGTGTAGAAGATACTAAACAGAGACCTCAAGAGTTGTTTTTAATATATTTTTATTATAAATAAATTTCACAGATGTGAAATGCTTCCCTTTGGAATTGGGGCATAAAGAGGGTGAAAAAGTCACACTCCGCCCACTAAAATGAGTGAAGGGAGCCTGAGCAACTCTGAGTGAGATTCTTGGTGTGCTGCAGACACTGCTGGTTCTTTTCTGTGGCTTATGGGCCAACAAAAGGAGCAGTTATTCTCCACTGTGTCCCAAGTTGCAAGACCAGAATAAACAGTGAAGTTGCAAGACCAGAATAAACAGTCAGGAGTGCAGAGGGACCTTATTGCCAAGTGCCCCTGTTCATTTCCACCCCCACACTGCTTGGCCTCTCTGCAGTGCGTGGCTTGTTCACAGGAACCAGAGAGGCAAAGTGAACTTGTCAGCATTTTAAAGGATCATTCACTGAACAGGGTCAGATGTCACAATCCCCACTGCACAAATTCAACCCATTGCAAGAAACAGCTCTGTGTTCATCCCAGTGTTGTTACTTATTTCCGTGTGGTACAATATGAATGGAGCTCTCCCTTGCTGATCTTGCTCAAGCAAGGAGGAGGAATACAGAAAAACCCCCACAAAAGACCCCAAACACCTTGAGGTCGTGGCCCCTTTGATGCTGTTCTCTTGTGAAGGAAGAGCTCTCTTTCCTGAGTAAAATTTCTGACCTTATTCAGTGGAATGTTCTGTGTTCTGCGGTCGCACCTGCTGCATGTGTGGGTGTTAGTGTGTGCACTTGTGAAGAGGCAGGGAGACAGCTCCCCAGCAGCTCACATCTGCAGCACCTGATGTGATTTTGGCCGTTTCTGTGAACGGGCAGCATGAGAACAAACATGGCAGTACTTATGCTGCCTGACTGTTGGTGGTCTTCGTTTACTGCATTCAGCTGTACGTGACCAGCCATACTGGACTGGCCATAATTACTGTTGTATCTGTGGATTTTGTCATCTTCATTTTGTTTTATACTTAAGATAGTCCTGTGAGGCTGTGCTGTTATACAGCTGTCCCTTATAAATTCCTGGTTGATATAGGTAAAATACAGTTCTGAGGCTCAAAACATTATCAGTAAGAACAATTTTACATATTCTTAAAAACCAACCTTTCTGTGGTACATGAATGAGTTTATGTCTCAAAGAAGCTTTGTATGGCCAGAGGATGAACTAGTTAAGCTGTGTCTTCTCAGTCACCAAGATCAAGTTCAGCTGATTCCACACCTTCAGTCATGGGCAGGGAGCTCATAATGTGACCCAGTAAAGCAAACATTTCCATCTCTGATTTTTCCACAGGGCCAGTATGTAAGAAAACATCATTTCTCCCACTGACACACGGACTAAAATAATTCCTCATCTCTGTACCTGAGTGTTTCCATCTGCAAGCCAAGGTTAACAGGGTTTCTGTTGATTCTCCTGAGAAACTGATATGTCACCTTGACTGTTACTTTCCCATAAAGCATCACCCTTAACCCTTCCATTTATGAAGCATGAGAATGTTTGAGAACATTTGTGGACTGGTAACTAAGGAGGGATTGAACCATTTTTTTATTTATTTAGCGTACATAAAAGAAAGCTATTTGGATTTACTTTAAAATTACCTGAATAGAGAAAAGAAATGGTAATTTATATATGGCAGCAACTGCTGACATCACCAGTAAAATATCTGAAAGTGAGACATACAATAGTTGAAAAATAATCCTGTCAAGTAAATATCCACAGCCTTGGCCAAATTATAAGAATATGCTCTATGTATTGGTGTCAGTACCACAGTACACGTTTGTTTGACCTCTGACATTCTTGCCTCACTCTCCCCAGCTTTATTGTCTGTCTCAACTGCAGTATTAGTAGTACAATCCTGGTTTGCTTTGAAAACTCTGGTGTCAGCCTGGTGTAGTAGAATGTTCATTTTAGAGTTAATTGCATTCAGCAAAATGACTCGAATGGTGTTCTTTTATCCTATGTGATTAGGGGGAATAAATGCTCTTCCAATTTTATTCTCAGGATTTCTGTATGGCATTAATTCTTCCTGTATGGTGTATCTGTGCCTGTTCTTGTGGGAAAGACAGGACTGCAGTCCCAGCAGAGTGGTGTGCACTGACCAAAGTCTGTAAGGATACTTCCCTAATAGTTCTCTAGATCCAAAGTCTTTTGGCTTTGGGCTCTGGTTCAGGCTGTGCTGAGCTTCTTGTTCCATGCCATAAACATTCAAAAGACAGATTGAGGGCTACAGGAATTCCCACAGTAATTACAGCATCGTGCTCAGTCCTAGCATAGTTAAGCTAAATTCATTAAATCATTACCAAAGAAATTGTTACGTGTGATGGATGAGCTAATTTATTTCTGAGACATGGTTCATAGACCATTTTCTGAAAAGCTGTTCCAGAAACTTGTTGGATTACTTATTAGATAGACGTATGTTTAAATTAATTTATCATTAATTTTACACCTGGAAATAGTATTTTCCCTGAAAACTAATAGTTTACAAAATACTTTCCTAATCATATTTCATTCTCAGTATCCATTCTTTTGATTTGCTTAATAGTTTTTTCACCTTTGCTTTTTGAAGTAGTAATTTTCTTAAAATTGAATTGTACTGAATTTATTTTTATCACTGTAATGTAAATGCTTTTTTCTTCTGGCACAGTGAGTTCAACTCCTTTACTGAGGATTTTAATATTTGTTCCAAACATGCTGAACATATAAATGGAGCAATGAATTTAGAAGGTAGGTAGTTTATATTGGGATGTGCGGAAAGGTTGTCACAAACAACAGAAAAGGAGGAAATAAAGATATAGTAAGTAAAATAAGTCACTCTGATTGTTTTGTGAGTCATAAAAGTCTTTGTATAGATAAGTTTTTCTTCTAAAGACTCCTTTGGCTTTCCTATCTCTTTATGGCAATTTTATAAGGCTCTGAATTTTTAAGTGCTCTGATGTATAATAGGGCACAGGAATGTGTTCCAAGACTCATAAAATCTTTAATTAAAAGAATGGAAATTCTTGTAAACTCCTGGTGGCTGCCTTTATGTGATACCACTTCTTGAAAACACTTCCCGCTCCCCCGAGCCTGTGAGATTATCTTGCATTTTGTTACAGCACTGTTAGGTTCGGCCCATGGATGATTTTCCCATTTTAGGGAAACAGGTTGATTATTAGAATTCCCTGGCCTTTCTGGAAGAGAGACCTGGCACACAAAAAGAGACTCTGCTGAGTAACTAAACAAAAGCTTTGCTGTAAAAAGTCAAAATGGAATTTTGCTACCAGCTTTTCTGGAGGCACACTGCTGTAGGTGGGTTACTGGCAGTGCTCGCTGGGCTGTTGCACAGAGCCTCTGAGTCCAGAGCTGGGGGCAATTGTGCAGCCATCAGGAACATAAAGCAAATGTTCAATGCATGGTGGAAAGACAGTAGGCAGAAGGGGACTGGTATGTGTCACATATCCCTGTCCTTACTTGATCTGTAGCTTTCTCCTTTTTTCCTTGAGTATCACTGGCTGTTCATGGCAGCCAGAAGGACAGCAGCAGGGATCAATCATCATCATTCACTGGTGTGTAAGGACCCAAGGGCACCGACACAGCAATTATATCACTGACAGCAGCTACATTGCTTCTCTTTAAAGAGTCCTGCTAAATGAGACACATGAAAGTGAAGCATGAGAGAATATTAAATTAGAGGTTTGCCTGTGTATATCATTGCCTGAAGCTGTCGATCTCTTTCTTCATGGGTTACAGGTATTATTTTCCCAGCATGTGGGTTGTGAGGAAGGTTTTATCAAGAGACAGAAGTTTTTGACAAATTTCCACTCCTATCTGTTTGGCTGTCCCAGGAGAACGAGGTGAATTAGGAGTCAATAAATTAATCTTCCAACCATAACTGCTTTGACTGAAGCGTAATGCTTATTTCCATATTTCATAAGATTTCTTCCCTAAGTGTCATGATGAAGGAAATAAATCCTCAAATATTTTTGACTTAAATCCTTTCGTAATTCACATTTTTAATCAAAACTAAAAGTTTTTTTTAAAACTGGTTTTTGAAAACATGCTGACTAATATCACAGGTAGATGATAACACAGTAGGAAGCTTGGTATTTAATACAAAAATTGCCTCCTTGCACCTTGGAAATCGAAAGCAATGGAAGAGCATGTGGAAATGCTGCATTTTGATCTGAAACAGTTAATAGATTTACCATAAGAAATCGTCTTCTCTGAGGAAAGATCTCATCTTTCTATTAATGTAGTTATTTCATTATACATTTCAAATGAGCTTTCAGTAACTGCTGCAGAGATAACAAAGCCACATTTGATAACATTTGATGTGTGATGTAGGATGTATTAACATCTGTACATGAACAGAATGTCTGAAACACGTGCTGGACTCTTTACTTGTAAGTACTTGAAAACTGAGATTTATTTAGTGCTCGAATGAGCAGGTGATAGAGAAGAATTCTAGCCAGGGGCACCAACTGTTTTGATGTTGTTAACTATGAGCCAATATCCTGTAGAAAAGCACAAGGACACGGAATAACTCTATAACTTTTCATATTTCCTTATTAAATGGAAAATTCTCGCTGAAATGGCAGAATTGTCTTGTTGGAGCCAGTGTGTTAAACTGAAGACAATTTCGCTAAACAGTTCCTTATATGTTTTGATAGTGATAACCTCAGGCACAGGTTCTCTTGGTGCTGTGGTGGGACTGTAGAGGGGAGGTGTTGGGTCCGTGGTGCCCAGGTGACACAGAGGTGATTGGTCCGTGGTGCCCAGGTGACACAGAGGTGACGGGTCCGTGGTGCTCAGGTGACACAGAGGTGATTGGTCCGTGGTGCCCAGGTGACACAGAGGTGATGGGTCCGTGGTGCTCAGGTGACACAGAGGTGATGGGTCCGTGGTGCCCAGGTGACACAGAGGTGATTGGTCCGTGGTGCTCAGGTGACACAGAGGTGATGGGTCCATAGTGCCCAGGTGACACAGAGGTGATGGGTCCGTGGTGCCCAGGTGACACAGAGGTGTTGGGTCCGTGGTGCCCAGGTGACACAGAGGTGTTGGGTCCGTGGTGCTCAGGTGACACAGAGGTGATGGGTCCGTGGTGCCCAGGTGACACAGAGGTGATTGGTCCGTGGTGCTCAGGTGACACAGAGGTGATGGGTCCATAGTGCCCAGGTGACACAGAGGTGATGGGTCCGTGGTGCCCAGGTGACACAGAGGTGTTGGGTCCGTGGTGCCCAGGTGACACAGAGGTGATGGGTCCGTGGTGCCCAGGTGACACAGAGGTGATTGGTCCGTGGTGCTCAGGTGACACAGAGGTGATGGGTCCATAGTGCCCAGGTGACACAGAGGTGTTGGGTCCGTGGTGCCCAGGTGACACAGAGGTGATGGGTCCGTGGTGCTCAGGTGACACAGAGGTGTTGGGTCCGTGGTGCTCAGGTGACACAGAGGTGATGGGTCCATAGTGCCCAGGTGACACAGAGGTGATGGGTCCGTGGTGCTCAGGTGACACAGAGGTGATGGGTCCATAGTGCCCAGGTGACACAGAGGTGATGGGTCCGTGGTGCTCAGGTGACACAGAGGTGTTGGGTCCGTGGTGCTCAGGTGACACAGAGGTGATGGGTCCATAGTGCCCAGGTGACACAGAGGTGATTGGTCTGTGGTGCTCAGGTGACACAGAGGTGATGGGTCCGTGGTGCCCAGGTGACACAGAGGTGATGGGTCTGTGGTGCCCATGCCATTGAGGATTGCTCATGTGCTCATGACATGAGGTGGTTACAGTGTCATTTGCTCTATGACTGCATCTCATCCTTTTGAAAATTTTGAGTATTCAGGTGATGTTTCAGTACTTTAAGGTTAACTCTTCAGTGTTATCCTGAGGATCCCTGGTGGAGCATATACCAAACACTTGTAACGGGTTACATTTTTTGGGGTGCTTGGCTATTGATGATGAACAGTATGTACCAAAGAAACAAATAATTAGGAATGATCAAAACAAGAAACAGAAGTATTTCTTCAGCTGCTTTATTATGATTCGGGAAGTGAACAAAGCTAAAGCAAAGCAGAATGATAAGAAACTACAGCATTGGCCATTGTGGTAGTGAAAGTAAGAAAACTCCTAATGCATCCAGCTGTCACAGTGTGACTGTTGGGGATTATCTCTACTTACACCATGTCAGCAGAGGCTGGCTTGTGTCCTGCCTCTGCTTTCTAATAACCACCACTTCTGATTTTCAGATGAGAGTAAGAAATACTGGGAGTGGCAATTAATGCCGTGATACTTTATTTGTAATCATAGAAATGGATTTCTGACCATGTAAAAATGGTTAATAACTAAGTAAAACCATACCTAGGATTTAGTTTAAGGTAAACAGCCATAATGACTTGTTCAGAAGAAACTAGAAAGTTTTTGATGTACTAACTTCTCTTTACATAGCTCTGTCAGTACTAAGAGGCTTTAAAGGAATTTCTCAAGTACAGTTCTAGTTTCTTCTTTGTTCTCACTCCTAACAAATTATCTAACTCTCACACTATATTAAAGGTGATAAAAAATGTAACTTCTTAAGTGTGAGCTTTTCCTGTCCATCATTTTCGGTTTAGTAGTGGATACATTGAGTCATTTGGCATCTTTCAATTTTGTCATTCTCACTGTAGTATATTCTACTTGTGACAAATGAGCTATCTAGTTCTTTTATTATTCCCAGAAGCAATTTTAGGAAAGAAGAAGATGTAAATATCTGTAAGACATTCAGTGCACTGAATAAGTGGGAGTTACTTGAAAAAAAAATCAAATACATTTTTCCATGTTGTCAGAAGTCAGTATTGATGCACAGAAGTCCATTAGTCCTTGGAAAGAATGGCAGTTGGTGTAGCTCCAGCTGTATATGCAGCCATTCATTTTAAGAATTGATTGAGAGCAGACGAGATCAAAAGTTAACATCTGCAGCTGTTTCTGGCTGCTAAATAAGCATTAAGGACCTGGTGAAGCTGTATTTTAGTGAAAATAAACACTACAGAACTTGCAGGCACAAATTTCAATGTTAATAGTACTATAACACTGTTCTCACTCAAGTTTCAAGTTTTGGGTTCTTCCCTCTGTTGAAGAGAAGGCTGGGAATGCCTAGTGAGCAAATTAAAATTCACACAACTTCACATCTTCCTGTAAGGACAAGTTAGTTCTTGGATAGCAAACTAATGGTGCTAGAAAATGCTCATACTTCTACTTCAAGTCAGAAGGAAATTTCTACTTCATCTTAAACAGTTTGGCAAAATTTTAGAAAGTAAGAAGTGAACGCTGTTAAAAGATTGTTTGTTTTAAGAGGATTTGGCCAAGGAAAGTAAGGAAATGACCTGAAAAACAATCAGCCTTGTGGAAACTACTGGAGACTTCATTAGGGAGACATTGCAGGGAAGCAAGTGGAGGATCAGCACTGGGAGTGTCAAGGTGAATGAAGTCTTGGCTCAGATAAAGATTCTGAAAGACAAATTGTCACTGATTTAAAACTGTCATTATTAGGGTTTTGATCTCAGTGACTGAGGATTTAGGAAAGATGTCATTAGCCGAATCCTGCTGCCTTGATTAGATGCAAATTTTCCTATGTGTGTTGTACAAATATCTGTACCATGGCTGAGTTGTAAGTGCATTGGTTGGGAGGATCTGGAAATAAATGTGGTATTCTGCAACATAAGGAATGAAAAAAACATCTGGTGTGGGACATTTCTAAAAATAATAAGAGCTTGCTAAACCCCGTGCAAGCTCTTTTAAATTTTAGAATAGAGGTAAAATTCAGCAGACGTGCTGTCCCTCTTCCATTTGTAAAAGTCCTGTGGCTTAATAAGTTTCTGATTTTTATGCATTTATTTATTAAATTGCATTTTGATGTTAAAAATTTTAATAACATTTGCCATTATTTGCTTTGAATCTATGTGAATGTTAAGCCTTTGTCTCAGAGATCATTTAGCACTTTCAATATGTTAGTCACTCACTGAATTATCAAACTTAGAGATATGAAGAGGGTGTTAATTTTTATCCAAACTGAAATAATTGTATGATAATTACCTGATAATTACAGGTAATTATCATTCACTTACCTCTGAGACACCATTGCTTGGCTGCTTCAGAGGATCACAGTGATGTTTACTGATGTATTCACATGTACATATAAATGCAGTCATTGTGCCTCTTTGTGGTCTCTTTCATCAGAACATACCATTTTAAAAATACTTCCTGAATCGGCCAAAGAAAATACTTTTTCACTCATTTTTTCTATGATGTGTTATTGACAAAGTGTCCTTGATTTGCTCTTAGTATTCATTGTGTCTGTGAGACAAGTGAACGGGAACTGCAATTTTAACTGTATTTCATGGCATCTTCTGGATAGAAAATGTAAATGTAGTATTGCTGCTCAGTTAAGTAGCCACCATTTGTAGTGGATTGCAGCCTTGGTGTTTGTCCTTGGCAGCTGCATGAAGCCCAAGCTCTGCACCACAGTTTCTGAGGTCACATCAGCAGTTGTACAACATGATCAGATGCATGTCTGGATTGCTTTAACAGTTGGGTGGCTGGAGTTTTCTTGGATTTTTTTTTTTTTCTATTTTTATATCTCTCCTTTAGATTGGTTTTTACTACAGATTTGTTGAACCTCTTCAGATAAAATGGGAACTGCAGAAATCTTGCCATTTCTCATCAGGAATCAGACTAAACTTCATGTCCTTGAAGCTCTAAAAAATGTAACTATATTTTCTGCCTGGTGTTTTTACTGTTTTGTCTAGACAGAAAAAGAAAAGAAGCTTTAATAGTCATATTGGAATATAAAATGAGAATTTTCCTTGTGGGTAAGAATGTCCAAGTTCCTGTTTCAGGTCATCTTCTCTTACGATCTTTCTTATGACAATTTCCATTTTCCTTCCTTTTGTATTTCCTTCTGTCCTTCAGGGTTCAGAGTTAAGCAGTTGAATTTAGGAATATACTTCGTTTGGAAATAAACATGAAAAAGTTGGATAGTCTGAATATTTGACAATTTCTCAAAAAATATGTAAGATCATGAAGTTTAGAATATTAACTAAGATTAACTTCAGATATTTTGGGATTTTTTTTCTGATTTGGAATGTCATCAGAACTGTTTTGCCAGCTTTTGTTGCCTCTGTCCATAGATTAATTTCTGCTGCTGCTCCAGTTTTGAGGGCACAGGCTGACCCTTGCAGCATTGTCATGTGTTGTCTCGTACCATAGGGCTCCTTTTTTGTCTGTTTAATGAAACATCTCCAGTAAAGCTTTTCTGACGTTGTGACATGGAGAACAGATAGTTTTTGTATGGATGTTCTAACAGAGGTAAGATGAGCTTATGCTGCCAGGTGTTCCTGACAGAGTTCTAATAGGATCCCTTTCTCCTACCTAATCTTCTGTTCTAAAACACTGTGGTGCCTGTCTCAAATGCATAGGGAAGCTAGTGACATTTTCAGGGTGTTTAGAAGTGGTCAGGTTTTAAAACTTCCTAGTGACTAGTTCCTGTTCTGCCAATATATTTCAATATGTTTCTTGTCTTTTCTTTGCTTAACTTAAAAAGTGGTAAACTTACGGTCAGGTTTTTAGCTGTGGTAGGATCACAAAGTACTGCTCAGCTATAGATATTCTTTCTTGTTAACTCTGCCTCATGAGAATGGATCTTTTCTCATCTATTAAATAGGGATACACAGAACTGTTAGATGGTAGAATGCCTACAAGGAAACTCTATGTCATGACACTCTGAAAGTTATTTCCATTGTCAAGTCCTCCATGCCTTCACTTCTGTGATGTTCTGTTCACCTTGCCAAACTTAGGTTCATCTGGGAATCGTGAGGTAAAATGAGGGAGTCCCAAGCCACAGGGCAGCATCAAAGTGTCCACAAATGGTCTTTAAAATTGCTGGTGTCACTAATCCCTTATTAGATATAATGAGGCCCTAAAATTTCTTTTTGAATTGCCTTCATTAACCTGAATCCTGTGTAACTTGGAGAGGCAGATTTTAAATGTCTTTGTTAACATAGCAGGAGAGGTTATTAGAGGTTAATCCCTGAAGCATGACAGTTTTTATGCAGCCATAAATTTATTTGTGTACGTTAAAAATACAAATGGTTTAAAGTTCAGCCCTTACAGTCTGTCTGGAGCTTAACTCAATGCACAATCATGGCACATTTCCAGATAGTGGTTGTGCCAGGCTACAAGAGTTGGTTTCCCTGTGGTGAAGCTGAAACCATCTGACTCCACATACTTGAAGTCAGTTTACTGTTGAATTGGCAGCAGTTGTGGTCAGGCTTCAGTTGTAAGAAAATGCTTTATTGCTTCCAAGTTTCCCTTTCAGCAAAGAACACTTATAAGACCATAAAACTGTCGGTGTCTTTCTAAGATCTATCATGGCAGCCTGGTAGAACAGCATGTATTTTTTATTTGAAGAGTTAGTGTTTTCCAGTTATGTAGAAGGTTTAAGTAGCAATATTTATTCGTCCTCTGACTTGTTTCCTGTTGTTATCCTCTGTCCCTTCCGAAATGCACTGATCTGCATCAACAACGGGGAGATTTTAGTTCCTCTACTGGTTTTAAAACAGCAGGAGATGCAATTGATGGGAATATCTGCTGCAGAATAGTTCAGAACTCTTGCCAAAAAAGAAAAGGAGAAAAGTGCCACAGAGGTTTAAACGAATACTGTGTGAAGTGGCACAAGGTGATACCTCAGTATTAATTTCCAAGATAAATTCCATCCTCACTGATTTTGTGTATGGTAACTGTACCTGCAGGACCATTGACTTTATAAATTCAATTTTTGCTTGCCTTTGCCTGCATTTTTAGGTAAGTACAAGAGTGGCATAACAAATTATCACACATAGCCTCTGTCTCAGATGTGTTTGTTGGCTTCTTTCAGATAAACCTTACATAAATATTTTGGAAAAGAAAGTGTGTCATTGATACACTGTTAAGAATGGTTTTTCTTGGTTTCTTACAGGTGCAGAACAGAGAAAACTGATGAAAGAACTTAAGGTGTTAGATTATTTTGATAGTGGTATGTCGTGCAGTTTTATCAAGGTCTTAAGCTCAAGTTGAGTAAAAGTATTCGGTTAATATATGAAAAGTTGAGTTTATATAGGTTGGAAACCTACTTACTAATTTGAATCTAAAGTTAAAAGAAGCTAAAAAGGAGGGGGAAGGAAAACATGCAAAAAAATTTAAAAATTAAGCATGATACTTAAAATGCAGTTTTGCAGAATGTCGAAGAGTGGCTTACATGGGTTTGATCAAATAATGCTTCATTGTAAAGCTTTTGTTTCCCTTCTGTATGGACTGGTTTTCACTCTTTACCCCCACATCTGTTTTCTTGCAACACTGATGGTGTTTAGGGCTATCCAAATCTGAGAACACAGACCAAATTTACACAGAGTGCATGTACCTATGTGTGAGAGAAAAGAACTTACGCAGCCAAGTGCAAGCATGCTGAGTTGCCTTGAAGACCCAGAATGGACATGTCACAGCGGTGATAACTGTCTATAAAATAGCAAAGTGTTTTGTTTTCTATGGAGCATTTCTGTGAACTAAATTTTCTAGAGGGGCTATGGGACATAGAAGAAGAACAGACTGAAGACTAGATTCTCATGAGTTACAATAGGACAACTATTAATGAGGTTTTAAACAGAGCTTCCCACTCATGAGATACACGGCTCTAAGCAGAGATGCATTTTCAAGTAATCATTGCTTGCATTTTTGTAGAGAAGCTTTAATTTTAGGTCCCAGATTTTTTCTCATGATTGCTGTGTTAGAAGTTGTACTGAAAAGCAGTAACTGCACACAGAGTTAGTGTCATCCTGGTCACTTAACTCTATCAGTGGTCATACAGGCCTTTCTGTCTTCCTTTTGTCATATGTGTTCTACAACCTGATGTAAATAATATGGAATGACTAGGATCCTCACTGGTATATTAAGGCAAATTTAGATTAGATGTAAGAGAGAAATTCTTCCCAGTGAGGGTGGTTGAACATTCTCACAGGTTGCCCAGAGAAGCTGTGGATGCCCTGTTCCTGACAGTGTTGAAGGCCAGGTTGGATGAGGCTTGGGATAGTGGAAGGTGTCACTGCTCATGGCAGGGGGGTTGGAACTGGATCATCTTCAAGGTCCTTTCCAACCCAAACCATTCTGTGCTTTTGTGTTGTAAAGTAATTTATGATCTTCATGGCTAGAAACATGAGCTCCTTACATGCAGCCATGACTTTCACTTACATTCTCCTTAACAGAGCCGTGGGTGTTCTGAGCCAAACCCAGTGGTTCTTACCCAGGCAAAACTCCCACTGACTTCACTGACTTCAGTGGGAGTTTTGCCTAAGTAAAGACTAGAGGATTTGGATCACCAAACTTAGAACATAAAGTTTTCTATAACCTTGGGCTGAATTGCGTAGAAGGCAGTGGGTTTGAAGGAAAAAGGAAATACATTTTTTTTCTACAATAATTTCAGCCCTCTGAGTGCTGAAGTTAAAAGCATTCCTTTTGAGAAAGCCCAACTTCTAAACTCTGACAGTGTCTTGGACTGGGGATGTTAAGAATTACATTTGGAATTCTTTGTACTGCATTGCCAAGTTTAAGGAGATACTCTTCAATGAATTAGAGTAATTATTAGTGTGGTTGGCGTTTATGTCATGTGGTAACAGAATAGACGTTCTGTGGAATATAGCAGTGTACTTGCTTTTTGTTGCTTTAAATTTAAAACAAATATCACAAATACAAAAACCTTGAACCAAGTCCAGGAAAATTCTGTTTATTTGTATAATACAATAAATACGCAAGAAGTCCATCTTAAAATTCTTAACTGCTTCCAATGTGTTTTAAAATCTCCAGTAAAATGCAGTTAGAACAGTTTTCTTTATCACAGTGTTTGCTGCCCAGGTAACCTATGCCCAGATGCGTGTCTGGTTTGTACAGAATAGTGCAGAGTAAGTACGAAATATGGACAAATAAAAATACTGGTGTGTTACCCCCACTTTTCCCTTTGCTAGTGTCCAATTGAAATGAAGGACACTGGAGAAGCAAGCCTGGACCACTTACATAGCAGAAATGTAGCAGCAGCACCTCCCTAGTTACTGCACAATGGAACTGAGGAATTCTACACTGAACAGGATGTGAGGAATTTTTCCTGTGAATCCTAGATTTTGTGCTTTCCTGCTGGTAGAGGCTGAGCATGTCATAAAGGAGGCCTATGGAAATGTTTTTGTGGGCCAAGGTGCTGGTTGATGGGAATTGCTCAGGCGTGTTTGCTTTTCTAGGATCATTTTGTCTGCTTCCCTTGTTGGTGCTTAGGTTAGGTACCACAGTAGCTCCAATCTGTGGCGTTCGGCATAGCACTGGAGAAAGTAAAGGGATGTGGAAATGGAACAGGGAAACCTTGATGAAAGTTCATGTGAACCCTCGCATCCTGAAAGCCTGCCTCTGGATAGAAGCCCTGCGGTGGATCTGTGGCCCAGGCTGGGAGGAAGGGAAATCTGCCAGGGAGGTCTGGAGCCATACAGGACTCTGGAGAGGGGATAGAAGGGCCGGATCCTAAACCACAGATAGTTTATTCAGCTCTACAAATTTCATTGTTCCTTTTGTACAGTGACCATCACCCAAACTCTTTGTTAAGGTTAGGCAGGCTTTGAAAATTTTGTGTTAGAACTTCAAAGTGCTGCAAATTTTACTCTGGGGTAGAAAGTAGAATATTTAGGCTCTTTTTAGTTCTAGCGTCAGGTTTCGAAAACTCTCTATGATACGACCAACTTTCCTTTATACTGAGATAGTATGCATTGTATCCAGAATAATAGAAACAATTTTTTTTAACTGGTAGTCACAAAGGCGCAGACTGACTTAAATAATTTCTTTAAGTTCTAATCTACGCCTAGAAATTTTTACAAATATATAGTAAGAAACATCATGTAGTAACTTTTTTACAGCTTTATAAGCAATGGTAGTTGCAATCTGGGCTAAATTCTTCAGAAAGAAAATATTTTAAACATAATATGATGAGTTCATAATAGGCTTCATTCTGTGGTCTTCATAAAGTTACTCTGCCTACATTTTGCAAGTCTGTGTTCGTTGCATAAGCTCTTTGAATTTCCTGGTCATTGATCCTGCTCAGTGTAGTGAAGGAGCAGAGAATTACTTTTCCTCCTGTCCTGTTAGCTGTGGGCTTGAACATCTATTTGGCCTTACGCTGCAGAGCACACAGTGGTGGTAGCTCTTGGCTCTGCTTCATGTACAGAGCACTGAGGAGTGGAAACTTCTGGCTCTGCTTCATGTTAGGTTGCACTTCGGGCAATTTATTCAGCACCAGTGTTGGATCACAGAATCTTTTTTCCTAGCATGCCATCTTTGTAGTCTGACAGGTACAATGGTCCCCACTACCACACAGCTCACTCACCTTCACTTCTTGAGCAGGAGAGACACTGGCAGAAACTCATCTGGACCAATCCTGCAGAGGTCTGGGAATTTTAAAGCTGTCAGGCAGAACTTTCCAATGAAGAAGTACCTCACATTGTAACTGTCGTTACTAGAAGCACTGCTGTGCTTAATCAGTGTGAAATGGCTAAACAATGAAAGAAAGTTTCTTGTAATTACCTCCTCTAGTAGTGATTCTGTTATCTTTTAGTTGTCATTTTTACGTAACACACCCGTTGTTTCTAACCTGTGTTGTAAAGAGAAGCAAAAGAGTGAAATCTACATGATAAGGTAAATTAGATTTCCAAAAAGAATGAGGATTATCAGGCCAGCCACATCTCTCAGTTGATGGGCCTTGCTGTTCAGAAAGCAAAGATTAATACTCAGCAGTGCTTGCCAGGCAAAACCAGTAAGACGAGCAGTCAGGTCCAACCCCCAACACAGGTCTTGAAAAATTGTCTGTTAATCCACAGCCTTAAAATTAGGACTCTTCCGCAGTCCTGACAAAACTCAGAAATATGAGAACACATTTTAAAATGAGCAGCAAGTAGAATGAGGATAGGTGAGATGCTTTGTATTGTCATACTTTGGCAAGACTGAAGTAGTGATTGATTTAATTTCAATAATTTACTTAAGAATGTAAATACATTTTAATTATTAAATTAATTATTTAAAATAGCAATTAGTTTAATTCTTGGTGTAAATGGTTCAATTATTTGCATTTGCTTACGCTTACAGATTGTTCTCACACGCAAACCCTTTTCTCAGTCTGGCATTAAGAAGCAGTCTGTACTTCAAGTTGCCATGTGTCTTCTATATATTTAGTAATTTTTTTCTAAAAATCACAAATTATGCTTGTAGTTGGTGTTGTAATAGTATGGTCTCTTTCCAATTAACAGTTTTAAGCCAGTAACAGCTTTTAACATTGCTAGGAAAACTGTTTCCTATTGGTGGTTTGGTTTAGATCTGATGCGTAGCTTGTGAATAGTAATGGATTTTCAGCTTCATTAAAGATAAGGAAAAGTTTTAGAATTCTAGAATGAAGCTTTCCAAATTTATCCAGCAAATCAGAGGTTTTTTAGGGGTAAAATTAACAAGAAAATACGGCTTAGTATGGACCTTCGCCTGTTTATCTCTGGAAATTAGGGTGATAAAACTATACAGTGGCTTTTGTAAGTGGTTTTTGCGGTTAAATCTCAGGTGACATTGATTTTTCCACTGCACTAACATACCCACGTTCACTCTGAAACACCAAGACAAATCTGTCAAAGTGCAGTGGCTGGGATCACTTATGTGCAGGGTGGAGGGCAAGGAGTGCCCTCTCCAGTCCTTGCTCTGTCTCCTGGGGTGGCTGTTGCTTTGTGAGGAGGACTTGGCGTTTTTGGCAGATCTTGTCTAACCTTACAGATAGTTAGGAGTGACTTTTTGACTTAGAAAGTCTCTCCATAAGTCCGAAGAAGAGTATCTGGGCATTGTCCCCTTTTGTTGTTCAGCGTAACTTCAGGGGCAGTGGTGGTTGTGCCTGTGGAGCAAGAGGAGCAGGAGGGGTGAAGGTAACCTGCTGTAACACCCAGCACTCCTCGGAGTGCAGAGTCTTCCCTGCCGAGCTGGGATGCACTGGACTTCCTGATCTGGACATGAACATCATGTTTCTCGATTGGATTGTAATGAACAGTGGCCTTTGTTAGCAACACAGGCCTTGTTTTAAAAAACTGTTGCTTGGCTGTTTGTTCTGGAGCTCATATGTGTTTTCATCCATAACAATCTGAATATTTTTGATCCAATTCTGTACACAGAATTCTGTGTAATTTTGAAGATGTCATTTTTGAAGATGTCAGTCTGTGTTACAGTTTTATGTCTGCAAATATTATGGCAGCGCTCTGTGTCTTACTGTCTTTTGGAATATTTCAATAAACTGCTTTTGTAACGTATTTTTTTACAGTGTATTCTCTAGACATAACTGTAATCTAACTAACGAAAAATGGTTCAAAATTCTTCATATGAATAGAATGACTCATCGACCATCAATTGGCATCAGAATGGAGACAAGTCTGCAATCTGCTTGCTTGTTAAATTCTCTCACTGTATCCTCTGTTAATCTGATTACTAATGTTTCAGTTGATTGCTTTACCTTAAAACTGTTTTTCCTCAGCCAGCACTGATGTCTTTGCAGTCTGTTATAATTTCACAGCCAGTCTGTCGTCACTAAAAATACAGTTTGGTAGTATTATGTAATACAATTTTTCTTTCTTTATGCTCTTTAAGTAGTTTCCACATACAGTAAATTTTATTAAAACAACACTGTACTATCAGTCCTTTGTTTCAACTCTGGAGTTTCATTTGTACTGGACTATCAGCCAATTTTTTCATGTTTTATATTTAATTTGCTAATGATATGGATGTTAAATGTAGATGTAAGCAATATAAATGCAATTTGAAATGTTCATATGGAAATATATTTATTCTTATGCAATAAGTTGCCTGTATAACATGGCTGTAGATACGTGCTGGATAATATAGCAGATTAGAGCATTGGTTTTCAGCAAATTGACAACACCTTGTTGACAGCAATTTATACAGCCCTTCAGGTATTTTGGCACAAGGGGATATTGCACATTTTGGTAGTGCTCCCTTATTATTTTAAAGGTTAGGGAGGGCATTATCCTGTGACTCTCCAGTTCCAAAGTTATGTAAAATAAAACTGTTTAGACACTGTTCTGTTAGACTGTTTTGTTCAGGTGAGTCTTGGAGAAGTAAAGGTCTGGATTGTGTGGAACTGTAGTCTGTAACCTTTTCAAAAGCATTACTTGCATTTTAGTACTTTTCCTTATAACCACATAGCTGATATAAGGCAATCTGAGGACTCATGAAGGAGTTGGAATCTTCTGATTGACTCTCACTTGATTTCAAGGCTATCTCTTTATTCGTGTACTGGTATGGTTTGATTAATTAACCTCCCCCATTTTTTATTCCTTTTTGCTTGTACTGTATTTAATCTCAAGTTTGTTGTGGGTTTCTTAATACTTTGTTGTATTATTGCACACATTTTTAAATGACACGTGCTTCATGTATTATTGCCTTTTTTAGTCACAGCTGCTTTGTGCACTGTGATCAGTTTGCAATGTAATGGGCTTGCTGAAACTGCACGTGGGTACTTGTGTGTGGTTCTGCATGCACACTGTGCGTGATGCTCACATGCTGAGAGAAAATTTGGTTCCCTCCACTTCCTCTTGCAGAGAGCTGCTGGGAAATCCTCACTATGATGGTTCCCCTGAGGCTGAAGAATTGTCCTCTTCAGTGCATGCAAGCTCCTCCATTGCCTCAGATGGAGCTGTGCTTCTTGGATATTTACACAGGGGTGAATACAGAAAACAGATGCTTGCTTGAGTGTTGCCAAATTTGATCAGGATATTGATTCAGTATAACAGCAAATACAGCTGCCAGAATTCTGTGCTCTGGACTACTTTATGAATTTGTTCCAGGTGGAAATTCACCTTTCTTCCTTTTCTCCTTCCTCGGATGGGAAACCAAACAGTGTGTTGGCTTGGCTGCCTCTTCTCTTGCTTGCCATTGGTATTTCCTTGGCTCTTTCCATATAGCTTTTGGCTGTATCTCTAATTGGAACAATCTAAGTTTGCCAGAACTTTTATTGACACTGTACTTGCCTGCTTTTGCAGTTACTTGTTTTGTACTGCTTTGTGCTGGGGAAAAGAGAGCATTTATTTTGCGTGTGTGTGTGTGTGTGAAGTGAGTCTTCACACATATTGCAGGGTTGGAATGAGGAAATCATTCAGATATGGGTTTTTTTCTAAGTTATATAAATTCATATAGGTGCATGCTGTAGTTAGTCTTATTTTTACAATGACTAATTATTAAGTTATTTATGAAATACCAGTATTAGATACCTTGTGACTTCCATTTGGGCAATCTAATTGCATTTGTAAGCCCTTAAACTTAGATGTCAGCATATTTTTCATGTAATATGTGTTGTATATTTTTTGTTGCTACTGTATACACTTCTGTGACATTTTTTTTAAACTGCTGCTTATTTGTGACACACTCTTAAATTGAGGCTCAGTCCTGAAGAACTCATTCAGCCCCTTATTCAGAGTAAGGTCTCCCCTGTAGTCAAAAATTGCAGTTCTTCATACATGATAGTTCTTCATACCTGGTAGTATTGTGTCCCTATAGCTGGCCAGTGATTGTATGGTGGTGCACACTCAAGTAGATTTTTAGGAGAATCACAATTAAATAGCATCTCTAAAGAACTTAATACTATTTCAGAGAGAAGTTAGAATCTGATACAGAAACAGAAACTATATCAACTGTATGTACCATAAAAGCTTAGATGAGTAAATGTGCTCAAAACATATTTTAATTCTATTTTGTTGAATAGCAGAAAAATGATTTCAAGAGTTTTTGGGCTGTGGGCTTCCAGAAGACAGAGCAAGCAGAACAATCTTGGGCAGGAGGACAGTTTTCTGGGGTGTTTGGCTGGCTGTCAAAGAATTTGCACTGTTCATACTGTGATGGGCACACGTGTTTGCATTGGACAGTTGAAATTGCTATACCAGAGCAAATATTAGTCAGAGTGGCTGCTGGTTGTGTAGAACCAGTTCAGTAAATCCCACTACAGAGACACTGGGAAATGGAGGTAGGTGGGACACACATCTCATTAGCTGTTGCTGAATTATGTTCTGGAAAAGTGCTACATTTTTTTTCCACAGTTTGCCTGAATGAGAAATATGTGGGTTTTTTCCAGTAAATGAAGTAGCAGAATTACTGTTGAGTTCAGTGCCCAGATAAAGTGTTTAGGAGGCTAAGCACAACACTATTCATCATTTCTCTCTCCCTACCCCCTGCTATGAATAAACAGATTCTTGAGTGATAAAGTAGAGAGAAAAGATTGGAGAAAAGCATGCAGGACTGAAAAAGGAATGGGATTCAAATCCTTCACAGCAGCTAGCAAAGCAGTGTTTTCCCTGCAAGCCACAGCAGGTACAAGAGAACCAAGTAAAAGAAAGGAACAGTTTTATATATGAAAAGCACTCACTGGCAGAGTAACAAATTTTAAAAAGTCAGAATTAAATGGAAGAAAATCCTCAGTTTACAGCCAGAGGAAGATTTGTATTTATTTCCAGCAAGAGCCTAAGTGTGGATTTGCCTTGAACAAAAATGTCAAGTTACTTTGGCTTCCTATAATGCACTTTATCAGGGACTTAGCATAGAAAGAATAAACCTAAAGAGTGAGAGTCTTAGAAGAGTTGTTTCTGTGGTTTTGCTGGGGATCAACCATAGGCAGACTGATTAATCCAAACTGTCATGTCTTGGCGCAAATAATGTGTAATAATTAAATTACATCAGTGAGTTTGCTGGTACTTTGGAGTGAGAGATTTTTAAATGTCTAAAATACAGCTGAAACTGAAATTGTGTGTAATTGGTACCATTCAGTGTGTGAGTGAGAATATTACATAATCCCTGAGGCCGAGCTGATTTACTAACAGATGGATTGTATATTCTAAGAACTGAAGTGCTAGGAAAAAGGTGCCTGTGCTTTGCTGTTAGCATGATAAATAAAATAGCTTCCTGTTTTTAGTGTAGAAATCAAGCTTGGAAATTACCTCCCATTGTTAGGAGTTTCTTGAAAGAACAGTTCTGTTCTTGTTGCTGCAGGATATCAGTGCTTGATAATTCCTCCATCAAAGGAGATAGGGGTTACTTGGTCAGGCATTCCATAAATGTTCTTTTTGCCCAAGGCCAAAACCTGTTAATTTTTACTTTGTCTTGTTGGGGGTGGCGTAATTTTCAGGTCAGGGTAGGGAGAATATTGGATTCAGTCCCTTGCTCTGGAGTATTAGCATGACTTTGCAGATTGCGACTTACTAAACCACAGAGAGGACAGAGACGTTGGATATACATAGGCAGCCTGAAGTGAAATTGTGATGATCCCACTTCCTCGCATGGGCTGTTGATGACTTTCTGTTATTTAAAGAGCTGGAGTGTTTCTTCAGAGCAGGACAAAGGTCAGGCCACAGTGGGTGTCTCTAAACCTCCTGTCAGGCCTTGGGCTGCTCCATTGTGGAACACGAGCGTGGCTGTGCAGCCTCAGGAGCACTCCAGGGTTGACCATGAGAACTTGCTGTAAAGATGAACATGAGCAGTCAAGAATGCTTGCACTCTGCCCTGTTTGGAGCTCAGATTCTGAAGCCTGAACTTGGTACTGACTATTCCCCTTCACCATGCATTGGTCCAAAAGAGCATTTATGGAATGCCTAACCAAGTAAGAGGCAAGCCTGACCTTTCAATAAGATCTGTGGCATTGTCTTACAAAGAAGGAATGTTTCTTACCTGCTGGTGGTACGTCCCACCTCCTTACTGTGGTTGCAGTGATGGGACATATCTCTGCACCTCTAGGTGACCTTGGAAATTCAGACGGAGTTTGGGAAGCAGGGATAAAGAGAGCTCAAGAGCTTACTGAGAGATACACTTGAGTATTGTCATTTTTGGGGTATTTGGAACTGTCATAAAAGCTTTCTTTGTTTTTAAAGAAGGAAAGATGCAAACCCATGCTCCTTCAAGAAGTTTCATCAGGAAACCACATTGATTCTTGTGAAGGCCAGCAGTCATTAGATAAAAAGCCACTGGTATCAGCTGTTTGCTGAGCAGCTGAAGTGTTAAGACTCAGGATTCTTTGGCACAGTTTCTGCAGGTTCTGGCTGTAAATGACTCATCCTCTCCTCTTTTGTCCTATTCTGTGCTGGGAGAACATGTCTCCTTTACACTGTGCTCCAGTGTGTCTGTGTGTCCTTATTGTGCACTGACCTTGTGTTCCTCAGTCGTGTACGGCAGAACACAATTCCTGAGCTGCTTCAGTGACTGTTTCCCTGCACTTCTGTCATGACAGTACCAATTTGTAGGCTGAGGCTGAACTTGCTTGAAACTCTGGAGCATGCACAGCGTGACCAGGTTTTTTTCAGTGTTGTACTGCCCAGTCCCTAACTTGTGTGTGTTGATCAGATGCCGTGGTGGTACTCAGAGCTTTAAATCTTTACTAGACATGGGCATCTTTTCATAAGAAGAGATCACATCCTTGCTACTGTCTCAGTCTCCTTGCCAATATTGAGCCCCTAATCTTAAAAAGAAAAGAGCAAGCATTTCTGAGTAAACCAGTTATAAGTTCTTTTAAAAATATTTGCAAAACACACAGTTTTATGTAATCCTAGGTTTTGGAAAAAAAAACCAAAATTATTTTTGCTGTTTATTTTCTTTGAAAATAAATGTTCAGCTTGTTTCAAGTCCCTGGCAAGGAAATTTTCAGTGTGGGTTGTTAAGTTTTGGCAGGGCTATAGCCATCTAAAAGCAACAGGATACTATTGGAAAGCATTTGAAAATATTAGCCATTACTATAGTTACCAGCTCTGCTTGTATTTCTTTCTTTCTTTCTTTGGTCATGAAATTGTATCAGTTCAAGTAGTCTCGAAGGTGGGTGCACCAAGGTGGAGAGGAAGTAAGGACATGAGGCAAGTGTCAGTGAGCAGTGAAGGATGAAGCACAGGTCATGGTGGTCCTTGGGCTCAGAGGAGGTTCCTGAGCTATCAAGTTCCTGGGTGCTGCTGCTGTTGGGGCCATGCACCTCACAGCTCTGGGCAGCACAGTTCCAAAAGACCCTTGGAGGGGAAAAAAAAACACCTAAACACTTGTTATTGAATTTCAGATTTATTAGAATTAAAGGAGTTAATTAAAGTTGTCCCAGGAGATAACAGAGAACAGTATATTCTGTGCTACCTTTTTTGTGAGCAACATCATGGATAAAAATAAATACATGCAGTTGAAAGAGAGGGCTAATGGGTAAGTACTTATTGCACAGATATATTCTGCCTATGTTAGCTGCTGTTTCAAGATCAGACATCTGTCCTTAAAATATTTTGCTGCTTGGAGGTTTTTTTTTCTTTACCTTGAAATAAAGCCAAGATTTTCCTTCATAAAGAACACTTGAATAAACACAACCTTAGCATAAAGCCAGTTGGGACTAGTCTGTTGGCAAGGGCTAGGGTTCTTTTCACATAGGGAATTATTAGAAAGACAGTGAATCTAATTTCTCCCCTCTCAAGGGTCCCTCACATAGTCTCTATTCTTGACTTCTGTATTATTAAGCAGCATGGAACAGTCAGAAGTTTACAGGAGTATTAAACTGGGATATTTTTATGTATTGTCCCTTATTTTTCAGAAAAAAAAAAATTAAATATTTCTTTTTTTTAACTTGGAAGTTGTGAAAGATTCAAGTATTTGTTAACCCATAGGGACATTTATTTACACAAAGCAGCAGGTAAAACTTATAAATCTGTTACAGAACAAAGCTGAGAATTCTGTGTGGCCTAGAAAGCTTTGTGTGTTCTGGGGAGCAGTGTTGAGATGCAGTAGTACTTAACTGTGGATTGGATTCTGCAGAAGTTGGCACACATTTATTTTTCCTACAAAATTGCTTCTAAGAGTTGAATTTTCTGTGTGTTAGACCAGGTCACAAGAGTTGTAAAGTAATGCTAGTATTGTCTGAAACCAGTTAGTAATTTCCAGTTTCCTTTGTCTTTATTTACATAAAATGATTCTTCACTGAGACCTCTTGCTTTCTAAGTTTGGGGAGGTGAGGGAGTATCTACACAACACAAAAAACTGTATTCTATTTCATATCATGAGAAAAAGCACTTGGAAATAATCCCCCCAAGATTCAAGTAGACAAAATTAACTCCTGTGTTTCCACTGTCTTGTCATTCACCCAGTTAGTCATCAAACTTGCTACACAGTCCCTTTTTGTATAGTCGGTGAGACACAGAATGACAACTGTAGTATCTCAATTTTTCAACCTTTATGTTTGAAATGTGAGCAAATGCTTTTGTCAACATTCTTTTTCAAGTATTAAGAGAAACACTTTTTTTTTAATACATATTCTTTCCTCTAATTCATTTTTGCTGAAAAAATCCAAATACCTGATCCATGTTTGGATGACTACTCAAAAACTGTACCTTTACTTTCTCCAGTGTATCAGTCCTTGAAGCAGAATTGCCTAAAAGAGAGAAGCGTGAACTCTCGCTTTTGGAGCTGGGGAGTGTAAGGGCTGAAAGCTGGCAGGTGACAGATGTGGCTCAGAGTACATCTCATCACGTTAGGAACACAGCCAGTCCCCTCTGTCTCCTCCTGTGTAATGTTTCCTTCTCTGGGAAGGTAACCTGCCTCCAACTTGGATGCTTCTTTCTTACGTATTCTCTGATTCAGGCATGTGCAGACACTGCAGTGGCCAAAGAAATGGTTGAGTTCCTTGTGTGAATGCCTTGTGCAGGCTGGATGCAGCTCCAGGAGCAGGCAGTGCCTGTGGTGCTGTTGTAGGGAATGGTAGTCAGAACCCTGGTATGTGAAGTGTTGACAAGAACCATCCTCAAATTAAACTTGCTTAAATCGTGGTGGCAGGATTTTTGTTCAAGTAGTAATGAGGATACAAAGGGCATAGCAAATATATGGTGATTATTGTGCTGACTTTGGGCAACAGAGTTACTTTTGTAACTCCTGAAATCTGATCTTGGTTGCATATATATCCATTTTCTAGTCATCTAGAAAACACCTTATTGCATCCTTTTAGCTGTTTTCCTGCTTTACAAGGGGTCATCTTTGTGTTTGAAATTCAGATGATATTTGATATAACAAAATTTAAACTCATATTTGTGTGTTTGAACAGCTGTTGAGTCTAAAGTAAGGAGATTCTCAGTAATTCTCAGGTGCCCTTGATTTATCTAGCTTGATTCTCACCCTTTCTCTGACTACCAAAGGAAAGCCAAAGGAAATCAGATTTGAGGTTGCATTTGTAATTGTATTTGCTGTAGCACAAAAACTGTTTGAAGAACTTGTTGAATCTAACTGCAACTCTTTGTACTTCAGTGCTCTGGGAAAAGTTAGATGGGCTATCTCAAAACCCAGAAAAGAACCCAAATGTTGTGGGTGTGACTTTTACAGGGCATTCCAAAATGGATGATGCTCTGGAGAAAAATTTCAAATTGTAAAACTGCTTGCAGTTTTCATATCTATTTTGACCTGGCAAGATGTCCAATAAAAGATGCTGAGAAATAGTTCCAGGGGGACAGGGAAACAGTGTTTGAGATGAAGAGCTCTTAAGTGATTTGAAGAAAGCTAGTAGTAGGAGTTGCTGCCTGTAAACATTTTAGACAAACTGTATTGTAAGACTATGAGGGATAGTAGTGGTCTGAACTCAGAAATTATTGGGTCAGTTGTGAAAGTGGTGCAGTTGCATTTGTTTACAAACATATCAGACTTTGCCAAAATTAACCAAACCTTCAGTGAGTTCCATCCTGAGAAAACACTGTGAATGTGGTTGTGGCTCTGTCTGCACAGAGCCTATAATGATATTTAAACCAGGACTGAACTTTTGAAAAATGAGCATTCCTTAAAAAAATATCTTAAAAGCAGTTAGCTTTATTAAAACTATTAGATGTAACAGCCTCCTGTGTAGGCACTAAAGTAAGTAATATTCAAAGAATGAGATTAGGAAAGGGAGAGTATGAGTGTTGAAATGAACATAATGCCTCAAAATAAAGAAGGTAGGAATGAAGGAAGAAGTGCAAAGCAGAGCAGGTTGTTCTGTGTGTGTTTCTGGATATGAGTGTGTACAGATACATGTGGCATCTCAAATGTGTGGCCGACCCAGCTCAGGTGGGACTGTTCAGAAGCACAGGTGGCACAGTTAAGCCAATGGTGTTGACAAGGGAGTGTAATAACAGGAGCAGGATTCTACAGGCTGAATATTTCAGTCTGGAAACAATAACTTGGATGAGAATGATTGAGTGAAGTCCATAAAACCTGAGAGTTCATGGAGAATGTGAAGAGGAAATGATTGTCATTGTCTGTCTCAGTACAAGATCTCTGAGTCACCGGCAGAAATTACCCAGTGCTATTCTCAAATGAAGATGATGTGGCTAGTAGTGGAACTGACTGACATAGGAATTAGGCCTCTTAAATTTCAGGAATGAAGCTAAGCATATTTAATAAAAGACTACTATATGATAGAAAGACATTATATTTGACTAAAGAAGTCTTTGTGCCTCAAAGGAAAAATGCAGCCTGAAAACATTCTGACAAAATAGTGTACATTTTTCCTAGCTTTAGGATCACTCTTCTGCACCCATTATCCCTTTGGATAATGGACCTTTGATGTGACTTGCAACAGCTTCATGTTTCTTTGTTCTTGTGATAGGGTTGGGAGAGTTTTGGTGATGGCATCTAATCATTCAAAGGGCCAGATCATTCACTGCCTTGAGATTCTTCTGAAGCTCTTCATACTTGTTTTTTGCTTTTTTTTTTGCTAACCTGAATATCTTCACATTGGCTAGAAATACTAACAGCCAGGAATTTCTAGTGCAAATTAAGGACGAAGTTATTATTGGCACCATGGTGAAGTTGAACATACTCTTCTGAGGGCATTAGGCCCCATTTTTTTCCTTATTTGTTAGCCAATCAAAATAAAGAAATGCATACAGTTTTCCATTACTCAGGGACCTCTTCACTGATGGTTTACACATCTTCTCTCTGATTAACAGATAGTTAAAGGGCTGCAGCATTGAAATATGTCAAGGTAGTAAATACAGAGTATTGCTTATACCTGACTGTATGTCTTGATCTGTCAAGTATTAAGAAGCTGCTAAAATACAAAAAAATGTTGAAAATTTTAAAAGGGAATTTATTTTAGATCTTTAATGACAGATATGTCAAATCACTGTGAATTCTAGTATTTCTTACCTTTTCATGTCTACTTTGAGATGTTTAAAACAGCTTAGTTCAATGGCAGCTTTAAAAACCCTGAGGTTTCAAGCATACCTCTTTTGTAATACAAGCTGCTAAACTGAACCCCTGTACAAGCCCCGTGAAGTCCTATGCACAGGTAACTGAGGAATAAACTTGGCATGTTTAGTGGTGTTATCTAGAGAAAGACCGTTCTTAAATTCTGGTTTTCTGTGAGAAACTGCTTCACTCTTGTCTCAATAGGTTTAGAAGTCTAGAAAAGAAATTTTGGTCTATAATTCTGAGTTACAGGAAAATCAGCATCCTAAGAATTTGACTTTATCAAAGAGGAGAATAGACAAATTATAAAAAAACAAATTCCTGGTTTCTGGCTGCAAAAATGTCACTCAAAGCATAAATTCCATTATTTGATAGTGTTTGAGCATGACAAATTATGTAAACTGGTTCGTCCCATGTAAGAAATCTTATTAAAACAAGTGAAAAGGAGAGTTTGGTTTTGTCTAAAAGTGCACTGTTCTATGTAACTGTTACCTTTATTTGAATCACACTCATTGTTATAGAAAGAGGGATAATGTAAATGTTTTTTCCAGAACTTTATTCTGCCCCTCTTCATACGAGCTCTACAAGTAGGGATGGGGTGCTGGTGTGTTCTCTCGTTCCACGTCTGTTACCAAAAACTCCTACTATAAAAATGAAACTCAACTCTGCAAATAATTTCTCACAAGTAGGTGAATATCACACAATAGAAAAAACTTCCCACTGCAGCATAAACCCGATGTATTTAGAACAGTGTTTTAGTGTTTTTTATAGACAAGGATTTGTTTGGGCAAAACTCTTTTAAACCCAGGAGCAGTAAACCAGAGTGAAGAATATGAGCCAGGGGAATCTACTGGATAGCTTGGTAGAAAGATTTATCAAGGAAGAGCTTGAGCAGGTAATGGAGCAGCTCCTGTAAATACATGATAGTAAATGTATTTTTTTCTTTTAATCAGAATGGATGTTTCTGAACAGTCAGCATAGGACTGTGTCACAAACCTTCCAGCAACACAGTGTTCAGAACGAGGCACTAGTCTAATCCAGTCCTTGCTCACTGAAAAGCAAAGGATTATCTCTTCTAAGATAAATCTAAAAAGTCTGATAAATGCTCAGGGCCACATGAGATCCTGAAGAGAAGTGATCTGCAGCTGTGTGGATTCTTGCACAAATAAATTTTCCCAGGTATTTGTTGTACTCCTAGGAAATCGTTGTTCCTATTTCTGCCAGTTGTGATGTGGTCACACACTTGGAAGGAGCTTTATGGGCCATCACATCTGCTCTTGGGGTCTCCTCCCTCTTGGATTTGCACATTTCTTCCCCCTACAGCATTGATGTACAGCCAAAAATCCAGATGGCTGAATGTTAAATGGACTTTGTATTTAACTCGTGACATGGCGAGGGTGCACTGCCTCCTTTCCTTAATTCTGGTCAGCAGGAGTGTGTAAAACTCCAGAAC